>NC_141685.1:575187422-575787422 GCF_964263255.1 Lissotriton vulgaris
AGTGCCTCGGCTGCCACCAACTCTGTGTACTTCAAGTTATGGGAGAGAATGAGAATGGTCTCTAGCACGTGCTCCCGGCCATTTTTCCTGGCAGGGTCACATGTTATGTGATGCTTGTGCTGCATGGGTGTGGTGTGGGTGTAAACCAGCCATGAGGGAGTGGCTGTGGCATGCTGACAAATAGAACTGTGATTAGCAGATCACCACCGGGAAGACCTGGACATGTAGCATTGTCATTCCTCCCTGTAAGCATAAGCGGAGTGGGCTGGCCTGGCATATGCCAGTCCTGCGTGAGGCAGTGAACAATGACTCTGGAGCTATGGACGTGGTTCCGTCCTGGGCTGTATGAGGAATCAACTGATGTGGGTGTCTCTGTTGTAGTGTTGCCACCACTCAGGCGGCAAGCGCCAATGTTTCACCCTGTGACCCAAGTCCCACAACAATGGCCAACATGAAAAGTAGGAGGAATCACTGACCCTACATTCATCCATACTTCCACACATGAAAGATCGTGCACATGACATATCTGTGCTGATATGAATGTTTATTGCACATTAAGTGGAATGTTGCAGCTAAGCATGGGCGAATTTTGCGAATCTGGCGTTCACGAATTTTGCGAATTTGCGAACTCGCATTCCGCAAAATCCGCGAATTCTTGCAAATTTGCGGATTTTTTTGTGTTCGCAAGGGTTTCTGCCAGTTCGCGAGGGTTTGGTACCAGTTCGCAATTGCGAACTTACTTGTCGGCTCGCAACGGTCGCGACTATGTTGTTTCTACGTCTGGTTCATCCTCACAGGTTCCCAGCACCCTCTGTTTCACCACTGCCACCCTCTGTTTCACCCATGCCACCCTCTGTTACATCAATGCCACCCTCTGGTTCATCATCACTGTAGATTATGGGGGGTGAAAGCAAGCACACCTGCCCTGCTTCAACTGACATGAATTAATTTGGGGTTGGTTTATTAATGTGTCACTGTTTTAAAATTCCAGGTCTGGCACCTGCTTCCTTATCAGTAATTTGTTTTCTGTTGCAGTGCAATTTTTTTTTCCAGGACCTTTGTGGCCTACTTGTAGCTATTCTATGAGCCTGCTGTGAGGGTCTGAGCATGGTCATACAATTGTTGCAGCTAGCAACTGAACTCTGGAGGGGCCCCAGTCAGGAAGCACTACAGGGAATGGTTACTAATGATGAGTTTGAACTCTTGCACCTGCTGAGTGCTTTCAGTTTAGCAAAACTAGTTTTTCTGCAATTTCGCGGGATTCGCGGGCGCGAACTTGCGCGAGATCGGATTCGGAAGCCGCAAATTCATGTGAATATGCGATTTGTTTTTTTCCGGCGTGTTAGTTCGCAAGGTTTTGTGCGTTTTAGCGAGCCGCTTGTAGCGCAAGGGGCGAAGTTACCCTCGCGGTCGTTCAAGGGCGCGGCCATCCTGTTTGCATGACGTATTTCCATTTCCGGGTGCGAAGTGTAATCTCGCAAAGTGTGCGGCTCGCTAGTACAATTTCACGGGTGTTCGCGAGGAAAATCTCGCGCGAACTTACCCGCGCGGTCGTGAAACGGGTGCGGCCATCTTGTTTCTCATTCATTGCTATGGTTCTGGGCATGCTTTTGGTATCCTCTCTGTATCTCTGCCATCCTTTGCTTGTTTGAAGTTTTTTTTAATCTATTTTACTTATTATCTATCTCTCTATTTTTCTTGCTCTATATTTTTGTGTTTTCTGCTACTTTTGGTTAATTTTAAACTATTTTTTTCAACTCTTTACTTTTCTTCTCTTCCCTATTCTATTTTCTTTATTATTTAGCTTCCTTTCTGCCCAGACCATGGTGAAGGGAGCCGGTAAGCATCCCGAGAAGGGGAAGGATCCCGCACCCCGTGCCCGGCTCCCGTGCGGGCCTTTGAGGGGGGAGCAGGTCATACCCCGGGAGATCTTCAGCCCGGAGGAGGTGGCCGCACTAATTTTTTATGTTCAGCGCCGCCTCTCCAGGACCATCATGGCAGGCGGCAAGATCGGTAGCGGGTACGGGATCCAGGAGCGCCGGAAGCGGTGGGAGAAGGTGTGCCGGGACATGTACCACCACTCTCGGGTCCGGCGCACCTACAACCAGGCCACCCACTGCTGGATGAATGTCCTGGACCGTGAACGCGATCTGCTCGACCTGCTTGGCCTTGAGATCCCCGGGCTTGGTGAGTAGTAGTAGCTATTTCTTTACTACTCTGTTTTCTCCTGCTCTGTGTGTTATTATATTGCACATTTTTGTTTTTTACCAAGAGCAATAATGCTGCTCATTACATTGTAGGTAAATTATATTTCAAAATCTTCTGTGCATTTCAGGTGCACTGCTCTCCTTCTCAGTAGTGTTGCTACTATGCTTATTTGTTTTCGATTTTGTGTTCATTTCATTGGCCTGTGAAATTATGTATGAATGTAGTTTAAAGAACTGCGTAATGCTAGACACTAAGGTTCAGATTTTTAATTACCGGCACATCCCTGCAAAGTATCAGGGATGCGCCAGTAATTGTGCGCCACGCCACCATCACCCATGGTGCGCCGTATTTACAATGCGGCGCACCATTCGCCCAAAACGTCACCAAAGCGTTACGCATCTGTGCCGTAAAGGCGGCGCATTGCTGGAGTTGCGTCGCAACGATGGCACAGCTCCATCAATGCTCTGGGTTGCCCTATCTCCCCAATGCTGCGTCAAGCCGTACGTCTGCTTCAAGCAGGCGCAGGGTTTGAGTCACGTATCATTGTCCTTAAAGTGACTGATTGAAATCTTGTAGATTTCCCTCAGCCACTTTTAGGATGCGTTCCTGCGCAGGAACGCCCTCCCTTGTGCCAGAACGCCCCCTAATGGCGCAGGGCTTTACAACGTGATGCATCTCCCATATGCGTCACGTTGTTAATATATGCCGCACAATTGCGCCTCTTTTGTTCTGCCGCTGCGTCAAAAAAGTCACGCAACAATGGAGCAAAAGAGCCGCAAGGGGCTTCTAAATCAGCCCCTACAGACTCAAGTCCAGTCCTTCCTTTGTACACATGGCGATAAGAAGAAATAGTGGTGGTGGATTGATAGTTTGAGTATTTTAATGACTGGTTAATGTAGAAGGAAACTTTAGTGTTGTCGCTGATCTGCAATCACGATGGACTTTGTCTGTCACTTCGCGTGCTGCGGACTGCTGCCTGCCAGTCCTAGGCAAACCTTTATAGTACTTTGTTTAGTGAGCTACATAAGAACTTTCCAATTCGACGGTCCGCAAATCAAGCAATACTAATAACGTAGTAGACCACATGAGATCGGTCAATATATCCCGTGGAATAGTTGTCTATTTGCTATTTCGCCAAAATATTTTGTTATTGTTCTTTTGAAATGATTTGGTTGACAAATATCATCCATGTTTTCTGGTCTTTCTTTCTTTCATGTTGTACATCAGCTCCCCTCAGGGTCAAGAGGACACAGGAGGAGGAGGGTGCTGTTCAGGATGCAGGTCAGGATCGGGCAGGCGAGGGCTCCTTTGCTGGCCCCAGTAAGTTTTAATTTTAATATAGAGTGCTTATTTTTTCCTAGCGTTCCTCCTTCGATTTTTTCTAAATCGTCTTTGATCTTCTTGTAGACTGGATCTAAATTCTTATCCTGCCTCGACTATGACTCCCTGTGGTATTACTAGATTATTCTTATTAGTCTGTCTGTGTAGCTATCTAAGATTGCACATTTGGCAATTCCATTGGACTCCTATTCTAGTCAGCAATAGCTCTATGCACTGAGTGCAGTCCTCTGGGATTGTCCATTATGTCTTTTCAAGTCTTCTAAATGTTTATGCTTTGACAATTGCCAACAATAAAAAGGTGAATGACCACCAAGAAAGAATAAGATACTACTTTACTTTTGGTTTGAATAGTAGGACAATCCATTCTACTACTGTTGCAGGGACAAATCTGCACAAACAGAACTATGGACACTAAATAATGCATTGCTTAGCTTATCAATTATAATAGGTGCTGTTAGACTTTCCACATACCTCAGTGATAACAGACTTTGTAGTTGAACCCCCAATCTCCTTACTGACTAGATAGTGTGGCAGAGTCATTTAGCTCCTAAAGTCACCGATGATTGATCCCCAATGATGTCAGAGGCACGGACTCATGCTTGCAAAAATTCCAAAACCTTTAGCTCATCCACTCTAGTCTGGAGGACCAAAAACCACAGAGTCTATTTAAGTTTAAAAGCTTTATTAAAAGTAAACACATTTATTAAAATCAAGTTTGTCATAAAACTAAACGTTTAACTGAAAATGGAAAAGTGCTTAGTGCTGACGATTAATTGGACACATTTCTTGTGGTCGAGCCGAGCACTCACCTGGTTTGAACTTGATCCTGCTCGTGTTCTTAGAAGTCAAGCTTCTGTCTGTTAGGAGAAAAAGTGGTGCGTGTTAAAAATAAAAAGCAAGCATTCATCAGTTGTGCCAAAAAGTGCAGCAAGACAACAGCCTTCCCTGGAAAAAGGGACATTTTTACTTTAGAGTAGACAGTCACAAATTATTACATTGTATTCTGTTTTTTTAACATTTCTTTCTTCCTCCTAGACCAAATATTATATAGCAGTGAGTGGTGTATTCTAACATTCTTAAATGTACTTTGTAGGTGGAACATCTGGAGGCGGGGCCAGCGTGAGGTGGTGGTATTGGACGAGGGGAACAACTCTGGGGAGGAGGCGGTGCAAGTGCCGGACATGCCTGTGAGGGTTAACACGGTAGTGGCGGGCAGAGGTAAGCTATATATTCCTTACTTATTGAGATTGAAGACTGCAGAGTGTGCTTTCTGCACGGGTGTATTATAAATCAACCAGGTAGTAGCCTCCTCTAAATGTACTTCGACTTAGCTGTGAAGTTTTTGGCGAGAAGAATCCCAATCAGATCGGAGATGAACTTGATGGATGGGATGAACGAAAAGCGAAAGAAGGGTGTAAGTAAGTGTGGAAGGACGAGAAATGTAATGATGACTGGCAAAGAAGAATGATATGTGTTTGCTTGGTCCCCGAGGTGGCTGGGAAGGAAAGAATATAGTATGGTGCATGGATGGGTGAATGATGAAGCAAGGATGGGTGGAAGGAGAACAGCCTGGGTGGGTGAAACAGAAACTGTATGTGTGCATATACTTTGAATGGATGGATGCCTGGATCATGGTACTATCTGACTCTTGGATAGCATATGTGTATCTAGAGAGAGTAGACGGTCACTGGATGAACTATGTGTTACTTTGAAGAGCATGTAACACCGCACCCGCACGTCCGTTCCAGTGTAGGAAAGGCAAGGAAAAGAAGTTATAATTTTGTCCAAATACTACCATGAATAGTAGCAGTAGTTTGTATTGCAACTGCAAGCACAGCATATATCCGGTTATTATGGTGGACACTCCCTACCTCTCTTAATAACTTTAGTTTAGTAGTAGTACGTCATTCATGTGTGGGTGTATCACTGTTCACTCAATAATAAGCAAAGCACCTAAAGTCATCCCATATGTCATCAAATACATCCCATGTGAAGTGATAGATAATCAGATTATTTAGATTCTTCATTTTCCTTTTCCAGTACTCATTTGCACTGTAGGGTGAAAGCTAAATTAATTAAGCAGTAGCCCTTTTAACAGAGTATTCTCAGTGCCACCCGTAATAGAAAAGTAAGAGCTTCACCACCTGCATGTACTGAACCGGTACAGTAACGCAAGTTTGTCTCACTCATCATGGTGTGCGTCTGTTTTTCTCGGGTGCAAGTTCACTGCTCTGGCTTTATGCCGGCTTTCATAAGATAACGTACCAATTTTCCTAAACAAGAGAGAAGAATAAGAATAAGATTGGTGTACTGTCATAGTCGACTGTAATGGAAGTCCATAGTGCTCGTAGAATTTGTTCCTTAAACTCCCACTAATGTTAGAGCAAGGATGAAGAAGTCGGAGGTTACATAGATACTGTCCTCAATAGTTATGTACTGTGCTTTCAATTTGCTGCTTATACTGTGACAAAACTTTCTGCTCAATCATTTTGTGTTAATCTTAAGGAGCATTGGTTACAGACTATGTCTTTCTTTCTTCATATAGTTGCTCCTTCCAAATCAAACAGACCATCAAGGAGGGAGCAGGCTCAAATGGCCCGGCAACGGAGGCTAGATGCCACTGTCGCCGAATATCTGCGGCTGGTGGCCCTGGAGGAGGAGGACACGCAGTTTACCGGTACAACAACAACATCCACTGGGACAGCTGCATCCTCCTCCGTGACACCACGGGCTGCCAGCCAGCGAAGTGCTCCAGCGGTACGGAGCCGGGCTACCAAAGCCAACCGCCACCACCGAGCAGCAAAGACAGCAGCTGCCCCCCACAGGATTTGCAAGGCACACCAGCGCCGCTTATGCCTCAGAGTGTCCTACCTGGAGCAGGAGGTCCTAACCTATAAGAACTTGGTGGAGGGCCTCCGCTTCGACCATGCCTCCCTTTGCAAGGAGTATGATGCCCTGGCCGCTAAAGTCAACAGCACCCTTCCGTAGTGTCCCTTGTCCCTTTTTTAGAGACTTTTGGGGGGTGGGAATTGGGAGTTGGGTTGTTTTTGGGACTTTAAAGGACAATCGTTGGGGTTAGGGAGGGTATGCAGGGGATTATTTTGTTAGGGCTACACAAATATACTTTTTGAAACTTTATCTGACCATACCTGTTTTTTACTGCTTTTGAGTCTGGTGGTGGGGGTTTAACAGTAAGTTTGTTTTCCAGAATAGTCCTAGGACTTTAGTAGTACTACCGTCAATCTCTCGTCTCTCCTAATACTCCATTATACTACCTCCAACCAAACGCTTATCTTACCTGTAATTTGTGTTTGAAAGTAGGGCTAGGCCCAGGGCTGGCTCCATGGGAAATGGCGATTAAGGTTGGCAATCCTGGGCGGATGAAATGTCCTCCTCATTGCGGTGGTACTAGTGGTGTGACACAGTGGCAGTTGCATGCCTATTGAAAAAAAGAAAATGAAACCTGGTTTGTCCTTACTGTAGCATTACAACGGTACGATAGAGAATATAGCAGGTGACAGTACACTAGAACAGTGCCACAATGTAGCCTAACAAACGGTAAAGTATTGAAAGTATAACTTGTACTTGTGTTGGATTTCTTTGACATTGGCTACTACAACAAGAAATAGTACTGAAGCTGAGTAAGTCTAGAATATATCCTCGGATTCCTTCACCAGCCTGTTGCTATGACCTTATCCTCCCCAGCAAGTGTGTGGAATTATTGATGTCATTTAGTCACACATCAAGCAAAACCACACAGCCCGGGGGAAGAGGGTTAGGGTTTGGAAAATGGATGGGAATGGGGGTTTCTTTTTGGGTTGGTTTTGTTGAGAGAAGAAAAAAAAAGCACAGCATGGACAAACAATAATTGAAGATAAAGAAATCTTTGGGTACAAAGCTAACCATAAATCTTTTAAGTGACATAAAGGAAGTGCATGCACTACTGCATGCATTGTTACTGAAAAGTAAGTAGTACTAGAATGCGGCAGTACAGGGCTGCAGCGTTTTCACTTGCCTATCTCTGCACTCAGAGAAACACTTCTTACATTAAATTAGGTTTAAAAAATAGCCAAAGTAAAACCTATAGAATGGCTGTAGGGATCAATTTAGAAGCAGAGAGAGATCCAAGAAATGCAGTCACACTCATAGAAGAAAACAATGGATACTCTATCTGTATGTTGTTGTAGTTGTCCTGTTGAATTTGGTAAGTAAGTTGCATGCCGCAAACAATTCCTCTTATTAGCGGCACTTATCTATTCCAGCTGACGCTTCGTCCAACAATGTTGGTGACCAGAAGACACCCTGTCCACTGCCTGCCTGGCGGATGCTGAATTGCGGCTCGCTAATGTGAAGCCTGACTCCATCCTTTTTTCTATATAATAATACGAAGGAGTACCACCAAAGATAAGGCTGAAACAGCCAGTATTGGTGGGATGAGACACTAGTGTAAAAGAAGAAGTCCTCCTTTGTTTTTAAGGAACCCCTCACTCACCGACCTGGTCGGTGACATGCTTCATCATCGGGGCCACCTCGACAGCCGAGTGCCGCCAAGGTGTGCTACAACACCTGAATACAGTGGAGCGGGTATGTGAGTGATGAATGTGAAAAAAAAAAGTCAGTGAGTTAAAAATTGTCCTGGTATAACTTTCACCAAATGTAATTTATTCTAAAGCTACTGGACAATATTAAAAACAGTGATGATACAATAAAGGCTTTAATGAGACCTAGTGTATCTGTGATATGTGCTGGGTCTACATGTTTCAAACCATATGGGATTTACCGGTTTTTCATCAGGACCAAAAATGTAAAGGAGTTGGGTGGTCAGGGTACACTAACACCCTGCCATACCTGCAACCCTTTCAAACCCTAAGATAGCGATTTGCTAAATGGGTAAAAATAATGGTAACCCAGAAATGGTTACATGAAAAAGAACAAACCTGTAAAAGAGAAAAAATTATCACTTATAAAGGTTAATTTACGTGCCTGTAACGTAGTGGAGTGACGTAGTCCGTTCTGTCTGTGACTCAATCCACACTCAGTTATGCGAATAAACCATGGAGCGGTGTGTCAACATAGTTTTCTATATTTAGAACCAAGTGTTCCTTGGTAAGGCACACCTATCAATATGGGTGTGAGTGAGCACGCATGCGTAGTTCTACATTTTAAACCACTTCTGTCACAAACTTGATTGTGCGTGCCCCAGTCATAATTCTCTCTCTTTTGTGACAGGAATTACCGACGTGTGAAAATGCCAACTTGATCCATAACCACAAATAACATATAACAAAACACCACAAAACACATACATTGTTTAGAAAAAACAACACTTACTCCTCAATGGAGGAAGGTTTGCCTCACGGGGATTTGAGGGGAAGTTACAGAGTTCAAAAACGTATTCTGCGTGAGAAAGATAAGGGAACATGGAGAGGGGTTTTAAAGGTGAGTATCCAGTACCTTTTATTTCCCTCCTCGGTAGTTAAACCGAGGTTCGCGGTATTCCTATTATGGCAGATTCTACTTACAGTTCCTCTGGTCGGAAATTGGCCGATAACCTACTTCTCTCCCTCCGTGCACCCGCACTGGAGAAAGAATCGGCGTCTGTAGTTAAAGGGAGCCGCCATTGTGGGCGGGGAGGGCGTAACCGGTCAGGTAGCGCGCGATGACGTCACGTGCGTGCGTGATCGTCATACGCGCGTCTTGTTACCATGGCGAATGGGCGAAAACAACAATCTCCGGGATCGGAGACAGAGGAAGTCTCCGTGATCGGAGACAGTTGAAGTAAAACAGACAGCGTAACGCTTGAACTCCGTCAGTGGGGAAAAGGGAAGAGGATGCATAATTCAAGCATATTCGGGCAAGTTGATTACGGCGATAAACAATTGGTTAAGTGGGTTCTTAGCCTGGCGCGCTATTTGCTATCCATACATGAAGTCTAATCTTGGCAAAAAATGGTGATTCAGCATGCTTGGGCAAGTTTTATGAGCAGGTAGCCATGGGAATATTTCAACATAATGCGCTATTTGCTGCAAGTATGGAATAAACTATATACGGAAGCGCGTTACCACTGGCTTGAGTTTTATATTCAGAACTCTATGTCTGGAGTCTGAATAATCCATTGTTGGGGATAAAAAGAGGCATATACGTGACCGTCAGTGATATCGGCATACTCATTGGGAGATTGCCCATCAGTACCTCAGCTTGGCAGAAGGCACAGAGTTACAGCAAAAATGGGATACTTGCTGTGGATGTTAAAAAATCAGGAGACTATGAGAGGACAGAGGCCCAGGGGATATTATCATTAAGGCCATTTTTGTTTGTAGATAGCCTGTATACCCATCTTTGTTCTTTTTCGTACAGGCGTTTCTGTATGTTTGGTCCTGGGGATACCTGTTCAATGACGGTCCAAAACATGTCATTCGTAGTATGACCTTTCTCGAGAAAATGGTCCGTCAATCGGGTTGCATTTTTCTTGCAGCGTATGGTGCTGCGATGTTCGCAGATTCTCTGCTTAACCTTCCGGGTTGTCATCCCAATGTATCTTTTTTTGCAAGTGCACTCAATGAGATAAACTACATTTTCACTGTTGCAGTTGGTATGTGCAACTTGCCTCCAGGTTTTTCCAGCCTCTAGGTCAAGGGACTTTGTATTCTTGGTTAGGTGGCATACGCTGCAATCTCCGCAGCGGTAATGTCCAGTCACATCCGGAAGGCCCCATGCTCTGGTGATTGAAGGGGTGCTCGGAGCCAGCTTTGCTTTTGGTCTGGTGTTGACAAGAGTGTCTTTTAGGCTGTTAGACTTCTTGAAAGAGAAAAGTGGTTTTTCCCAATGCAAATTGCCAGTGTTTATAATGTTCCAATGTTTTTTTATGCTTCTGGTTACTTGGTTGGAAACCGAGTTGAATGTGGTCACACATGTCAGTGGTACTTCCGTGTCAGTTCTGGTCTTTTCTTCAAGGAGTACTTCTCTGGGCTGGTTTCTAGCCCTCTTCTGGCATTTGTTTATTATTTTCTTAGGATACCCCCGGTTATCCAGTTTTTCAGAAAGATCATTCGCTTGTTCTTTGTAGTCAACTAGTTTACTACAATTCCTGCGAAGTCTTAAGAATTGTCCGTAGGGTAGGTTTTCCCTGAGTGGTCGAGGGTGGAAACTCTCAAACCTTAAAAGATTGTTTTTCGCAGTAGGTTTGTAATGGGTTTTGGTTTCCAGGTGATTGCCTACTTTGTTAATCACTACATCAAGGAAGACAATTTCTCTTTTGTCATAGCTGCTCGTGAATTTAAGTTTCCTGTCGCAGGTGTTGATCCAAGCGACAAATTGTTCCAGGAGCTCAGTTGGTCCTTGCCAAATAGCAAGGACGTCATCGATGTACCGCCTCCAGAAGGTCAGATGCTCGCGGTATGGGTTCACATCGTTCAGAATGAACTTGTTCTCAAAATCATACACATACATACCAGCTATGCTGGGAGCAAAAACACTGCCCATTGAGGTCCCCCCGGTTTGAAAGAAAAGTGTTCCTTCAAACTCGAAGTAGTTGCGTTTGAGGGCCAGCGTTGCGCATTCCAGAATGAAGGCCTTGGGGGTACGAAAAGGCCAGTCTGCATTTTCTAAGGTAATCCCCAGTACGTGAATGGTATCGTCTTGGGGTATGCTTGTGTACAAGCTTTCGATATCAAAGCTCAATAACACAGTGTCTTCATCAACCTCCAAATTTTGTAGTAAGTTCAGTAGACTTTTTGTGTCCTGTAGGTAGGTAGTTGACTTCTGTACAATCGTTTTCAGGAAAAAATCACAGAATCTAGAGAGAGGCTCTAATAAGGAGCCGATGCCAGAAACTATTGGGCGTCCTGGAGGGGGAAGTCTGCCCTTATGCATCTTTGGTAAGATGTAGAAGTAAGGGGTTTTCCCTTCGGTGGTACACAGATAGTCCGCTTCCTGTTTTGATATTGCACCATTGGATTCGGCTATCTCAATCAGTTGACATATTTCAGCCTTCAGATCACTTGTTGGGTCAGTGCTCAAAACTTGATAGTGATTTCTGTCATTCAGAAGTCGGACACATTCTTCACGATAGGCGGTAGTGTCCATGATTACTAGCCCACCGCCTTTGTCGGCAGGTTTTCCCCATTGCTCAGACTGAAACCCGGCCTGTAATTATTGAACGAAAAACAGGAAGTGAGATATTACAACACCACTGATAAATAAATATAAGGTATGTACGCTGTGTAGTGCAAAAAGTGACACTTTGATTTTCCTAATAGACAGTACAATATTTTTGAAAGTGCGTCTGAGTCACCTTTTGAAGGATAAATAAGTAGGGCAAATTAATTTTGCGATCTTTCCCCTCAAGCTAGGTATGCTGTAAACTGTGTTTTAGAACAAAATTAGACCTTCCCAGCAGTGCTCCCACCCAGACCCTTACTAAAGCCAGTCGCAAAAATGTAGAAGACCCCCAATCAGATCTCAAAAAACGAGGCCTAGCAGAAAACTGGTGACAAAACGTACTTTGAAAGTAAAAGTAGGCCCAAATACCTCCTTACCCACCGTGGATTGTATTCAAACCACTTGCAAGCAAGCAAAAGTATCCACATCGCGCCAAGACTGGAAAGCCCCCCCCACCCAAACACCTGCAATAGAAATACTGCTAACCCTAACGAGCCCTAAGTTAAGAATAGTGGCAAAGGCTTTCTTTAACTATTCCAAATCCCCCCTTTCCCACCATGGATTTTCTTCAAATGACTTGCAACCAAAATTACATATTCTCACGAGTGCTCTAAGACCACAGAACTCAGTTGCAAAAATCTAGAACACCCCGAAACACATGAAATCCTGCTGCTAGGGCTAACCCTAACAAACCCTAAGTTACAAAAAGTGCAAAAAGGGTTTTCCTTATGGATTCTGTCAAAACCACTTCTATCCAGTATTAGACCTTCCCAGGAATGCCCCAAGACCCGCCGACCCACCCGCCAAAAAGCACAACACCCCCAAACAGCCAAAAAGGAAAATCTCATACTTACAATATTTCTCGGCCTTCGGTCCAAACGCGCCGTGCAGCTAGGTCATAACTCCCGTTTGCCACCACTAATTTCCTGAAAAGCAAATGCCATCAAGATTAGACTATCCCATCAGTGTTCCCAGACCCCAAAACCCACCCACAAACACCCGGAACCCCCCCAAAGAGCACCTCAAATGCAAGCAAGTCAGCAAAAACACAAAAAAAATTCCGCCTCCGATTTGGTCCAAACCACTTTTATCCGGTATTAGAGCTTCCCAGCAATGGTCCCAGAGCCGTCAACCCAGGAGAAAACTAGTAGAAGACCCCCAAACAGCCAAAAAGCAAAAGTACAAAAATGGGGACTTAGTCATTTTCTTACCAATTTCCAAAATCACTCCGCGCGCGCTCTGCAGCTAGGCCCTAACTCCCCTCTGCCACCATGGATTTGCTTCAAACCTCTTGCAAACTAAAGTATCCATAGCCAGCAGTGCTCCCAGACCCCAAAACAGAGGAGCATGTTCTTCTGAACTCGTGAACCTGAGGAATGCAGACTGCGGCACCTTCAAATCAATAAGCAAACAAGTGAAGACAGTTCTGCTGATGGGCTTGTTTTGGTGATTAGGTGATTAAAGTTTGAATTATATTAACTGTGCACAACAAAGAAAGACAGACACACAGGAATAAAAGTGAATAAGGACGAAAAAGAAAGTTATTGATTCACTGTCTCATTTTCAGGGCTCGGTGTCAGTGAATAAGAATAAGGCTTCGTAATCATACTCTGCAAATTCAGGCAGGGTGAGCTCAGTGTCACCTAACAGAGAAGAAATTCCCTCATCTACGTTGCTGTCCACCTCGTCTTCATCCGGCGTGCTTTCTCGTACTTTGTAATCTGGTGGTATGAGGTGCTGATTCATCTTGATCATTGTTAACCTCTCCACATTTTTGGGCGAGAGGCGGCTCTGTTTGGGAGTTACAATGCCACCAGCAGCACTGAAAACACGTTCAGAAGACACGCTTGCGAGTGGGCAAGACAATTAGTTTAAAGCCAGGTTGGAGAGCTGTGGCCACAATTCTTTTTTCCCATGCCAATACGCCAATGGGTCAACATTAACATAGACCTCTGTTGAGTCATTCAGATAGTCCTGCACCATCGACTCAAGGTCCTCCAAGGTTCCTCCACTTTGCTTAGCTTTTGCTGTGACCTTTTGAGAACCAAACCCAAGCCGAGTTAGCCAATCCTCTTCAGCTTCCAATGTTACTGTTGTGTCCGGTGCAGATGATCCGGTTGCCGGTGTCTTTAACGGCTGAGAGGTCACTTGTGCCACAGCCACATGTGCAGAAGTGGATTGTTTTGACTGGGGATGGCCTGCTGAGGCTGATGCTGATGCTGATGTACTGCCTTTTCCTTCAATGAGCTGCCGTTCTCTTTCAAACCTCTTGGCTGACAAGGCTAGCCAACGTTTGTACTTTGTAACATCTTCATCAGCAAAAGTAAAGAATGCTCGGCCTGCCAGCGCCTTTTGGTAGCGTGGATCCAGAATAGTAGCACAAATGTAATGCTGTTCTGAGTGGATCATTTTAAGACGTTCATCACCTTGTAGGCGCTCTAATAATTTCTCCACCAAAACAAAAGGGTCTTGGTTTTTTTCATCTTTTTGAAACACAGAAGACACCGCCTTCAGTTGGTGCTCCAGCATGTACAACAATGGGATAACTTTTCTCAAATTACAGTCCTCCTTGCTGACTGAACGCGTGAAGACCTCAAAAGGACGAAGCAGGTCTGTCAGGCTTTTAACTAGGTCTCATTGCGCCGCATCCATCCTCAGGTCCTTCTGAGCTGTACCCAGTTTTAAGAAATAGTGATCAAGTACCGTATACTGCTCATACAGACGCTCAAGCATGTAGAAGGTTGAGTTCCAACGTGTTGCCACCTCCTGGATGAGTGCTTTCACTGGCATTCGACGTTCATGTAGCAGGCTCCTCTGATGCTTCCGGGCCTTAAAAGAATGGCTGAAATGGTTGCACATTTTTCGGCAGGTGGCCACTACCTCGAACGCTGGACTGTCTTCATCACTCAAGAATTTTTTAACAACCAGGTTTATAGAGTGCGCCAAACACGGCACTCTGAAATAGTCACCCAGCTCCATGGCCTTAACTACATTGGCGCCATTATCCGAGGAAACATAACCAATCTGGCGTTTTTTTGGGGACAGCCAGTGAAAGACCTTTGTGTTAAACTCATCCAAAATGTTTTGTGCTGTGTGACGTTTCTCCAAGCCAAACATGGCTAGTGTTGCATGTTTCCGAGCAGCTTTAAAAACTTGGTCCGGGTCAACACCTGCGTTTAGCTTTGCTTTAACCCCTGAAAAAGAGACCCAGTGTGCAGTGATGCACATGTAATCAGCGCCTGCGCCACTGGTCCACATGTCTGTTGTCAAATGTATAGTGTGAACAGCACTCTTCTGCAAAGCTGCCCCAATCACCTCCAGCATATCTTCATGTAGTGCTGGAACTGCAACTCTGGCAAAATAGAACCGGCTAGGAACCTTCCATTTAGGGCAGAGCGCTGCCACTAATTCTAGACAACCAACCCCTTCTACAAAAGAAAAAGGGAGAAGGTCCAGAGCTAGCATTTTAGCCAGCTTAGTGTTATACAGAGGCGTCAGTGGGTGGTTGCGTTTAAATGGCGCTTCTGTAAACAACATGTTTCTAATGTTGCCCTGGACCAAGCATTTACGGGATGATGATGATTTCTTCGACCCCGTTACGCTCGCTGATGAACTTTTTCGCATTGGTGTCTCACTCTCTCCCACACTCTTAGTGTGGCTCACATGGGGTGTGCTGCTGACAGGGGTACTGGGTGTAAGTGAAGTGTTTGACACGTCTTCTTCCTCCTCGTCATCATCAGAGGAAACATCAACGTTTTCTTGACGTGCAATTCGGGCTTCCTTGATCGCCTTTAGGTGCGCAAACCATTGGACAGCGTGCTGTCTCTTAAGATGACCTCTCTGGCCTCCGGTACCATAGTTGGTACCAAACTTACCACGACTAACTGCAAGCTTACAAATGCTACAAATGGCAAAGTTTTCCCTTTTTGGGCAAACACTAAAGAAGTCCCAAGCTGGGGACTTGAATTGTCTGTGGGGGCCGGAGGAGGCGGTGATACTGGTGGTGGTGGTCATGCTGCTAATGCCAGATGAAGTGGAGGATGTGGATTGCCGAACTTTAGTACGTTGTGCACTTTCACCACCACTAATTGAGGTCGAGGTGGATGGAGGTCCCTTCTGGCGAGGAAGAAATATGGAAGCGGTACGTGTTGGTGTACTAGTTAACTCCAATGATTGTTGGGTTTCCATTGCCTCCTCATCGACATCATCATCACGCTCAGCAGCTTCTCGGGCTAGGGTCAAAATGTCTGTTTACTGCATGCCCGCTGGGGCTGCAGTGACCTTTATGCTGACTGGGTCGTCGTCGTGAGAGCCTTCATCAGCAGCAGTATCCGCCACTTCTTGTTGAGTTTCATCACACTCCAGAACTATGAGACTTTGGATGACCTTCCTTTTATGCTTAAGTACCTTTGTCAGATCATGTTGTGCCTCACTCTCAGACGGCAGTGGTGCTGGTTCCCAATTGTGATCCGTATCATCAGAAGAAGGTGGGCTTGAAGAAGATGTAGACACCACCATTGATCTTTGCCTTGCAAGGGATGTGGAAGACAATGAATGATCATCAGGAGGAGTGGCTTCCTGAAATGATACCTCGGCTTGATTGTTGATTTCCTGATGTGCCCCTACTTCGGGAGGAACAACTATTGTGGGCACTTGTGACCCTCCATGCACCTCTGCTTGCGCTTCTCCTTGCGCTGCCTCTCCTTCCACATGTACTTGGGCTTGTACTTGCACATGTGGTTGTTGTTGCGGCTGTGGTTGTTCAACACTTGAATATCTTTATGCACCAATATGAGCAAAGACACATCTTACAAAAATACCAATGTAAACAAGGACTACGTATGTATGTCAGATATATTGATGACATATTCATATTATGGAAAGGAGAAAAAGAAAATCTAATTGAAAACATCAGCCAGTTGAATACCGTTGACTCCCGCATCCAATTCACATCAGAAATCCACCAAAGTCAGATCAACTACCTAGACGTGACCATCATCAAAAAGAACCATCATTTAGAAACTACGTTGTACACTAAAAAAACAGACAGGAACAACCTTTTGGTATACCAGAGCTTCCATCCTAGCCCCCTTAAACAACATTTACCCTACTCCCAGCTATTACGGGTTAAAAAAACTTGTCTCTAACCCGCAGGAATCATTGACGCAAACTCAGAATATGCTACAACGCTTCAAAAGAAGAGGATACCCAGAAAATATACTGAAAGCTTCCATGGAAAGGACTGAAACTAAAACCAGAGAAACTTTGTTAAAATCAAAACCCAAGAAGAAAGAGGCCAAAATTACTTGTGTAAGTAAATTTTCCACAGTGAGCCATTTAGTGAAAAAAGCTATCAAAAAACATTGGCCAATGTTACAAACTGAACCGGATTTCCAAAACATCTTCATGGAGGAACCTATTTTTGCATACACTCGAGCTAAGAACTTGGGAGAAATAATCAAAAGTTCCAACACCAACGAAGTTAAAAAAATCCACAAAGGCACAATCCCGTGCAGAAACAGCAGCAACTGCCATAACATTATGGAAGGCAATACCATCATGCATCCTATGAAGGGCAACAAAATCAAATTAAATGTCACAGGTACTTGTGATACCAAAAACATTATTTACCTCATCAAATGCCCTTGCGGGAAAGTATACGCTGGCCAAACAGAACGTAAATTAAAAACAAGACTCACAGAACACAAGAGTAACATTCGCACAAAAGTAATGAAATCGGCAGTAGCCATCCATTTTTTGGAACAAAGGCACCAAATAAACCAAATAAAAGCCTGCATTCTAGAAATTGTTGACAAAAGAGAAGATAAAGACAATAAAAAGACTCTGCTTATGCGAGAAAATCACTGGATTTTTTTCCTACAAAGTTTGGCCCCACATGGAATCAATGAGAGGGTAGAATATAGCTGTTACCTGTAGTAAAAGAAAGACTTGTGCTGTATCATGCATCCATTTATATGTTCATGTCACACGTGTTGTTTTAATTGTTGCCGTTGTATGTTTATGTTTATTTTTAGTTAGATGACAGGAGGCTTATGTGTTTAAATACCACACGTAACTGGACTCACGATATCACGTAGTTTCATTATATTCACGTAGTTGTCCCTTTAAAATACACGGGAACCCGCCAGTACACTCACTTCCGGCTTAAGCGTCACACGCCGCCGGTTGAGCTCACCAGAAACCCACGCCGTAGAGAAATATACGCGCGCACCAGAATCAGAACTTGGGTAAGAACGACAAGGTTTTATTTGTATTAGTTAAGCGTAAAACTAGGTGTAATACGCGCCGAAGTCCATTTGACTTCATTGAAACATCCGCAATCCTTTAGGAGCTGGCAATGCTCTATACCCGAGTACAGATAACCCCAGCGCGTAAACAGACTGAAGCCCGTATTTACACGTAGGTTAAGTCCCGCTGAACAGTTAGAGGGGACCCAGTGGGAAAGATGAGAAACTGGTTACACATGTGTATTTATAACGTGTCGATATTTATTTTCTATAGTGATAATGTTTAACTATTATGTTTAATTAAATCGTTAATATCCTCGAATATATAATTTATGAGTACATATAAGTTTTGTGAACATTGCATAGAAATGTTGCTTTATGCATTATTTGGTTTGGAATAGTGATAGATGTATTTTTCGTGTTGTAGATTTCCCTGATGAAGCCCGATGGGCGAAATGCATTGGAAAGTATATGGATTGTTGGAAATCGTTTGGATTGTTTAATCTCACTTCATGAGTATCTCACTTCATGATTGGATAATGAAGGGAATATATTACAGAGATACAGAGGAAACTCTAAAGTATAAATAAAAAGATCAGTTAAAGAAAAAAACAACAGAATACGTTACGTTTATTATTGAAACTGTGATTGAATGAAACTTTATTGACAAACTTTGCTGAACATTTCAGCCCACTACCAGTGACCTGGGAGCCACTCTCGTATGTGTTGCGTCAGTGCTATCTAGTTTTTCAACACTCGTCAGATGAGTTACAAAAACCTGTGTTGATTGGTGGACATTGCTGCTTCTTTCTTGCGATGAGCCAACATCACTGGTCGATGGTGATTGAACAACTAGACTAAGTGCCTCTGCAGCAGTCAAGGGCTTGGACTTAAGTTGGCGTGGTGGTGGTGGTGGTGGCACTGAGCCCAATGGAGCAGGGGTGCTGCTCCCAGCTTGGTCCCCAGCAGATCCCGCTGCTGCTGCAGGCGTACTTTTTTTTTTACTCCCAAAAAATGTGGCGGGCGGCACACCAGTCTCCTTAGTAACTTGCTTCTTCTGCTCCTTACTGGCAACATTCTTGCTAGAGGAGCTACGGGGAACTTTTTTTGGGGCCATCTTCTTCAGAGCAGGTCAGAACAGCAGGCCGCAGTTGCACGATTTGCAGAGTTGTCTGTGGCCAGACGTGACGTCGCGTGACGTTATGCTGCACACTAAGCATGAGCGAATTTTGCGGATCTCGCGTTCGCGAATTTTGCGGATTTGCGGATTCGCAATCCGCAAAATCCGCGAATTCCCGCGAATTTGCGGATTTTTTTTTTTTGTGTTCGCCCGTGTTTCTGCCAGTTCGCGAGGGTTTTTACAATTTCGCAATTTGCGAACTTACCTGTCGGGTCGCAAGTTTTGCGAACTTGTTGTTTCTACGTGTCCAGCCTGTTTGGGACACTCTTCTTCATCACTGCCACTCTCTGTCACCACTGCCACTCTCTGACTACTCATGCCACCCTCTGGCCCACCCATGCCACCCTCTGTTTCATCACCACACCCTCTGGTTGTCCAGTATACATTATTTTCGGCAAAGCAAAGCACACCTTCCCTGCCTCAAGTGACCTGAATTAATTTGGGGCTGATTAATGTGTCACAGAATATTTTTTTAGCTGGCACCTGCTTCCTTAGTGCGCCCTGATTAGTGATCTTTTACACTTGCTAAGTGCTTTCATTGTTGCAAAATTAGTTACAACACCTGCCCTGCCCCAACTGACAATAATGAATTAGGGGCTGATTAATGGATTTTAACTTCCAGCCTGGCTCCTGCTTGTCTCCCTTAGCTGTAATTCAGGACCTTTGTGGCATATGTGTAACTATTCTGAGGTTCAGAGCAGGGTCACATAATAGTTTCAACTGGCAACTGAACTCCTGAGGGGCCCCTCAGGAAGCACTACAGGAAATGGCTACTAATGATGAGCCTGAACTTTTGAACCTGGTAAGTAGTTACTTTCAGTTTTGCTAAGATCGTATTTCTGCAATTTTGCACTTATTCGCGGGGCGCGAACTCACGCGAACAGTGCGAGCAGTGCGAGCAAAATCCGCTGCTCGCGGATTTGCGGATTTTGCGGGAGATTCGCGAATCTCGCGGATTGCGAATTTCCCGAAAATCCGCAAAATCCGCGAGCGGAACGGATTTTCCGCCCATGCCTACTGCACACACACACCGCTGCAGGACTTCTTCCTGGCACTGGTGGTTCTCTTGAGTCTTGTGCACCTAAAAGCAATCGAAGACAGAGGAACATCAGTTCAGTTATACACCCCAAAAAAAATCGAAAAACACAGAAAAATCCGCACAACCCCATGCATCCAGGCCCTCCATGATGTTTAAATTCAAGACACCCCACAGAAAGACTAGGCCCATGCAACACTCACTACCCCTGGGCATAAAGGTTGAAAGCTAGGCAAAATGGTTGCAGACCTAAGAACACTGCCTGCATTCAAAATGGCCCCCTGCCTCCCAGCACATGGCCAGGGCTTGCCTGTAGCAGCACTCAAAATGGCCCCCACCCACATGGCCTGTCCCCATGAACACCCAAGATCGAAAAACACAGAAAAATCAGCACAATCCCATGCCATCCAGGCACTCCATGATGTTTAAATTCAAGACAACCCACAGAAAGACTAGGCTCATGCACCACTCACTACCCCTGGTGAAAAGGCCACAACAACAGCCCAAAAAAACGGAAATCACAGAAAAATCAGCACAATCCCAAGCCATCCAGGCCCTCCATGATGTTTAAATTCAGAACACCCCACAGAAAGACTAGGCCCATGCAACACTCACTACCCCTGGGCATAAAGGTTGAAAGCTAGGCAAAATTGTTGCAGACCTAAGAACACTGCCTGCATTCAAAATGGCCCCCTGCCTCCCAGCACATGGCCAGGGCTTGCCTGTAGCAGCACTCAAAATGCACCCCACCCACATGGCCTGTCCCCATGAACACCCCAAAAAATCGAAAAACACAGAAAAATCAGCACAATCCCATGCCATCCATGCCCTCCATGATGTTTAAATTGAAGACACCCCACAGAAAGACTAGTCCCATGCACCACTCACTACCCCTGGTGAAAAGTCCCCAACAACAGCCCAAAAAAACGAAAATCACAGAACAATCAGCACAATCCCAAGCCATCCAGGCCCTCCATGATGTTTAAATTCAAGACACCCCACAGAAAGACTAGGCCCATGAAACACTCACTACCCCTGGGCATTAAGGTTGAAAGCTAGGCAAAATGGTTGCAGACCTAAGAACACTGCCTGCATTCAAAATGGCCCCCTGCCTCCCAGCACATGGCCAGGGCCTGCCTGTAGCAGCACTCAAAATGGCCCCCACCCACATGGCCTGTTCCCATGAACACCCCAAAAAATTCGAAAAACACAGAAAAATCAGCACAATCCCATGCCATTCAGGCCCTCCATGATGTTTAAATTCAGGACACCCCACAGAAAGACTAGGCCCATGCACCACTCACTACCCCTGGTGAAAAGGCCACAACAACAGCCCAAAAAAACGAAAATCACAAGAAAATCAGCACAATCCCAAGCCATCCAGGCCCTCCATGATGTTTAAATTCAAGACACCCCACAGAAAGACTAGGCCCATGCAACATTCACTACCCCTGGGCATAAAGGTTGAAAGCTAGGCAAAATGGTTGCAGACCTAAGAACACTGCCTGCATTCAAAATGCCCCCCTGCCTCCCAGCACATGGCCAGGGCTTGCCTGTAGCAGCACTCAAAATGGCCCCCACCCACATGGCCTGTCCCCATGAACACCCCAAAAAATCGAAAAATACAGAAAAATCAGCACAATCCCATGCCATCCAGACCCTCCATGATGTTTAAATTCAAGACACCCCACAGAAAGACTAGGCCCATGCACCACTCACTACCCCTGGTGAAAAGGCCACAACAACAGCCCAAAAAAATGAAAATCACAGAAAAATCAGTAAAATCCAAAGCCATCCAGGCCCTCCATGATGTTTAAATTCAGGACACCCCACAGAAAGACTAGGCCCATGCAACACTCACTACCCCTGGGCATAAAGGTTGAAAGCTAGGCAAAATGGTTGCAGACCTAAGAACACTGCCTGCATTCAAAATGGCCCCCTGCCTCCCAGCACATGGCCAGGGCTTGCCTGTAGCAGCACTCAAAATGGCTCACACCCACATGGCCTGTCCCCATGAAAACCCCAAAAAATCGAAAAAATCAGCACAATCCCATGCCATCCAGACCCTCCATGATGTTTAAATTCAAGACACCCCACAGAAAGACTAGGCCCATGCACCACTCACTACCCCTGGTGAAAAGGCCACAACAACAGCCCAAAAAAACGAAAATCACAGAAAAATCAGCACAATCCCAAGCCATCCAGGCCCTCCATGATGTTTAAATTCAAGACACCCCACAGAAAGACTAGGCCCATGCAACACTCACTACCCCTGGGCATAAAGGTTGAAAGCTAGGCAAAATGGTTGCAGACCTAAGAACACTGGCTGCATTCAAAATGGCCCCTGCCTCCCAGCACATGGCCAGGGCCTGCCTGTAGCAGCACTCAAAATGGCCCCCACCCACATGGCCTGTCCCCATGAACACCCCAAAAAATCGAAAAACACAGAAAAATCATCACAATCCCATGCCATCTAGGCCCTCCATGATGTTTAAATTCAAGACACCCCACAGAAAGACTAGGCCCATGCACCACTCACTACCCCTGGTGAAAAGGCCACAACAACAGCCCAAAAAAACGAAAATCACAGAAAAATCAGCACAATCCCAAGCCATCCAGGCACTCCATGATGTTTAAATTCAAGACACCCCACAGAAAGACTAGGCCCATGCAACACTCACTACCCCTGGGCATAAAGGTTGAAAGCTAAGCAAAATTGTTGCAGACCTAAGAACACTGCCTGCATTCAAAATGGCCCCCTGCCTCCCAGCACATGGCCAGGGCCTGCCTGTAGCAGCACTCAAAATGGCCCCCACCCACATGGCCTGTCCCCATGAACACCCCAAAAAATCGAAAAACACAGAAAAATCAGCACAATCCCATGCCATCCAGGCCCTTCATGATGTTTAAATTCAAGACACCCCACAGAAAGACTAGGCCCATGCACCACTCACTACCCCTGGTGAAAAGGCCACAACAACAGCCCAAAAAAACGAAAATCACAGAAAAATCTGTAAAATCCAAAGCCACCCAGGCCCTCCATGATGTTTAAATTCAGGACACCCCACAGAAAGACTAGGCCCATGCAACACTCACTACCCCTGGGCATAAAGGTTGAAAGCTAGGCAAAATGGTTGCAGACCTAAGAACACTGCCTGCATTCAAAATGGCCCCCTGCCTCCCAGCACATGGCCAGGGCTTGCCTGTAGCAGCACTCAAAATGGCTCACACCCACATGGCCTGTCCCCATGAAAACCCCAAAAAATCGAAAAAATCAGCACAATCCCATGCCATCCAGACCCTCCATGATGTTTAAATTCAAGACACCCCACAGAAAGACTAGGCCCATGCACCACTCACTACCCCTGGTGAAAAGGCCACAACAACAGCCCAAAAAAACGAAAATCACAGAAAAATCAGCACAATCCCAAGCCATCCAGGCCCTCCATGATGTTTAAATTCAAGACACCCCACAGAAAGACTAGGCCCATGCAACACTCACTACCCCTGGGCATAAAGGTTGAAAGCTAGGCAAAATGGTTGCAGACCTAAGAACACTGGCTGCATTCAAAATGGCCCCTGCCTCCCAGCACATGGCCAGGGCCTGCCTGTAGCAGCACTCAAAATGGCCCCCACCCACATGGCCTGTGCCCATGAACACCCCAAAAAATCGAAAAACACAGAAAAATCAGCACAATCCCATGCCATCCAGGCCCTCCATGATGTTTAAATTCAAGACACCCCACAGAAAGACTAGGCCCATGCACCACTCACTACCCCTGGTGAAAAGGCCACAACAACAGCCCAAAAAATACGAAAATCACAGAAAAATCAGCACAATCCCAAGCCATCCAGGCACTCCATGATGTTTAAATTCAAGACACCCCACAGAAAGACTAGGCCCATGTAACACTCACTACCCCTGGGCATAAAGGTTGAAAGCTAAGCAAAATTGTTGCAGACCTAAGAACACTGCCTGCATTCAAAATGGCCCCCTGCCTCCCAGCACATGGCCAGGGCCTGCCTGTAGCAGCACTCAAAATGGCCCCCACCCACATGGCCTGTCCCCATGAACACCCCAAAAAATCGAAAAACACAGAAAAATCAGCACAATCCCATGCCATCCAGGCCCTTCATGATGTTTAAATTCAAGACACCCCACAGAAAGACTAGGCCCATGCACCACTCACTACCCCTGGTGAAAAGGCCACAACAACAGCCCAAAAAAACGAAAATCACAGAAAAATCAGCACAATCCCAAGCCCTCCAGGCCCTCCATGATGTTTAAATTCAAGACACCCCACAGAAAGACTAGGCCCATGCAACACTCACTACCCCTGGGCATAAAGGTTGAACGCTAGGCAACATGGTTGCAGACCTAAGAACACTGCCTGCATTCAAAATGGCCCCCTGCCTCCCAGCACATGGCCAGGGCTTGCCTGTAGCAGCACTCAAAATGGCCTACACCCACATGGCCTGTTCCCATGAACACCCCAAAAAATCGAAAAACACAGAAAAATCATCACAATCCCATGCCATCTAGGCCCTCCATGATGTTTAAATTCAAGACACCCCACAGAAAGACTAGGCCCATGCACCACTCACTACCCCTGGTGAAAAGGCCACAACAACAGCCCAAAAAAACGAAAATCACAGAAAAATCAGCACAATCCCAAGCCATGCAGGCCCTCCATGATGTTTAAATTCAAGACACCCCACAGAAAGACTAGGCCCATGCAACACTCACTACCCCTGGGAATAAAGGTTGAAAGCTAGGCAAAATGGTTGCAGACCTGAGAACACTGCCTGCATTCAAAATGGCCCCCTGCCTCCCAGCACATGGCCAGGGCCTGCCTGTAGCAGCACTCAAAATGGCCCCCATCCACATGGCCTGTTCCCATGAACATCCCAAAAAATCGAAAAACACAGAAAAATCAGCACAATCCCATGCCATCTAGGCCCTCCATGATGTATAAATTCAAGACACCCCACAGAAAGACTAGGCCCATGCACCACTCACTACCCCTGGTGAAAAGGCCACAACAACAGCCCAAAAAAAACGAAAATCACAGAAAAATCTGCAAAATCCCAAGCCATTCAGGCCCTCCATGATGTTTAAATTCAAGACACCCCACAGAAAGACTAGGCCCATGCAACACTCACTACCCCTGGGCATAAAGGTTGAAAGCTAGGCAAAATGGTTGCAGACCTAAGAACACGGCCTGCATTCAAAATGGCCCCCTGCCTCCCAGCACATGGCCAGGGCTTGCCTGTAGAAGCACTCAAAATGGCCCCCACCCACATGGCCTGTCCCCATGAACACCCCAAAAAATCGAAAAACACAGAAAAATCAGCACAATCCCATGCCATCCATGCCCTCCATGATGTTTAAATTCAAGACACCCCACAGAAAGACTAGCCCCATGCACCACTCACTACCCCTGGTGAAAAGGCCACAACAACAGCCCAAAAAAACGAAAATCACAGAAAAATCTGCACAATCCCAAACCATCCAGGCCCTCCATGATGTTTAAATTCAAGACACCCCACAGAAAGTCTCAGTCCACCCACCACTGAGTACCCCTGGGCAAAAGGCCCCAACAACAGCCCAAAAATCGAAAATTCCAAAATTGTAGTTGCAGCAACTGTAATGCCCCAAAAAAACTTACTTGTGAAATTTCTAATCCAAAAGTGATCCAAAGAAAGTCAAAAAGACTCAAATCCAAATATCCAGCAGCATCCACAAAAAGTAATCCTTCCAGGTGAAGAATCCGAATGAAAGTGACCAGCACATGAAGCAAGCACTGGGAGGAGCCTGATTGACAGGAACAGGAAGTTGGAGACAGTGGGGCACTTCCTTATCCCACCCCCCCCCAAATGGACTCCTTGCAAAAAAAAGTGCAGGCAAATGTCAACCTGAGGAGTTATTCTGATAAAAATCATTATTTTCAGAAGGTTTATGCTGCTTGCTGGTGGATTTCTTGTGCAGAATTGCAAATTTTGTATTTTCGCGAGTGCGAGATTGTTGCTGCCCGCCGCATGTACGAGTTCGCAATTGCGAACTCCCGCGATACGTGATCACGGCGTAGTCGCATTGACAAACTCTCGCTGTGCAAGGTGGCGGGCGCGATGACGTAATCGCGGTCGCCAAACTCCCACGGGATCTCACGGCAAGATCCAAAATGGCGCAGCACTCGCAAAATATCGAGAAAAACAACTCGGCAAACGCTGAATGACGGTAAGTGAACGCCGCGCGCCGCAAAATTGTATCACCAAGAAAAAAAAATCCGCTGCATGCGAATTTGCGGATTTTCGGTAAATTCGCGAACGTTCGCGGATTGCGTATTTACCAAAAATCCGCAAAATCCGCGAGCAGAACAGATTTTTTCGCCCATGCTTAGTTGCAGCTGTAGCAACACAGGGCCAGGCAAAGCTCAAATTTCTGTTTTTGGCACATGAAGGGCAGCCAATTAGAGCCAAGATCATGTTCGGGGGTTATGCACCACCAACATATATACTTATCCAATCACTCCGCCAATACCCAAGCACTTATAAATTCACGTGTGCAAAGGAAGCAATGATGCGTGGTCCATGAGGGCCGCATTGGTAGCAATGTCTGTTGCCTACTGGACTGTGTCATCTGCAATTGAAACTCTATCTGAATTGTGAGCCCTGCTGTCCGCAGTGTAGATCGAAGGCAGTAGTCAGTACAGACATCTGAAGGATTCGAATTTTACAAGGCCGGACTATACTTACCAATAGCCCATATTTAACATAAAAGAATAATAAGGCAGTCGGCAATGGAGAAGGTCCAATCGTTTATTCAATCAAATGCAAGCCCTGTCAGGGGAGCCTCGGTCTACACAACCCATGGAGGTGTGCAGAGGAGACTGGCTAAATACAAGGGATTCAAAGCATATATACGTATTCACACATTCAGGTTAACACCCTACAAGGAAAAATACAAGTTGTCAGTGAGCCAGCAGGAAGACCCATATAAGGCACCATTGATTGCTAGTAGCTAAGCCGGAGCCATTCCGGGGGCAGGTCGGTGAGGTGCCCTCTTGTCTATCTAGAGCCCGGGGAGTACAGGAACGGGCTCTGCTAGAATGCACGCATCCCACAAGAGGGGCAGGTGTGACCTTGGGTTTCCCTGAGCTATACACAAAAGATCAGAGAAGGAGGCTAAGCAAGTCAACATGGTTTCGTACCAAGAACTAACTCACGTGACTTCTGGGAAACAGTACATGAGCACGGGGAAACGAAACAAGATGGCCGCAGTTATATCAATAGGTCTAAATAGGCCTGCATGAATCAATCGTAAAGCATACATATATTGCGTGATACTATATGATTATTCATATGCATATATGGTACATAGTGGGCCAACCATGAGTACATATAATTTTATATCCCAACACAACAAGGGATGCTTATGATCACTTCCTATTGAAAAAATCCACGGACATAGGGTACAATTCTGTCTGCAATTAATAAATCAAGACTGAATTCTAATTGTGAGCTCTGCTGACCGCAGTGTAGGTGTTTGGAACAAAAGATGAAATATTTATGGAATACATTGTCGAAATATGTAGGTTTCATGGACGTTATAGTTAGTTGCCTACTGGAGTCTTAAATTAATGAATCAAGACTGAATTTGAAGTGTTGGCTGGAGGCAGCAGTCATCAAAGGTCCACAGCCACCTGGCGTTGACTTGAGCTGCACAGATTGGGTGCATTTGGTTTTCTTAACCGATTACAGTCTCTTACACAATTTGCATCAGTACTAATTTTTAATAGTGACCCCTGCTGACCGCAGTGTAGGCCGGAGGCAGCGGTCAGGAAGGGCCCATAGCCACGTGGCGTTGACTTGAGCTGCGCAGAGTTAGTGGAACCTGAAGCACTCAACATGTGCGCAGCCAGCGATGATGCATGGTCTGGGCGAGCTGCACTAGTAGCAATGTCTGTTGCCTACTGGACTGCGTGATCTGCAATCGCTAATCAATCTGAACTGTCAGCCCTGCTGACAGCAGTGTAGGCCAATGGCAGCGGTCAGCAAGGGCCAACAGTCATGTGGTGTTCACTTGAGCTGCACAGTTAGTGGCACCTCAAGCACTCAGCGTGTGCGCTGCCAGCGATGATGCGTGGTCCGGGCGGGCCGCACTGGGAGCAATGTCTATTGCCTACTGGATTGCATCATCTGCAATTGCAACTCGATCTGAATTTTGAGCCCTGTTGTTCGCAGTGTAGATTGAGGGGCAGTAGTCAGCACAAACATCAAGGAATGCTTTTTGTCACTTCTTTTTGACAAAATCCGAGGACATAGAGTACAGTTCACTCTGCAATTAATAAATCAAAACTGAATTCGAACTGTGAGCTCTGCGGTCTGCAGTGTAGACTGCCATTCAGTGTTCTTTTGGACTTGCAAGATGAATTTGGTCGTTGTACTGATTCTTGAAGCAAGGATACTAAAAGGATATTATGTAGGTTTGAGGAACGTTATACTTAGTTGCCTACTAGACTCTGCTAGGAATGAATGAAGACACAATTTTAATTGTGAGCCCTCATGACCACAGTGTAGGTCTGAGGCGGCGGTCAGCAAAGGCCCACAGCCATGTGGCCTTGATGTGAGCTTCCCCTCTGACCTGACACCTGGTAGCTGGTCCAAAACAAAGGCGAGCAGGACTCCCGGAGCAGCGGGAAGCAGGAAGTGAGACCACCATCGCAGGAGCTCTCCCAGACGAGGAGGGAGACTACAGCTCCCACCATCCCTAGCGCGCAGGTCGCGCTGAAAAGCGTAGCGCTGACCCGCGGTGCGGGATGTGCACGGGGCACCCCGGGCCATGCCAGGGCCAAGCCCGGGCCAAGGGTGGGCCCATCCACGCCCGTCGGAGCATGGAAGAGGCTGGGCTGGACCCCCCTCTGATGTTCGAAGAACCCCTAAGGTAAAGTGTTTTGCCCTGTGTATACTTGCCATTAATACTGTCCACACTTACCCACGTCACTAACATTACTCTCTGGTATCACAGACTGCACCGAGGCCTACAAAGAGGATGAGCAAACGAGAGGGCCAGAGTGCCCGAGTGGGCGCAAGTATAGCGGGGACATTTGACTCTTTTCTAACTAGGGAAACATCAGTCCTGATGCATAAGATTGAACTGGTTATCATTGGAGCCTTTCAATCGTAAAAGAACCTCATTGGGGGAAATATCGTCCCACATTATCCCAGACAGACCTCCGCTAATCGAAATGATCAAGGAAAGAGAAACAATTATGCGACCCACACCCCAATATCCGAAACTGATTTTGGCACCTCACAAAGAGCTTCCACAAGGGCGGCAGCATTGAAAAGTCTGCTGGGAAATAGCACTGATATTGGGATAAAGAGAAAGAGTGGTGGGGGTCCAAAAAGACCGAAACCAGCAAAATCCCTGATACCAAATAAAAATGAGGGGGAGGTAATAGTAGAATCAGCTCAGCGTGAGCCAAGTGGTTCGGAAACATTAAATACTGCCCATGCCCTCTGATGACTGAGGCTATGTGGCAAAGATTAGAAACACTGGTTTCCACTATGCTTAACCCCATCTCACTAAGATTAAGCCAGATGGAGAAACTAACAGTCTTAGAATCCAAGTTGAAAGATAACCCTTGTGCAGTCGAGGCATTACTAACCAAGGCTGGCCCAATGGTGGCCCCAGAGCCTCAAATTTTCCAGGAGAGATCCAGAATCACTTTTAGTATAATGGCCCAAAACACTTTTCCCACTACATCAAATAGGGGCCATCCCCTAAGTGATAACCTGGAAAGAACACCCCCTAATTCAATATCAGGCATACTGAGCAATTCTGCTTGTAGTAACACAAGGTATCTTAGTTCCAATAATCCAAAAGAAATGGGGGACAAAATAAATCTGGAAGTGGCTAACTCTAATATAGCATCTAAAGGCCAAAAAAGAGCACCGGCAGGCTGGGGCAGTCAATATGGTTTTCAGAAGGAAGTAAGTTTGGCCCCGAGTACGCAGATGAATGGAGCAGAGACCTTACATCTCCCCCCAGTAGCCGCCCTCCTGGTTCTAGTGTTGGGAAATGTCCCCCCATTGCGTGAGGGACAAGTAGAATTAACATCCCAACTGATGTCCAAATCTCTCCATTGGCTAACTCAAAATCGGAACAGGGTGGGGGCTATACGTAGGAATATTTCAAGCCAGATGTTCATGGTAAGAAGAGTATCATGGGTGGGTTCAGGTAGGAAACACATTCCGGGTTTTTACGTGGTTCTAAACTTTAAAGTGAATTTGTTGTTGGTTTCCTCCTGGCACAATTAGGCAACATTCCTATCAAAAGTTCACATATTACTGTCCTACCATTGAGTTTTTTCTATAGACCTCCTGCACCATTGAGAACTGAGAGCTACTTACAGTTTAAAGAGGGGCAGACAGGGGGCGCATCTTGAAGGCTCGAGAACAGATTTGTGCCTCTGTCCTACCTCGATGCTTGTGACTGACTACAGCCAGTGCAAACAAGCTTTCAAACTAACTGTGAAAGGCAACCATCCCTGACTATGGCCAATAGTGAGAGCACACAGACACCCTTTATACAGCAGGAGACACAAAGAAAGGCATTAAAAATAGCCTCATGGAATGTGGCTGGTATTGCTCCCAAAATGAGTGACATTAACTGGTTAAAGACATGGCAGGAGAACAAAATAGTATGTTTCCAGGAAACATGGGCCACAGAGCCAGTATTTATTAATGGGCCACAGAGCCAGTATTTATTAATGGGTACCGATCCTTTCAGACTCAAGCAAATCCATCTACCTCAGGGAGGGTGAGGGGGGGCATCTTGATCCTAATCCGGAACGATGTACCAGTAAAAGTAAAGATGAATGCACAATTAAATCTAAACTTTCACATCTTGACGATGAAGATACAGCAGGAAGGGACATGGTTACTAATACATTTTTACAACAATAGATTTGGTCCAAATATGCACACAATTGTGGGGGAAGTTGATAAAGCAATTGCTGATATTGCATGCAACATTAAGACTTCAAATGTTAATGTCATTTGCATAGGTGATTTCAATATACACCCCTGTAACTACAACACATTGCCTGTTTGCGGATTAGAGGACATGGGGGGGAAGTCCTATACATCACTTCACACATAGTATGTATGGCAACAGCCTAAATAAACTATTAGCCTCCCTAAATATGGAAATAATTTGCAATCCAGACCTCATAACAGACACTCTGCCGAAAACCTTTCACCGAAATCTGGTGGAGACAACGATTGACTACATACTTTTGACCCCTCCTCTCAATGCAATGGATGTTAAGGTAGGCAATTCCTTCATGACTTTTAGCGATCATGCCATCGTTTAAATAGAGCTGAAGATAATTACACAGGAGAGACAAAAGTGTAGCAATGTTGAAACACCAATTGTGGCTAGGAAAAATGGGTTAAACCAATTTGGCCACACATTGATAAAATTAAGATGGTCCCAGAAATCATACTAAGCACAGAATATAAGATACAATTGTGTTTAGACCCAGAACCTGACGCAGGGAAAGTTGTTCTAGCTTTTTGTGATGTCTTTGAAAACATAAAATCAGTCCTTACAATCACAAAAGCACCAAATAAAGTAAAAGGCAGGGGCTGGTTCAATTTACCATGTACAAAAGTGAGGAAGGCTCTGCTGTATGCCCTAAAGTTTAGGCCTAGAAACCATGAACAAATAGGAACATTGGGGGCCTCATATGAACTAGTACAAAAATCCATAGAAAGAGAAATCAGGGAGGACTTATTTGCCTACCTTGATAAAGCAGCCAACTCGGGAAACAGCTGCGATTTCTGGAAGTTAGTATATGCACCATATTTCAAAAGTTCTAGCGATCCAACTTTAGACATAAATGTTGATGAGGAGGCATGGGTTTCCCTTTTTGAGAATTTTTTTGCTCTAAATTCTGATACCTCTTCCTACTATGTGGCAAAGCAGCAAATGCGCCATGTGCCTTTATCGTTTTCTCTTATTGAAGTTAAAGCCGGGCTGGATTTGTGTAGTCTGGGAAAGGCCCCACGACCGGACGGTGGCCCAATAGATTTTTTCAAGCCAACCCAGATCTATGTATACCACCTCCGAACCAATGTCCTGAATAGCATAGCTTTGGTAGGCCCGCCCTCATGGTCATCCGGGGTCATTGAACCCTTCTAAAAATAAGGTGATAGGGCAAACCCAATTTCCCTGCTGGACAAAACATCAAATCTTATGGGTCTTCTTCTCCTTTCCAGGTTAGACGGATGGGCAAAGGAGGACAAGATCCTAATCCAGGCCAGTATGGTTTCCAGCAGGGAAGGGGTACAGTGGATCAATGTCTGAACTTAGCATTGACCTTAGATACATATACTAGAATGAAGGACGGGAAAATATACATGGCATTCATGGACCTGAGCACCACATTTGACTCTGTGGTCCATGATAAGCGATGGAACATAATGGAAACGATGGGGGTCGAACCAGCTATACTAAATTTCATCAGGCAATCATATGCAAATGCGACTGCATCAGTGCTGTATACCAAAACTGGAGATTGTACACATTCTTTCAAAATCTCCAGGGGAGAAAGGCAGGACTGTGTATTGGCCTAATTTCTCTTCTCCTTAATCACAAATGGAGTTGAGAAAGCACTCTCAGTGGCCACTCGGGACATCCCATTCTTTGAAAATCAAATACTACCAATATTGGCTTATGCAGACGACGAGGTGTTAATTGCCAGAACGGGGATTGGGTTACAAAGGCTGATAACCGCGTATGTCCCCTTCATGGATTCACTACAATTCAAAGTGAACCAAATCAAGTCTTTTGTAATAGTAGCTGGGGCAACAAAAAGAGAAAAATTGCTGTATTTCCATGCGGATGCGGAAGGAATTGAGGTAGTGGACTCCTTCCCCTACTTGGGGATCCTATTTAATAAAGACCTGTCATGGGTAAAACTGATGGAAGGAAGAAAGATGGTGATGGAGAGGGGTATTATTGCTGAAAAATCCTTTGCTAGAAAACTGTGTGCCAAACCCTTATTACCAATAAAAAACATCTACCAGGCTAGAGTAAAAGCGGCAGCGACCTATGGCGCTGGGGTTTTTTAAAATCTGGTGTGGGCCTCCCTCCTACATACGGAATTGGGCTTGCCCTATATCTCAGATTATACACAACTTGCCCCACTTCTTCTCTTGCACTCAATCTGGAGGAGAGGCACTGCCACTCACTCAATCAATAATAAGGAGTTGCCTAATTATGGACAAGTGGAAGAGGTCTAGATAGCTTAGCTATGTAGAGTCAGTATTAAGGGAGATCGGTCTCCCTGAACTCTTCAAAGATCCACTGGCTTGCAAGAAGGTCTCTAAACAGAAGGTTAGTGACATGTTTATACTGATGTCTGAGTAAAAGCGCAAGGAACACTATAAAGAGAAATACGCTGTCCATGCATACCGCCTTAACCCACCATTAACAGAAGGGGGATTCTCTTACCTAGTGAATGTAAACAGGATGCAACACAGATTTATAGGATTGAGGTTTCACACTAACCTGATCCCTCTCATGCTAGATAATCTGGAAAAAACATATAATCATTCTGATTTAAGTGCGTGCCCCTGTGATAATTTATCACTCCAAACTAAATTGCACCTAGTTTTATTCTGCAGGCTATATGAGAATGAAAGGAATGCCTATCTCAAACCAATTTTAAAGAAATGCAATTTTAAGTAGTGCCAGGTGGCACTATATTGTCTAAAATCTTTATCTGACCCCCTGGTTTACTATTAAAGTTCCATCATTCTTCTGGGCCTGCATGAGAAAGATGAACGGGATGGCGTATAGACCAGTGAGATTGCTAAATACCAATACAAGTGCACAGACTTAGCACATGAAATGATTTTAACGTTTTTAATGCACTTTTGTCTTTATTTTAGAATTGCTGCTGAAATATTTGTTAATTAAAAATTAGAATCTTGTAAAAATCTTATGATGATGTATTTATTTGTGTTTTTATGATCATTTTTAACTTGATCGAATGAAGAACAGTTGATTGATGGAGTTAAGCTGCACAGTTAGTGGCATCAGAAGCTTTCAGCGTGTGCGGAGCCTGCGATGAAGCGTGGTCCGGGCGAGCTGCACTGGTAGCAATGTCTTTTGTTTAGTCAATTCTGCCTTAATAAGGCTATGTGGCGATGACTTGTGGTGCACTGAGTTAGTTGCAACTGACGCAACCAGAGTGTGTGCAGCTTGCGATGATGCATCGTCCGGACGGGCCGCACTTGGAGCAATGTCTGTTGTCTGCTGGACTACATCATCTGCAATCGCGACTCGATCTGAATTGTGAGCCCTGCTGTCCATAGTGTACATCGAAGGCAGTAGTCTGTACAGACATAACTCTGCAGTGCTGTGCCGCTGGGTTCGCAAGGGGCCTGTGCGGAGGAGGCCAGCGTTCACAGCGGTGGCCTCATGGCAGGGTGAGGTCTGCCGCTGTGGCAGACACGTTGGCCTTCCCAGAAGTGAACCACACCCAGAGCCCCGGCCTATTTATTCACACTCCTACTCTGGAGTGGCGTACATTAGACCAGCCCACTCCACTTCCGCTTACAGGGGGGGACGACACAGCTACATGACCGAGATCTTCCCCTCTGTCTGAGGTAACATGATTGTGTCCACTGTCCACAACACTACAAGCACCAGCAGTGTATGTACACATGGAGAAGTCTGTGCTCTGCAGAGTGAGGTCTGTCCAGCACATCACCGCTACACTTGGCATTGTTATTGATGGGTATCTTGAGTCCTTCACACATACTTGGTTGCCACATCTCCCTAGATTCAGCTATTTTGTGGCTGAGAGGCCATGCCGCTTTGGGAAGGTACGCTGTCCTGTTCTGCTCTGCCTTAGTGGTAGTAGTGGGGGGTGGTCTGGGGGGGAAGGTCCTGGGGGTGGTGGCAGTGGGTGTTGTGGCCTTCTTGGGTATCAGAGCTGCATGATCAGTAGCTCTATGACATGTATTGGTCTTCAAATGTGGCTCTGGGCTGGGCTTCATTTCATACTGTAGGTAGTTGTCCTGCTTTACACCAGTAAACAGGCAGATGTTAAAATCTTACTGCTAACGCGGCATTTCGCCTGTTTTTGGATCGTATCGCAGATTTGGCTGGTCGTTGAAAATATCGGGAAGTGGTGTTTTTGTTTTATTTTGTACAGGGCTGCCTACTATGTATATCATTAATGTTAATTGTTGCTCTCAATTGCAGCGATTTTTTTTGCAAAAGCTATCGCTGGAAAACTGGCGATATCGACAGTTTTCACCAGGTTGAGAATGGGATGATATTTTAAAATCACAGAAAAAAAGTAGGTTTATTAAACATTATAATTAGAAATTAGCATTTAAGAAACCTTTGAAATTCACTGAAAAAAAATAGGTTTCAGGCATGTTATAGTTAGAAATTAGCATTTAAAAAACCTTAGAAATTCACTGAAAAACCATAGGTTTCAGGGATGTTATAGTTAGTTGGACATTCTTCCCTTACAAAACCATAGAAATTCCCCTGTTATAGTTAGTTCAGATAACTATAACTCACACACCTGCAATGCACTGCTGATGACATTACATATAACATCATTCATGACATAGTCAGTTTCATCACTGATGACATCACTAATAACATCGCCAATGACATCACTGATGACATCATTGATGACAGCATCCACGTGAAAATCTGATGCACCACGTCACACTCTAATATAACCTTTGATACACCCACTGTAAAATACAGACTACTATTTTCGAAACCATTGACACACCAATACCAGTTACTACATACGCACTCACTGATTCCTAGGTCTACACACACATCTACTCATTCACCCATGCAATCACACATGCATGAAGTCACTCATCAATACAACACTACCATGAGCACTCGCTCACACATCCATACATGTACTCACACACCACCACTCATCCAGAGTTACTCGCACACCTAGACAGTCAAGCAAAGATTCAATTACACTTCCATTTACTGACCTATACAGTTATACAAACACCACATCACTTATTTAAACAGAAAGCATATACTTACTCTCTTATACAATCAGTGATACAAGTACACACTCATCCATACAGCCACTCTCACAATGACTGACTCTCACGTATAGTCATTTATATACTTCAACTCTCACATACACTGCCTTTTACAAATGTATTTACTTGGACATATACCATTGAGACATCCATTCACTTACCAACACACCCATATAAAACTCACCCACCAATACAGCTGTTTCCACATGCACTCTGCACCCCATACACATAGTGAATCACCCACTCAAACATTTATGCAGAGTCACACACCTCCCACCCACCCACACACACACTCAGGCACCCATACAAATACTCAGGCAACCAATCGATAACCCATATAGACACTCATGTAGCTACTGACCAACCCATGCAGCAGCTTATATAACAACAAACAGACTGATACAGACATTCACACAGTTTAGTCACTAACCCATGCGTTCAGTAAGCCACATATAATCACTCACTTAAACAGTCTGTCACGCACCTACTAAATCCTCCATCCAGACACTTAGACACCCCCTCATTCTTCAATACACCTTGGCATATATATAATACATATTTAAACTTTAAAGAAAAACACAGTCCCTGGATGATGTCATCAGTGATGTCATTTGAGATGTCATCAGTAATGTCACTGACCATATCATGAATGATGTAATATGTGATGTCATCAGCAGTGCTTTGTGGGTGCGCAAGTTATTGTTAGCTGAACTAACTATAAAGGGGGATTCTTTGGTTTTGTACGAGAAGAATGTTCAACTAACTATAACGTCCCTGAAACCTATGGTTTTTTCAGTGACTATATATATATATATACATATATATATATATATATATTCAATGAAAAAACCATAGGTTATAGGCCATATATAGTTAGGAATTCGCATTTACAAAACCTTATTTTACTCGCATAAAACCATTGAAATTCCATATATAGTTAGAAGCGCTAACTATATATCGCGCACCCGCAATCCACTGCTGATGATGTCACATATTACATCATTCATGACATGGTCAGTGACATCACTGATGACATCACTGATGACAACATCCAGTGATTGTATGTGTCTGTAAAGTTTAAATATGTTTCACATATTGAAGAATGAGTGGATGTATAAGTGTCTGGATGAAGAATTTAGTAGGTGCATGACTGACTGTATGAGTGAGTGATTAAATGTGTCTCACTGAGTGCATGGGTTAGTGACTAAACTGTCTTAATTTGTGCATCAGTATGTTTGTTGTTGTGTAAGCTGCTGCATGTGTTGATCAGTAGCTATAAGAGTGGCCATATGGGTTATTGATTGGTTGCCCAAGTATTTGAATGGGAGGCTGAGTGTGTGTGTGGGTGGCTGGGAGGTGCGTGACTCTGTGCATAGATGTGTAAGCAGTTGATTCACTAGGAGTATGAGTTCAAGAGTGCATGTGGAAACAGCTATATGGGCGGTTGACTGTGCATGGGTGTGTTGGTGAGTGAATGGATTTCTCATTGCTACATGTGCAAGTAAGTACGTATGTAAAACACAATACATGTGAGAGTTGAGATATATAAATAACTGAACATAAGAGCCAGTGAATGTGTGAGTGGCTGTATCGATCACTGTGAGCTTGTATCAGGGATTATATAAGAGAATAAATATGTGTTATTATATGTTTGAATAAGTAAGATGTGTATAACTTTATAGTTGAGGAAATGGAGGTGTGATTGATTCTTTGCATGACTGACTAGGTGTGTGAGTAACTCCATGGATGAGTGACAGTCTGTGAGTGTCTGTTTATACTGAGTGTATGTAAGGTTATATTAGAGTCTGAAGAGGTTCATTGTATTATCACATGAGTGATGTGATCAGTGATGACAAATGAGATGTCATCAGTGATGTCATTTGAGTTGTCATCAGTGATGTCATCAGTGATGTCATTTGAGATGTCATCAGTGATGTCATTTGAGTTGTCATCAGTGATGTCATTTGAGATGTCATCAGTGATGTCATCAGTGATGTCACTGACCATGTCATGAATGATGTAATATGTGACATCATCAGCAGTGGATTGCGGGTGCGCGATATATAGTTAGCGCTTCTAACTATATATGGAATTTCAATGGTTTTATGCGAGTAAAATAAGGTTTTGTAAATGCGAATTCCTAACTATATATGGCCTATAACCTATGGTTTTTTCATTGAATTTTCAAGGTTTTGTAAATGCAAATTCCTAACTATATATCCACTATAACCTATGGTTTTTTCTGTGAATTTCATTGGTTTTTTAATAGCAAATATGAAAAGCTTTAAAATGTCAAGTACGTGATAGATAAAAACATTTTCGTATTTATGCACGCTGATGTGCTTTGAACGCTGCACCCCCCCCCCCTCCCCTCTTTTGCCTTAGTAGTACTCTCTCTTTGCAGATACTGAAGGGTAGTTAACGCAGGCCTTTACCCCCGTTGTAATCCGTCGTGCCTCCTTGTCTCTCCATTTGATTGATTGTTGTCCAAGCATTTACTGTTTTAGAATTGGTTCTCTTTGGATCATTCTCTATTTACAAACAAACACAAAGTCGCAATACTCTGTTTAGTCTTTGCAGATAGTGAAAAATCGTGTAAAAAAATAAAAGTAATCGAGCAAAATCAGTAGGCCACTAATTGGATCTCTTTTTGACCTCGCTAAAATAGAAATATTAGGAACAACCCTTCATGAGAAATACGAAAATAGTGAGATGAACTGAGCTCCACACCATGAGGGCTGCAAGACAGCTCGGCTCCATCACCCATCCCGCACAAAATAACGACAAACCCTATGCAAATATTAAAAATATAGACAACACACCAGCAAAGAAACAGGGTAAAACATTTTATTAAAAAACTATTTACATAACGTTGGTTTATAAGATGATGTCAGTAGTGGACCGATGTGTGAATAGATCGAAAACAGCACAAGGCTCCAAGATCCGGATGGCAAGCTCCTGGATGTTGGGTGCCATAGTTTAGAGTTCTGAATTTCAGCCTTTTTCAATGCCTGTGCTTTGTTGAATCAAAATGGCGGCTTGACACAAAGCTGACTCAAGCGTTGTTACTGATGCTATGCAGACCAAAACTGGTTTTCAGTTTGTACATTTTTCTAGATTTTTCAATCCAAGTTTGGTTGACTTTGTAGAACGATGGCTTCAGATTTTCAACATACGGTGTGGTGGCGCTGACTGGGAGGGGGCGCTTCGCTCCTGCCCCCTCCCCAAGTAAGATTTTCATACGTGAAAGTACGTTAATGGTTTTGGTCCCTGAGATGCTTCGATGTCACTACCATTCTCAAATAGCATAAGTTCTGGATGTTGGGTGCCATAGTTAAGAGTTCTGAGCAGTGCTTGTAACACTGTCTGAAGCTTATTTCCACCTACTGCAGCTTCACTATTCTCAAAGTAAGTGAGTGTCGTTTGTGGACCTGACTGCATTAGAAAACAATGTGATATGTTACCTTCCTAAACAGCTTGACGGAGGCCCCTGAGGGGCGGTGTGATGGCCATGGACTCGGAGAAGACGCTTGGCTCCGACACCCTCCCCAAGTCTTATAGCACTGGTGTAGCCTGAGATCGCCCCCGACATAGGCGGCCGGCTCCCGGGGTCCGGCGGAACTTTTTGCCTTTTGATGACTCTTCAATTCTGGACCTTGTCCCACAATCCGTTTGACCTGAAGACAAGCTGTAGTGGGACGCCCCATTATCGTTTTAGTTGCCATTCCGCCCGCTTTTGCTACACTGTGCCTCTTCCGCCATTCAGCTGTTTACCGCCCGCTCTTGCGACTACAGCGTCTCGCTCACCATGTAGTTGAGATGCGCCCGCTCTTGCGGTGCAGCGATAGGCGGCTGCCACAGGACTCTCAAAATGGCGGCCGGCTCTTCGGTTTTGGGCCTGGTCCACTAAAATGGCCCTGGGACACCTTGGAACTCGGACGCTTGTCTGCTAGGGCTTGGGTCCCATTCTCGAAAAGCGTCCCCTCAGCCGTGAAGATTCTACAAAAGTCTTGGGGGCCTCCGACTCCCGCAGGCTTCTGGTGGGGAGCGGCTGCCATGATTGCTCGTGGAATGGCCACGACGGAGCTACGAGATGGTAGTGGTCTCATGCTGACGCCAGCTTTAGTCTGAAACATCCAGAAACACTGTAGACTACCAATTCGATCAGTTCCGGTAGCGCCCCAACATGACCCGGAAGAGAAGAACTTGCCCTCCCCTCTTTGACTGATGGTTCTTGTTGCCTGTCCCCTCTGTTGTCATTTAACAGAACTTTTTGGACTGCTGAAAGGGGTTGTGTTCTGAATGCTGGTTGGTGGAGACATTTAGACTATATTCTTGACCTACGTTGTCGCGTAATGCGTTTTATGACACGCCGCGTTAGCGCACCCGGAAGTGATCCGAGGCGCGGCGCGCAGCGCGTAACGTAAGCATAACAGGTCATGTGACTTGTTAATAAAACTTTTCATTGGTTCATTTTACTTTTGTTAATTTAATGATGAAAAGCTTGGTCATATGACCTAAAAATTACGCTTTTTATTATTTTCGAACAATATTTTTTTTTCAAACATATGTTATAATATTCCAGGCTAATGTACTTTCCCGGAAAATTTACAACTGTCTTGCAAGTAAAATATATTCCTTTTTCGAGAAAAAGGGCGTTTCTTCCTTCCATGACGGAGCCGTTGCGTAAAAGAGATTCGGCCTGCTGTCTTAGTCGCCGATACGCCTGATTATCAGATTCTTATCGATCACTTTATGTTGCAGACATGAAAAACACAACTGCCCTTGACCATTTATCTTTACTGCGTTCCTACATATTATACCTTTTATCCGTCATGTAATTGGACTGCTTTATTTCACTTGCCTTTTACTGATTCGAAAACAGTCACTAAAAGTAAAAACTTTACAAATGTAAATACTACTACCGTGTTTTGTTTTAAAAACCTTTATTGTGAAAATGTCAGTATACAAATACGGGCCTATAACCACGTGGGCCGGCCACGGAGCAAACTGAAATCGTATATGATGAGGAGACATTTACACTGTAGAAGAACGTAACGAGCGGGCCATTAGGTTGCAAGAACAAAGGTGTCTAACAGTTGCGGAATCGGTGGACGTACATTTTGTAATTAAAATACGACAGGGCCACTTACAATAACATTTTCTAGATATACATTTGCGGGCAAGGAGTTACGAGTCCCATTTATACCGGCGCCATTTTGGGCGAGGCCGGGCAGGTCCAAGATATAGTCAAAATGTCTCCACCAACCATCGGCCAGACCAGAACCCCTTTCGGCCCTTTATGCTACAAGATGGTGTCTTCCATTCAGAAAATATTGTTGGCAGCATTTTGAAAGGAAAGATAAACAGCCGTTCTCCTAGTGAGTCTCACATTGTTACATTTAGGAAGAATGTTGAAGAGTAGTATGTGGAAAATCTGAAGCCATTTTTCTACAAACTCTCAATCAGACTTGGATGGAAAAAAAAAACCTGAAGAATGTACAAACTGAAAACCAATTTTTGTCTGTATAGCACCAACAGTAACGCTTGAGTCAGCTTTGTGTCAAGCCGCCATTTTCATTCAATCAATAGCGTCCCCCTGCACACATTCAGGGACCTGGTCGTGTCTTCAGATGAAACGCATTGTAGGAAAAGAAGCAGAAAGGAAAAGGCAAAAAGTTCCGCCGGACCTAGTGAAGCTGCAGCAGGTGCAAATAAGCTTCAGACAGTCTTACAAGCACTGCTCAGAACTCTCAACTGAGGCACTCAACATCCAGGACTTGCCATTCGGATCTTGGCGCCTTGTATCTTTGTTTTGTTTTTGATGGAGGGGAAACAACAAAAAACAGGCATTGAAAAAGGCTCAACAGTGCAGGGCGCCTTGTGCTGGTTCCGACCTATTCACACATCGATCCACTACTGACATCACCTCATAAACCAACGGGGCACCCCACGCCGACTTTCGGCGCAGCATTGTAGGATGGCCACACCAGTGCGGCAATTTGCTGGACACCACCTCGGTGCCATCCAGATCTCGGCGCGTTGGACTCACTGTACCGCAACAGTGACCGCAACTCAGCTGGACACGCCGTCTTTCGGCGCAGCATTGTAGGATGGCCACACCAGTGCGGCAATTTGCTGGACACCACCTCGGTGCCATCCGGATCTCGGCGCGTTCGACTCACTGTACCGCAACAGTGACCGCAACTCAGCTGGACACGCCGTCTTTCGGCGCAGCATTGTAGGATGGCCACACCAGTGCGGCAATTTGCTGGACACCACCTCGGTGCCATCCGGATCTCGGCGCGTTCGAGTCACTGTACTGCAACAGTGACCGCAATTCAGCTGGACACGCCGTCTTTCGGCGCAGCATTGTAGGATGGCCATACCAGTGCGGCAATTAGCTGGACACCACCTCGGTGCCATCCGGATCTCGGCGCGTTCGAGTCACTGTACCGCAACAGTGACCGCAACTCAGCTGGACACGCCGTCTTTCGGCGCAGCATTGTAGGATGGCCACACCAGTGCGGCAATTTGCTGGACACCACCTCGGTACCATCCGGATCTCGGCCCGTTGTGCTGCCTTCGGCCTATTCGCACATCGGTCCGCTACTGACGCCGCCTCACGTGCCAACGGATTTTCTACGCTTTTTGTAGCCCTATGCCGCATAACAGGTCATGTGACTTGTTTATAAAACTTTTCATTGGTTCATTTTACTTTTGGTTTCCTAAAGATGGAAGGCTTGGTCATATGACCTAAAAATAACACTTTTCATTGGTTTAGAAATTTTTTTTTTCCCAAACGATGAAAGCCTCACCTTGTTTCTGGATCATTCAGACTGAAGCTGGCGTCAGCATGAGAGCACCACCATCTCGTGGCTCCGTCGTGGTCATTCCGCGAGCAATCATGGCAGCCGCTCCCCACCGGAAGCCTGCGGGAGTCGGGGGCCCCCCAAGACTTTTATACAATCTTCACGGCTGAGGGGACGCTTTTCGAGAATGGAACCCAAGCCCTAGCAGGCAAGCGTCCGAGTTCCAAAGTGTCCCAGGGCCATTTCAGTGGACCAGGCCTAAAACCGAGGAGCTGTCCGCCATTTTAAGAGCCATGTGGCAGCCGCCTATCGCTGCACTGCAAGAGTGGGAGCAACTCAACAACATGGTGAGCGAGACGCTGTGGCCGCAAGAGCGAGCGCAACTCAGCTAGATGGCCGCCACCTGGGGAGGCCCGTTCACGCCGGCTCCCCCACGCCCCCCCCCCGGGCCGCCGCACACCAATTTTCGGAGCAGCATTGTAGGATACCAAAACCAGTGCGGCAGTTTACTGGACATTACCTGGGTGCCTGTCGTACATGTTGTGGAAGCCATGTGACACTGGACACAGACCGCTACTGACGAGGCGTCCCCCCGCACCACCCGGGACGCCCCACGCTGTTTTTCTGTGCTGCATTGTAGGATCCCTAAACCAGTGCGGCACCCAGGCGACATCACCTGGGTGCCGTCCAGAACTCTGCACGTTGTGCTGCCTTGGGACTATTCGCACAACAGACCGCTACTGACGAGGCCTCCCCCCGCCCCACCCGGGACGCCCCACGCCAATTTTCGGAGCAGCATTGTAGGATCCCTAAACCAGTGCGGCACCCAGGCGACATCACCTGGGTGCCGTCCAGAACTCTGCACGTTGTGCTGCCTTGGGACTATTCGCACAAAAGACAGCTTCTAACCATTGTTGCTTTTTGTGTTGAGAAATGTTTAAATGTTTTTAGTTTTTGTTCCGTTCGTTAAAGTTAGTAGTTAATAAAGTTTTATAACCTTACTTTCTTGGAGTGTTATCTATTTTTTTTAAAAACGGGTGAATGGGGCCTTGAATCGGGTTATTGTCATGTGTGGACTTTGGAAGTGTGCTGCTGCAGGATCGGACATTTCAAACTCAAATGCACGTTCTTTTTCTTACCTTTCCGAAGCATGGAGCGCAATAGCAGGCAGAGAAAGGGTGATGCACGTGTTGAACACTACCTGACCTGGCAAGTTGCTGGCAGTGCCCCCCCGCCCGCTCCTGAAAGAGGGCACACACACACCGCCGCCCCGAGTACTTCACAAATCTTTAAAAGACCATGCGCTTGTTCATGAGGCTTAAATAGTTTATCACCTCTTCTAGAACCCCTGCATCGACCCTCTGACGTTTCATGGAAAAATTACCATGTAACACAATACCAAGCCCTGTCAGCTGAAACCCCCAAGGAATCGTGGGGCATATTATCAAGGGGGTTTATCTCCGCTTTTTTGGCTTTAAAAGCCATGAAAGCGGAGATAAAATTATTTCCCTATTACCAAGCTGTCGCTAACACCAGTTAGTGACAGCTAAAAGGAGATAGCGACCATCTTGGGCCCCGCTTTGCATGTCAGTGATACTTATCACTAATGACATGCAAAGTGGCGTGCCAAGATGTTAGCGACTGGAAACAGTCCCTAACATCGCTACCTTCTATTACCAACTTTTGGAGATATTCGCGCTAAGCGCGAATATCTCCAAAATCTAACACCTGCCCTGAGCAGTTCTTAGCCATGTTATCCAATGGGAGGTGGATAACATGGCTATGAGCATTAGGTCGATAATACATGAATATCGCTGACTTTTCTGCGATAATAGCAAGGTTTATCTGCGATAAAAATCGCCGATGTGCGGCGATAATTTTTGTCTCTAAACAAGTTAGAGACAAAAATTATCGCTAGTTGTTCGTAATATGCCCCCGGGTTTTTGCTTGCAGAAATCGGGAGGCGGGAGACTAGCACTGAAATCAGTACTCACACGCCTGAATCAGGAGGATTGGCATGTCTGAATTCTCTACAGCTGGGGCCATAAACTACATCCGCAGGGTTAGGTGATAGCCTGGGACCAGCCTGGCATCTAAAATGGCTGCCGTGCACGACAAAATTGTGGCATTCGAAAAAAGGCAAGATGGCGCAGCCGCTGGAAGAGATGTATCAACATATATCAGCCTCCTCAGCCACCCTCAGGAAACATAGGGGATTAGGATACGTCTCCCGCACCCCCTTATACCTAGTACTTTAATTAACGAAGCACAAAATGGCGAATTCCCGTTTCGCTACCAGTTTGCGGCCCGTGAAGCGCTTCTACCGTGAAAAATCATTTTTTTTTTATTTTCCCCACGGGACCCTTTAATAACCCCAACAACATTCCTAGGGGGTCAAGAGGGGGATACCTTGCCCCCTTTCATTAAATTCCCCCTTAGTTTTTCACCTTTTCTTCTCTCTCGATCCTACCGAGAGACAAGATGGCGGCCGCTCCGGACTGTCACGCAGCAAAAAAAAAAAAAAAGCTCACGCACAGCCGCTGGAAGAGATGTATCAACATATATCAGCCTCCTCAGCCACCCTCAGGAAACATAGGGGATTAGGATACGTCTCCCGCACCCACTTATAACTAGTAATTTAATTAACGAAGCACAAAATGGCGAATTCCCGTTTCGCTACCAGTTCGCGGCCGCGCTTCTACCGTGAAAAATCATTTTTTTTTTATTTTCCCCACGGGACCCTTTAATAACCCCAACAACATTCCTAGGGGGTCAAGAGGGGGATACCTTGCCCCCTTTCATTAAATTCCCCTTTCGTTTTCCACCTCTTCTTCTCTCTCGATCCTACCGAGAGACAAGATGGCGTCCGCTCCGGACTGTTTAGAATGTTGACAGACACCGGAGAGCCAATCAGCTTTCTGCGCGCAAAGTTCCGATAAGCGAAAAGTAAGCGGACCGGATCGCTGCCCAGAGCGCTGTTACAGAAATATATCTTGGTTTGAACGTTAATTTCTCAAAAACTACTGGAGCACATATCAAATTTTTTCAAATTTATTTATTATGTCTTGGCTCTCAAAGAGGGCCACATAAACATGTACAAACAAAGCAACATAAATCATCACCAGTGCAAGAGTAATAAAAACATAGTATTCGAACCGTAATAGCAACAACTGGAGCACATATATTGAGACCTAGCAAAGGCACATCGGGCTAACAGTCCCTACAATTTTGCCAAGTTTCGTGCAAATCCATTCAGCCGTTCGAGCTAAAAGTGAGTCCAACCGCCCTATGGAAAACTCAATGCAAAAAACGCGTTTTGGGACCCCCCTTTTTTCTCAGCCCCCCCTTGACGAAACCCCACCAAATTTTCAGGGGCTGCTCAGAAACAAAATGTGCCATTATCCTGAAAATTTCAGCCGATTCCGTCCTCAAACGCCAAAGTTATTAGACATAGAATTTTCAAAAATCCCATAGGGAAAAAATCCTAACTATATATACCTACTGGCGACCGCCAGTAGGTAATATATATATATATATATATATATATATATATATATATATATATATATTACCTACTGGCGGTCGCCAGTAGGTAGTTATAGTTTGGATTGTTTTCTATAGGAAATCCGCAACATTCTATTGGGAATAACTTTGGCGCAGGTTGAAGAATCTGCCTGTAATTTCCTTAAATTTGCCTCGCTGTGCTCTGCTCCTTCCCTGAAAGTGTGGGGGGGATTCGTCAAGCGGGGGCCGAGATAAAAGGGGGGGTCCCAAAACATGTTTTCCCCATGTTAATTTCCATAGGGCGGTTGGACTCACTTTTAGCCCGAACGGCTGAATGGATTTCCACAAAACTTGGCAAAATTGAAGGGACTGGTAGCCCAATGTGCCTTTGCTATGTCTCAAGATATGTGCTCCAGTGGATTTTGAGTAATTTAGGATGAAATAAATATATATATCTGGGCGGAGCCTAACCACACACCTGATCTGATTGGCTGTCAGCACTTCATCCAAGAAGTGTTGGCAGCCATCTTGGGACCAATATAAATGATAGCACCTCATTAAAAAGCATTGTAGTTAATAGAGGGTTTTGGGACTTTAGTTACATTATAAATCATTTGTTGATGGTACCATACTCATTTTAGGAATTGTGGTGTGTTCTAAGGTGATTTTACCATGTGAATAAGCCTTCTGCTGTGATATCATGAATCATGTTTGAAAGAAAACTAATATCTCATGATTTTCCCACAGTGGTTTAGAAGGGAATCTATAAGCTAAACTGAAAGCATATTTTCTGTAAATTCACATTATCTTTCTCAGTCATGTGAGAATGAAGTCTGACATTCTCAGTAAAACATGTACATCCAACAAGGACAGAGACTGTCAGCTGATTCCTTTTTGTTCTACTGCAGCCTCCTAGAGTGTTCTAAAGAACAACTAGAGCGCTAACAGTCCTACTTATTACAAAGGTATAGCACGACTGAAGCCATCGTGATGGGAATAAAGTGGTAACTCTTAAAACATTTAATTTAAAAAGGAACAAAATGAGGGGGTATATTATGCCATAGAAAGTATTATTAGTGCTGCAGAAAGAACAATTAGGGCACAGTTTGAGTGACTTCTCAAATCCTCTTCTATTTCCTTAAAAAACTCTGACATGCAGTCTCCCAAGATGGCCACCAGAGACAAAAGAGCCCAAATGTAGCCCAAATATCACCCAGATGTAGCCCAAGTATAGCCCAATGACAGAATGTCCCAGAGTGTTCTAAAGAACAACTAGAGCGCTAACAGTCCTACTTATTACAAAGGTATGGCACACCTGAGGCCATCTTGATTGGAATAAAGTGGTAACTCTTAAAACTTTTAATTTAAAAAGGAACAAAATAAGGGGGTATATTTTGCCATAGAAAGTATGATTAGTGCTGCAGAAAGAAAAATTAGGGCACATTTTGAGTGACTTCTCAAATCCTCTTCAATTTCATTAAAAACTTCTGACATACAGTCTCCCAAGATGGCCACCAGAGACAAAAGAGCCTAAATGTAGCCCAAATATCACCCAGATGTAGCCCAAGTATAGCCCAATGACAGAATGTCCCAGAGTGTTCTAAAGAACAACTAGAGCGCTAACAGTCTTACTTATAAAACAAGTATGGCACGCCAGAAGCCATCTTGATTGGAATGAAGTGGTAAGTCTGAAAACATTTAATTTAAAAAGGAACAAAATGAGTGGGTACATTTTGCCATAGAAAGTATGATTAGTGCTTCAGAAAGAAATATTAGGGATCATTTTGAGTAACTTCTCAAATCCTCTTCTATTTCATTAAAAAAATTCTGACATGCAGACTGAAACATGAACTTTGAATACCAGCAGCAGACTTCCCTGGTGAGCAGTAGCTTTACTACAGTGATCTAATGAGCAACTAGAGTGCTAACATTCAGAATTTATGACAAATGTGTGACACATCTGAATGCCTTCTTGATGGAACCAAAGTAAACAAGCAATGAAAATGCAATAGATCTCGCCCTCAATTAAGTTAAAGCCATTCTGTTTGTAATGAGGTGGCTTTTTAGCTTTGCTTTTATTAGTGTTTTTTAAACTTTCATGTAAATAACATGCATCTGTATGCATATATGTATTTGTATGCATGCATTTATATTTGTATTTATATAGATGTACAGACTATATATTTTTATATATGTATGTATGTATATATATATATATATATATATATATATATATATATATATATATATACACATACATATATATAAATGCATATGCAACGCGGAGCAACTTAATTAGGCAGAAAAATCACCCAATGAAGGGAAATCATTGTCGGTTTCAAATCGACTACAGGAACCAGGATGCTCGCTGTTAAATGAAACGCTCATGGTGGGCTGGACTATTAAATTGAAGCACCGATGGCTCTGCTAGTCCAAATGCTACCTGACGATGTGTGCCTGCTCCTCCTTTGAAAAAGACCGAAGGTACGGTCGAAATGCATCAGGAAATACAACGGAGCAATTTGCAAATAAAATCAGCTGGAACTGACCGCGTTGAGTGTGCGACTCATTTTCTCTTCTGAGAGGGTGTTGAAATCTATTACGGCGTGGTCTCACCGTGGAACAACGCACCTCCAAGCAACGAGCGCCGCATCTGCCCGAAATCAGACCATCAATGAACTCCGCCGTAAGGCATAGGGCAGTGGCTGCCGCCACGGACTGGACTGTGGATTTGGCCCTAACAATCTCGAAAAAGAATTGCGAGGGCAACGCGGAGCAACTTAATTAGGCAGAAAAATCACCCAATGAAGGGAAATCATTTTCGGTTTCAAATCGACTACAGGAACCAGGATGCTCGCTGTTAAATGAAACGCTCATGGTGGGCTGGACTATTAAATTGAAGCACCGATGGCTCTGCTAGTCCAAATGCTACCTGACGATGTGTGCCTGCTCCTCCTTTGAAAAAGACCGAAGGTACGGTCGAAATGCATCAGGAAATACAACGGAGCAATTTGCAAATAAAATCAGCTGGAACTGACCGCGTTGAGTGTGCGACTCATTTTCTCTTCTGAGAGGGTGTTGAAATCTATTACGGCGTGGTCTCACCGTGGAACAACGCACCTCCAAGCAACGAGCGCCGCATCTGCCCGAAATCAGACCATCAATGAACTCCGCCGTAAGGCATAGGGCAGTGGCTGCCGCCACGGACTGGACTGTGGATTTGGCCCTAACAATCTCGAAAAAGAATTGCGAGGGCAACGCGGAGCAACTTAATTAGGCAGAAAAATCACCCAATGAAGGGAAATCATTTTCGGTTTCAAATCGACTACAGGAACCAGGATGCTCGCTGTTAAATGAAACGCCCATGGTGGGCTGGACTATTAAATTGAAGCACCGATGGCCCTGCTAGTCGAAATGCCGCCTGACGATGTGTGCCTGCTCCTCCTTTGAAAAAGACCGAAGGTATGGTCGAAATGCATCAGGAAATACAACGGAGCAATTTGCAAATAAAATCAGCTGGAACTGACCGCGTTGAGTGTGCGACTCATTTTCTCTTCTGAGAGGGTGTTGAAATCTATTACGGCGTGGTCTCACCGTGGAACAACGCACCTCCAACCAACGAGCGCCGCTTCTGCCCGAAATCAGACCATCAATGAACTCCGACGTAAGGCATAGGGCAGTGGCTGCCGCCACGGACTGGACTGTGGATTTGGCCCTAACAATCTCGAAAAAGAATTGCGAGGGCAACGCTGAGAAACTTAATTAGGCAGAAAAATCACCCAATGAAGGGAAATCATTGTCGGTTTCAAATTGACTACAGGAACCAGGATGCTCGCTGTTAAATGAAACGCCCATGGTGGGCTGGACTATTAAATTGAAGCACCGATGGCCCTGCTAGTCGAAATGCCGCCTGACGATGTGTGCCTGCTCCTCCTTTGAAAAAGACCGAAGGTACGGTCGAAATGCATCAGGAAATACAACTGAGCAATTTGCAAATAAAATCAGCTGGAACTGACCGCGTTGAGTGTGCAACTCATTTTCTCTTCTGAGAGGGTGTTGAAATCTATTACGGCGTGGTCTCACTGTGGAACAACGCACCTCCAAGCAACGAGCGCCGCATCTGCCCGAAATCAGACCATCAATGAACTCCGCCGTAAGGCATAGGTCAGTGGCTGCCGCCATGGACTGGACTGTGGATTTGGCCCTAACAATCTCGAAAAATAATTGCGAGGGCAACGCGGAGCAACTTAATTAGGCAGAAAAATCACCCAATGAAGGGAAATCATTGTCGGTTTCAAATCGACTACAGGAACCAGGATGCTCGCTGTTAAATGAAACGCCCATGGTGGGCTGGACTATTAAATTGAAGCACCGATGGCCCTGCTAGTCGAAATGCCGCCTGACGATGTGTGCCTGCTCCTCCTTTGAAAAAGACCGAAGGTACGGTCGAAATGCATCAGGAAATACAACGGAGCAATTTGCAAATAAAATCAGCTGGAACTGACCGCGTTGAGTGTGCAACTCATTTTCTCTTCTGAGAGGGTGTTGAAATGTATGCATATATATATATATGTGTATATGTGTGCGTGTAGAGAGAGGTAGAGAGGTAGAGGTGTAGAGGTAGAGAGGTAGAGGTAGAGAGGTAGCGGTAGAGAGGTAGAGACTAGTAGAGAGAGAAGTAGAGAGAGGTAAAGAATAGAGAGTGAGTAATAGAGAGTAGAGAGTGAGTAGTAGAGAGTAGTAGAGAGCAATAGAGAGAGTAGCAGAGAGTGAGTAGTAGAGAGTAGTAGAGTGAATAGTAGAGTGAGTAGTAGAGAGTAGTAGAGAGTGAGTAGTAGAGAGTGAGTAGTAGAGAGTAGTAGAGAGTAAGTAGTAGAGTGAGTAGTAGAGAGCAGTAGAGAGTGAGTAGTAGAGAGTAGTAAAGAGTGAGTAGTAGAGAGTGAGTAGTAGAGAGTGAGTAGTAGAGAGTGAGTAGCAGAGAGAGAGAATAGTAGAGAGTAGTAGAGAGTGAGTAGTAGAGTGAGTAGTAGAGACTACTAGAGAGAGAGTAGTAGAGAGTGAGTAGTAGAGAGTAGTAGAGAGTAGTAGAGAGTGAGTACTAGAGTGAGTAGTAGAGAGTGAGTAGTGAAGAGAGAGTAGTAGAGAGTGAGTAGTAGAGAGTAGTAGAGAGTGAGAAGTAGAGAGTGAGTAGTAGAGAGTAGTAGAGAGTGAGTAGTAAAGAGTGAGTAGTAGAGAGAGAGTAGTGGAGAGTGAGTAGTAGAGAGTAGTAGATAGTGAGTAGTAGGGAGTGAGTGGTAGAGAGAGAGTAGTAGATAGTAGTAGAGTAGTAGAGAATGAGTAGTAGAGAGTGAGTATTTGAGAGTAGTGGAGTAGGAGAGAGTAAGCAGTAGAGAGTAGTGGAGAATATTCCAAAGTTTGGCATAGCACCACTTGCACAATAAGTCCAATCAAATCATATCACTTAGAGTCCTTATTGAAGCACTGAATCTTGGTGTATATTCAAATGCTTTTATTTTCCTTAAGTTTATGTACCACAGCCAGCCGAAACGTTTCGTTCTGTACAACAGAACTTCTTCATGGCGTTCTTATTTCCTTCAAGTTATGTCGGTATCATGTTGTCATATAACTATATATTTCTTCCAAATGTTAGACGAGACGTAAGTGCATTCTTATTCAAAGTGACTAGGTATCAATTTTACCCACACAATTCGGGCAGACTTGAGTACTTTATAGCATCCTCAAAGTCAGTCTTTCAAAAATTCCAAAGTATAGGACATGATAATCCAAATCCAAATGTTTCTCAAGAAAAGTCACTTTCAATCACTTGGAATATTGGTGGGCAGATATGACCCAGGGACCCCCAGTATGCAAGGGGAATTAGTCCCCACATTGCAAACGTGCCAGTGGCCTGCGTTGCAGAGAGGTGTAAAAAGGGGCATAGCCTCATTACACCTCTGTGCAATGCAGCCTCCTGGCGCATAATGGAGGTTTTAGGTGGGCTAGTTGGCCCCCAGGGACCCCTAGTATGCAAGGGGAATTAGTTCCCCCTCTTCAAACATGCACGGGGGCTGCGCTGCATAGAGGTGTAAAAAAGGGTGTGGCCTCATTACACCTCTCTGCAATGCAGCCCCCTGGCGTATACTGGAGGCTCCTGGTGGGCTAGTTGGCCCCCAGGGACTCCCAGTATGCAAGGGGAATTAGTTCCCCCTCTGCAAATGTGGCAGGGGGCTGCGTTGCAGAGAGGTGTAACAAGGGGCATAGCCTCATTACACCTCTGCAATGCAGCCCCCTGGCGCATATTGGAGGTTCCAGGTGGGCTAGTTGGCCCCGAGGGGCCCCCAGTATGCAAGGGGAATTAGTTCCCCCTCTTCAAACATGCACAGGGGCTGCATTGCAGAGAGGTGTAAAAAGGGGCGTGGCTTCATTACACCTCTCTGCAATGCAGTCCCCTGGCGCATACTGGAGATTCCTGGTGGGCTTTCAGGTCTTATATAGTTAGGAATTAGCATTAAAAAAACCTTTGAAATTCACTGAAAAAAACATAGGTTTCAGGCCTTATAGAGTTAGGAATTAGCATTTAAAAAACCTATGAAATTCACTGAAAAAACCATAGGTTTCACACCAGTTATAGTTAGGAATTAGCATTTAAAAAACCTATTAAATTCACTGAAGAAACATAGGTTTGACACCAGTTATAGTTAGCTGGAAATTTTACTTACATAAAACCATTGAAATTCCCACGTTATAGTTAGTTGGACTCACTATAACTTGCACGTCACATATTAAATCACTCATGACATGGTCAGTGACATCACTCATGACATCACTGATGATACCATCCTTGTGACAGAGTGACAGACCTCCTTTCAGTGTAATGTAACCCTTGAAACACATATTCAAAAATAGAAACTAAAATTTTCAAAAAAATAGAGATACCCATACCAGTTACAACAACCAATTCAGTAATACCACCATATATATACACATCCACTTATTCACCAACAGTTCTATATAGTCACTCATACATATATTCACTCATCATATGTATACATACTGTTACACACCGACAGTCATCCAAAAGTTACTCACACACATAATCACACATGCAAATAAACTATCGAACATCCATTTATTTGCATATACAGCTATACACACACTACCACCTTACTTCTAAGGAAACTTACACATACTTACTCTCTTAAACAATCACTTATAGAAACACATACTTATTTAAACAAGAACTCTTTCAATCTCTCACTCTCACATATATTCACGTATATACATCAATACTCACATATACTAGATTAAAACATATGTAGTTACTGATAAAGACACTAGTGAGACAGTCATTCACTCACTAACACACACATATACACACTCATCCACCCATACAGTCCTGCACATATGCTGTCTTCAAAACACATACAAACAGTGAGTCAGTCATTGATGCATCTATGTGCTAAGTAACACCCCCTCCAAACCATACAGACACTCATACTGATACTAAAAAAAATCTAATAACCCATATACACACATATGTAGCTACTCACCAACCCATGCAGTCACTTATACACAAAGTGAAACACTGATACAAACATTTAAATATTTAAACAATACTCGCTAATATATGTATTCACTAAGGTACACTTAATAAGCCAGTTAACCAATCATTTTCTTTTAAAAAACATCCATTAAGACACTTATTTAAACATTTATTCTTCCATCGACCTTTACATTTACATATATAAAACATATTTATTTTTCAGAAAAACACACATTCACTGGATGCTGTCATCAGTGATGTCATGAGTGATGTCACTGACCATGTCATGAGTGATGTAATATGTGACGTCATCAGCAGTGCATTGCAGGCGCGCAAGTTATAGTGAATCCAACTGACTATAACGTGGGAATTTCAATGTTTTTATGTCAGTAAAATTTCCTGCTAACTATAACTGGTGTCAAACCTATGTTTTTTCAGTGAATATATATATATACACATATAGATATTTGACTCAGTCTTCTCTGCAGGAGCTGCTGCAGGATCAACCTCATACTTTTTTGCATTTACCCCTCATGTAAACATTTTTTGGGCTTTTAGGATTCTATCACTGCTAACCAGTGTTAACACACTTTTGCTCTCTCTTTTCAACAAGGTAGAATCAGCTTAAACCCAACTGGCATATTTAAATTATTTCTAAGTTCCTAGAAAATTGGTACAACATGTACCCAGGGCCTGTAATATAAATGCTACTAGTGGACCTGCAATTCTATGAAGAAACAAGGAAAACCCCAAGGATACATATGAACCAAGGGTACACTATTTTTTCTGCATACTGTCCCTGTACTGTATATATAGTAAGTAAATAATCTTATTTCGATTATACACAATAATCATAAAAGTTAAAATCATATGTTAAAAAAAGAGGAACACTTATTTTGAAAAAAACGCACAAAAAACATTTAAAACCTTTTTAGGCACATACCAATTCAGTTCATCCAATTTAAAATATGCATAGACTCATAAAATAGTATTAAAATAAAGACCCCGGCCTACCATGTGTGTTATTATTACTAAGCACACAATATTTTGTTCCAAAATAAGGCACCTTTTAGATATAAGATGACTGCTGTCATCACCACCTGGTACTGTAAAAGTTGCAAAAATATAAAGGCAGGGCGGTGTTGGGTGAAGCCTCTCACTTTTAAAAGTGGTAATACATATCTTCTACGGAGAAACTCATAGTATTTACAAAATAGTATTTATGTGATGATTTTTATTTCAAGTTTCCTAGATAAATATAGAAAAAAAACAGCCGACATGTGTTTTGTCACTAGGGAGTAATTACCGTGACTCTTCAGGGCTAGGAAAGATACAAAAGAACAACTACAATTGCCAATACTGCCACTTGTTTTCTTACTTCAGAAAGGGGGTAGGAATAAAACCAATTCCTCTTTAACCACTTTTTCAGTTCGAATTAATCAATTTATTTTTTCAAATTATCAAAAGGGTTTTTTCAAAATACAATTCTTTACAACATTTCTAGACAAAATACACCCAATACAAAATTCACCATAGAAAATATTGCACTTTTCGGAACCCAATTTGTGTCCCTTTTTTAACAGACTTCTTCTCTTTCATACTAAAATATAGTGACGCATTCATTCTGGTGTTCAGACTCATTACCACATTCATACATACATCATACTCTCAATCACTCTAAACCCACCCTGGGGATCCGACAACAAATTTTTCAATACACGAAGAACAACAAACAAGACGAGCTGCACATAGCCGAGATAACGAAGAAACCCGGCTTACCCTACATATAGAGATACCCGCAAGAAAGAAAATTTGAGTATAACAGAACATCAGCGTACTGACATTTACATAAAGAAGACTACCTTGATTCAGGCGCTTCATGCCAGAATCACCCCAAATAAGATATGTGATGTGAAAAAATCTGTGAGAATATACCGAATGTTTGATAAGAGATATTTGGTCCTGAGGAAAATCCCTTGTAAAATGGGTTTGGAAACGCGTCAACCACATTTTTTAGGCTAATCAAGTCAAGTCATCATTTGAAGAATTTTAGAATTAAGTTGAATTACAGATAGCATTTGTTGAAATTTGAAATTTATTGTCTGTCTTTTTGTATTTTTCTGATCAATTCAGGCATTTGTGTATTGAAACAATTTGTTGTTGGATCCCCAGGGTGGACTTAGAGTGATTGAGAGTATGATGTATGTATGAATGTGGTAATGAGTCTGAACACCTGTATGAATGTGTCACTATATGTGAGTATGAAAGAGAGGATGTTGATGGAAGTCTGTTGAAAAAGGGACACAAACTGGGTTCCGAAAAGTGCGATATTTTCTATGGTGAATTTTGTATTAGGTGTATTTTATCTAGAAATATTGTAAAGAATTGTATTTTGAAAAAACCCTTTTGAGAATTTGAAAAAATAAATTGATTAATTCGAACTGAAAAAGTGGTTAAAGAGGGATTGGTATTATTCCTTCCCCCTTTCTGAAGTAGGAAAACAAGTGGCAGTATTGGTAATTGTAGTTGTTTTATTGTTATAGTGGCGTGGCCTTGCTGCGTGGTAGCCAAACCCTTTCATTGATAATTCGGGAAAGATACAAGGCATAAGGTATTATGAAAAACAAAACTAAAACAAATAAAGCAAATTAAAAAAGAAACAGTAGTGAGGTGAGGACTCTGAAAACACCCCTACTCATGTGGGTACCCTATTGGAGTAGTGCAGAAAGTACAAACAAGTGACTTCACTGCACACATTAGAGAAGCTTCTTGTGATAAGTGAAATGTACTCTTAAGTAACTGCGGAGGAAGCAAAATAACATAAGGAAAAACAACTTGTTCATGCCATATTGATAGGGTCTAGCAGCTGAGGGATGTATTTGAATCATACATCCTAACATGGTGATAATAAGCGCAAATTTGAGTGGGTGCATCAATAGTGACTTCAATGACTTTGCGGTTCACATTAAGAACATTTTGAAGATATATACAGGAGGCCGTAATGATTTAAATAAAGTATAAAGGAAGCATTATGCAGGAGCAAAAAAACAAAAATTTATACCATGTTGAGTCTACAAAAATTTCTTTACAAGGACTGACAGTGTCAGTCAGTCAGTCAGTCAAACCACTTTATTCGATTATTTAAAATCATAAAAGTACGATACAAAACACAAGACACAAAACAACCATGTGCCCTTTCCAATACAAATGGGCGACACATAAATGTAAACAGTTACTACACAAGGAATATAAATAATTAAAACTAAAAGTATATATCAGATAAAAACACTTACATGATAATAAAATTCTGAAAAATTCATAGTTCAATCATCTTAGGGAATCTTTTTCTCCTGAGGAAGACAGCAGCAACAAGAAAACTGGCAACATTAAAAATATTCCAGGTATTGTCTAACAGTTGAAGGTACATTAGGGCTGGTCTAACCTGTAAAAAACCCTTTCCTCTCAGGAGCGGAATTAAAACCTCTTCCTAATGTCACTATAAAAATCACAAAACATTATAAAATGCATGCTGTCCTTAATGGAGAAGCTGTCACAGTTACACTGGGCTATATCTTCAGGTTAACACCAACCAGGGAAGTTACCCAGAGAGAAGTGGATGAGGTTGAAATGAAACCTGGTCAGAAGCCAACAATGGAAGGGCTTTGTCACAATTCTTAAACAAGACTCTACTGATGATGATGAAGTTATTAAATAATGAGTCCTGTTAAAGGTTTTTTTATTTTCTGATACTTCCGTTCCAGCCTCTGTATATTCAAAAGTTCTATTTCAACCATTTTAGATCAGTTTTCTTGATCCCTTCAGGGGCATTATAAATGTCTGGACACCCTAGTTTAGTGAACATACCCTTGACATACGGCAAACTACTGGATATTACTGGCTTTATCTAAAACAACACAGGGGCATATTATCAAGGGGGATTATCTCTGCTTTTTTGGCTTTAAAAGCCAAGAAAGCGGAGATAAAATAATCTCCCTATTACCTAGCTGTCGCTAACACCAGTTAGCGACAGCTAGTAGGAGATTGCGACCATCTTGGGCCCCGCTTTGCATGTCAGTGAAATTTATCACTAATGACATGCAAAGTGGGCGTGCCAAGATATTAGTGACTGGATACAGTCGCTAACATCGCTATCTCCTATTACCAACTTTTGGAGAAATTCTCGCTAAGCGCGAATATCTGCAAAAGCTAACACCTGCCCCTGAGCAGTTCTTAGCCATGTTATCCAATGGTAGGTGGATAACATTGCTAAGAGCATTAGCTCGGTATTGCATGAGTATCGCTGACTTTTCATCGATATTCATGCATTTCGGCCGATTTTTATCGCTTAGGAGATAAACCTTGATAATAGCAAGGTTCCTAAGCGATAAAAATCACCGCAGCTCGGCGATAAAAATATTGCAGCTAAGCCAACATAGCGATAATTATCGCTAGTTGTTGGTAATATGCCCCACAGTCCCTTAAAATCTAGTGGTTCAACGTTACTTCTAGGTTAAGCCAAGTTTTTTTCCAGCAGACCAAGGGAGCCAATCTCACCAAGTCAGTCACGTAACCCATCCCCAGTTCCTGATGAATAGCGAAAGTTGTGGTTGATTGGGGGACAGACTGGAGGGAGCGGAAACATTTATTTTCAGCCATCTAGACCCCTACCACTTGCTTGTACCCCCAGATAGCAGCACCATATGTGGCGATAGCCAAATTTTTCGATATATAAATGGCGAGAATTGCCTCACAAGGCCTAGCTCCGAGTCGCCGCGCGAAACCCAGTAGCACTGACGACGATCTCACTACTGCATTCTTTTTGGATTTGAGCTGGGGAACCCAAGAGCATCTGTCATCGAATAAAACCCCCAAATATGTCAAAACAGTCACTCTGGTCACCTCAGCCCCAATACGAAAAAGGTTTTAACTTTGTTCTTTCATTGGCCCATAGTCAGGACGTGAGATTTGAAAATATTTACCATCAAATCCAGGGAATTCAAAAAGATCCTAAATTCATCCAGGAGTCTCTGAAGGCCTAGCGGACGTGTAAGTCCGTTTTTGCAGACAGACCTATAAAAAACGAGCAGTCTTCAGAACAGAATACTAATACTGATATGCGGGGTTTTGGGAATAATGTGGCGTGCTGGCCGCAGGCTTACCTTTGGTCCCTGGTCTGGCGGTGAATGTTTCGTCCCGATTTCCTGGTAAAGGAAAGAGACATGAAAAGGGGAAGCGTTGTAAAGCAAAGTTCTTTAGGCGGACTGAAACGTAAACCTAACCAAGGAATAACTTGCGGGAAGAGAGTAATCCAAGAACTTTATTCCCAAAACCCAGCATATCAATATTAGTTGTCTGTACTGAAGACTGCCTGTTTTTTATCGGTCTCTCTGCAAAAACAGACTTACACTTCCGCTCATTGGTGTCTTTGTTCACTACAAAACCACCGGGGAAGAGCTATAGTTGTTCTCCCCTTTCATCTTATCATTTGTGTCAAACCAGTGTTATGACCGGGTTGGAATTATCTGCGGTCCAGCGATTTTGACACATCAGATTTTCTATCCTACAGATAGATTCCATATTTCTCTATACTCTTGCTTTTCATCGCGCTAGACTACACTACACTGTCAGTCCTTGTAAAGACATTTTTGTAGTCTCAACACAGTATGAATTTTTGTTTATTTGCTCCTGTATAATAACATTGGAGCCAGTTTAACCTGGTCCTCCACATAGTTTACACCCCATTCCTCATGAGTGACAAATGAGGAACTGTTTGAGCCCTTTTTCAGGAGCTTCCTACAAAATCAGTCCTCTTCCAACTGGATTCTTTACCAATTTCTGTACCCCCAAATAGCAGTTCTATAAGTGAGACCTGGGAGACACTTAATTTTTAAAATGTGTACTAGGGGCAGCACAGGCTTGTTGCCTACTGACATTAAAAATCTAAATAGGGCACAGCAGGCTTGGGTGAATCTAGAACAGCGGCCAGATATACAGGGGAGACAGTTGTTCTAGTAGTCAGAAGAGATTCCCAGGTAGGGGAGTGTGTAAACCCTAGTAATGTGTTGCCCTTTGATGACGATGGGCCTCGTCATAGCTGTCCTCCACCCACAAACCATATAGTGTGTCTTAGAAATGTTCGTTTCTAGGTCCAGGTCATCCATCAACTTCACAAATAGATCCACCATGAGTTTTAGCCCTTTAGCCATTCGGGCCATCAGTAAGGCATCATTGGTATATTACAAGGAGGGGACCCTACATGTCTTTACCCTTGGCAGATCAACTTCATTTGTGCTCAGGTATGCATCTAGGCTGTTGATATATAATAAAAACAGTACTGGGGCCAGCACGCATCTCAGCCTAACCCCTCGTGGTAGGCCTAAAGGTTCAGTTGTTTCCCCCCTTCAGTGCCCTATCAACACAAGCAACTTCCACATGCTGGATAACAATACGCCCTACCACATTTACCACTGAGCATAATAGGGAAATTTGTCTGTAGCAGATAGGGTCTGACCGATTCCCCTTCTTATATATGGGGACTATAGTAGCTGTTTTCCAGATAGGTGGAAGAACAAGTTGTGTTGCAGCATTGAGAACATTAACCAACACTGATGCACAAAAACTGGGGTTCATTCTTATTAAATAAAGATGTAGTCTATAATGGTCCCTTTTCCCCAACCTACAAAGGTAGGCAGTTCCCTGGAGAGACTGGAACCCCCAGTCCAGCCTTGGCAAGGCCATCTGTCCCCTCTCGTCCGACTCAGAGTCGCTAGGTCTTATAGGGCAAATGGATTACCCTCATAGTGATAATGAACCAAACTTAGGGTTAAAGTCCCTGTTAGACCTGGCATCATTGGCATGAGTATCCCTTCCATTTTTATGGATTGCCTCCTCTGTTTTGATATGTTTTTGCTGGTTATATGCTTTGGGCACTGTGCCACTGCTATTGAGCACCACAGTGCAAATGCTCCCTATATTAAATTGATGTACTAATTGGTGATTCCATGATTGGGTTATTTAGTACAGTGCGCCATGTGTGCTCAGGGCTTGTAAATCAAATGCTGCTGGTGGGCTTGCAGCACTGGTTGTGCCACCCACAGAAGCAGCTTGTAAAATGTGTCTCAGGCCTGCCATTCCAAGGCCTGTGTGCAGTCTAGTACTGCCATGTCGACTTGGAAAGTGCAGCCACTTGCCAGTCCCTAAACCTCCCCTTTGCTTCATATTAGACACCCCTATGGTAGGCCCAAGGGCAGGGTGCTTTGTAAGTATAAGGTAGGACATGCTCTGGTGTGTGTAGCATGTCCTAATACTGAATTACAGCCATTTTTCGTTTTTCACTATTGAAGGCTACCTTTCTCCATAGGCTAGAATGGGCAGTTAGAATATTACATTCTTATAATCCTAACGGTCTCAGGAAACATGGTAGAAATTCGGATTTAGTATGCCTGAACTCAGAATAATAAAATACATCTTTTAGTAAAGTTGGTTTTAATATTCTGTGATTAAAAATACCTCTTTTAGAAAGTAGGTATTTTCTTGCCTAACTGTCCAGGCCTGTCTCTGCTAGGTTGTGTTTTCCTTGTCTGGGGTTGTGAGTGACAGGGCAGGGGCATTCCAAGAGACAGGCTGGGGCAGTCCAGTGGTGAATAGAGAGATCTGCATCTAGATGGGAGAGAGTAGTTGCACCTGGGACCTGAATAGGGCTGGGCCTTGCCTCTACAATGCTGGTTCCACCTCTTGTGGCTCGTCTGAAGTCTCTGCCCTGCACTGTGAAAGGAGAGAAGGAATCTTGTCAACAAAGTACTTAAGATCTGTACCTTCCCTCCTCTCTCCTCATACACACTCCTATCTCCTTATACTCCCCTGTTCTCCTCATACTCGCCCCTCTTTCGACATACTCTCCCCTCTCTTCTCATACTCCTCTCTCTCTCCTCATACTCCCCCCTCTCTCCTCACACTCTCCCTCTCTCTCCTTATACTCCCCCCTCTCTCCTGATATTCCCTCTCTTTCCTCAGTGTCACCTCTCTCTCTTCATACTCCTCCCTGTCCTTATACTCCCCCCTGTCCTCATACTCCCCCCTCTCTCTCTTACTCCTCCCTCTCTCTTCTTACTCCTCATTTTCCTCAAATTACCCCCTGTCCTCATATTCCCCCTCTCCTAATACTTCTTACTGTCTTCTTATACTATCCCCTCTCTCCTTAAACACCCTGTGTCTCCTTATATTTCTCTTTTCTCCACATTCTTCTCCCTCTCTCTTCATATTCTGTCCTTTATCTCCTACACACTCTTCTCTCCTTATACTCCCCTTTTTCCTCATACTCGCCCCTCTTTCCACATACTCCCCCTTCTTTCCTCAACTCCTCTCTCTCTCCTTATACTCCCCCTCTTTCCTCACACTCTCCCTCTCTCTTCTTATACTCCTGCCTCTCTCTTCATATTCCGTCCTCTCTCCTCATACACACCCCTCTCTCCTTATACTCCCCCTCTCTCCTCACACTCCCTGTCTCTCTGCTCATACTCTCCCTTCTCTCTCTTCATACTTTCCCCTCTCTCCTTATACTCTCCCCTCTCACCATGCTCATCTTCTCCCCTCATACTCCCCGTCTCTTCATACTCCCCCCTCTCCTTATATTTTCTACTCTCATCATACTTCCCTCTCTCTCCTCATACCCCCTTCACTCCTCATACTCCCCCATCTGCTCATACTCCTTTCTCTCTCCTCATATTCCACCCTCTCTCCTCATACACTGCTTCTCTCCTTATACCTCCCTTTTCTCCACATTCTCCCCCTTCTCTTCTCATACTCTCCCCTCTCTTTTCATACACACCTCTCTTTCTTTATACTATTCTTTTCTCCTCATAATCGCCCCTCTTTCTACACACTTCCCCCTCTCTCTTTATACTCATCCTCTTTCTCCTCATACTACTCCCCTCTCTCCTCACACTCCGTCTCTCTCTTCTTATACTCCCTCCTCTCTCCTCATACGAACCCCTCTCCTCATACTCTGCCCTCTCCTCATACTCCCCCTTTCTCCTCACACCCCCATCTATCCTCATACTCTCCCCATCTCCTCATACACCCCTTCTCTCCTTATACTTCCCCTCTCTCCACATTCTTCCCCTCTCTCCTCATACGTGCCCCTATCTGCACATATTCCCCCTTATCTCCTCATACTGCCAGCTCTCTTCTCATACTCCTTCCCCTCTTTCTCCTTGTACTCTTGTAGTGATGCATTTAGTAGCACGTACTAATCCATTATCTGCTCAAAAGTTTAACTACTGATAAATTGATTAAGGTACTCTTCTTCTAGATGTAGTTGTCGAAAGTTTATGCAGTATGTATGCAGTTCTGTTATCAGTTACACAGCTGTTTTTTATACTTAGTCATTTTAGATTGTATTTATTTAGTAATAGAATAGTATATTTCATATATTTATTTTTATAATGTTATTTATATTTTTTTATAACAGATTCTATTTATCAACACTAAAAAAAATTCATCATGCCTTCAAAAAGTGAAAAGAGGAAACAACATAGTAAAGCTTATTATTTAAAGAGAAGTCATCCACAAGATTTACCTGAACAACAATGTGTGAACAAAAAGAAAAAAACTCCTGGTAAGACAACGAAGATTTTTTTGAAGAACTTATCAGACACTAGGAGTAGTGTGGACAATGTCAAAATACAAATAGTGTATCTGCAACTAAAAAGAAAAACAAGAGAAAAAAGAAAAACAATGGGAAATCATCTTGTAAAAAAACACTGTATAGTGAAAGGAGGAAGAATCAATTTCAGGAAATTAGGAAAAGAATGTTTTATAATAGAGTTGTGTCGAATTTGATGAAGGCAATGAAGAAATGTAAAAGAAAAACAGCATTTTATAAGAAGAAACGTATAGAAAATATAGTTGAGAAGGCTTTCGAATTGAAAAACAAGTTGTTTATTTCAGTAATCAGTAGAATTCGATCACTAGATAAGCCAATCCATTTAATGAAGGCCAAAAGTAAGTGGAGAAGAGTAATTAACAGAAGTGATTTTCTGATTTTTTTTTGGGTGAATGGAAAAATAGTTCAAGTTCTGAGCCTTTTTTTAATGAAGAGAGGTATTTTCAGAGTAATGATTTGTTGCATGCAGTTGACACTAGTGGTAGTGATAATGAGGTTAGAAATGGTTGTCCTATTGAGAAAGAGAAAATTGTTCCTAGAAATGCAGAAGAGGTGTTAGCTGATGAAGTTTTAAGGAGACGGCCTAAAGCTCTAGTGTACACTTGGAATTGCAGTAGTATTTGTAGTGTACGGCAGAAATCTATTGATTTTTTACACCATTTCTTATGTGAGTATAATAAGAAAAGTGTTAAACAAAAGATTAAGATGTTGCAAGGACTAGACCCGTGCAGAGTGAGAGAAAATACTAGTTTGCAAGGTCATTCTCTTGCTTGTCTTTCTAAAAAAGTATGTTGAAGTGTTTTTCACCATTTCAGGATGTTAGCAGTACATCATACTCAAATGAGGAAATTAGTCAGAATATTGAATTATGTAAAAAGTCCAGCACTAAGATTAAAATAGTTGAACAGTGCTCTTTTGCGTGGATCTGTATCAGATGTAATGAACATTTGGGATGAAATTCAGGTTAGTTACTTTGGTCCTGAGGAAGGCAGTGCAGAAACTGATACATTAATAGAAGGAAATGTGGAAGAGAATGTACAATATTGTAGTACAGAAAATTTTGAGCAAGAAATTATGAAGTTTAACTTGATTTCAGGTGAAAGGTCAAATTATTCTTGTATTTGTTGTCGATGACCTCATTATAAAAATCAGACCGGGACTGTTGATTTGTATTTAAAAAGTGAAAAGGGAAATAATAATGAGTGGAAGGATTTTGCAACTTATTTGTTGGTAGAGAATTGTTTTGATTTGGGTTCTGATCAGCATATTTGTAAATATTGTTATAACACATTAGACGAGAATAAAATGCCTGATAGAGCTGTGCATAATAATCTTTAGTAGGTAAATATTCCTTCTGAACTGATGGATTTAAATACCTATGAGTCTATTCTTATTCAATGTGTGCATCCATTTCAGGCTATTGTTCCTATGGAGCCTAAGACAGGGAAATTGCCCCCTTCAGATTTACAGAGAGGATTAAAGGGAAGAGTTGTATATTTTCCTCTAGATTTAAAGAAAAATATTGAAATAATTGGTGTAGAAAATGTAGAAGATGAACCTCTAGTTATTCTTGTTAATGGTGCTCCTACAAAGAGTAAGAAATTCTTGCAAGAATTAGTGGATGTTAGGAAAGTGAAAAAGACAACGTTGTATCTGTTAAAAAATAATCAATACTATAAAAATGTGTATGTGGGAGAAGAAGAAATAACTGTAGCAGAAGATAGTGACTAGTCAACTGGACAAATTGAAAAAGTGGATGTGTCTATGAACATCACAGTGTTCATCCACTTCATTCCAAAGAAGTGATGGGTAATACTATAGATTTATTACAATTAAAAGAAGCAAAGGGAAGTCCGATTAGTGTATGGGAAGAAAGCTTGAAAGCTCGTTGTTTTCCTCAGTTGTTTCCAACAGGAAAAGAAGGATGATATGATGACAGACCTGTGCAGATTCCTGCATCTGAATACCGAACATCAAGATTGTATGCAGAAGGTCCAAGATTTCGACAATGTATTCCGTATTTGTTTCATCTTTTGTTTGAGAGTAACTTGTCTGGACTTTCTTATGCAGTCAACCATATATTGAAAACAGGTGTACATCTGCAAAATGTTTCGGTAAAGGAATGTATGGATAAAGTACAGCAGAAAGATAATATTTTGGAATCTCAGCTGATTACTCTCATGGTATGTCAGCGTGGTACTAATGAATACTGTTACCATCTTCATGGAGAACTTAAATGTATGCTAAAGAACTTAGGAACTCCTACATGGTTCCTTACTCTAAGCTGTGCTAAATTTGCTTGGGATGATTTACTTCAATTTCTTCGAGAGGCAAATCCAAATATAGTAAATATTGAATACAAGACACCTGGAGAATTGTACTCTTTGGATCCAGTTAATGTATGCAGGTATTTTAATCATAGATTTGAAGCTATGATGTATTTTATCACCAATAAAGTACTGGATTTCTTTTGAAAAAAGGAGTATCAAGCGAGAGGTGCTCCTCACATACATTTGCTAATATGGATCAAAGATGCCCCCAAATTTGGAACATATTCGGATGATACTTTGTTGTCTTTTATTGAAGAATATGCTACATGTGCTGTACCCAAAAGCACAGAGGAAAAGGACTTAAGACTACAAGTCCTACGATTCCAAAGCCATCGTTGTGGGAAATACTGTCGTCTAAAGTACACATTTAAGGACAAATTCTACACCAAATATTGTTTTAGATTTCCGCGTCCTGTAATATCAAAAGGAAGAGTGAACAGTTTTATCTCATCTTTGCGACATACTATCACAAGAAAGTCTCCAAAAAATACCTACAACTTAACAAGAAATGAAGAGTCAAAAAACATAAATGACTACAACCCAGTTAATTTGTCCATGTGGAATGCTAACATGGATATTCAATACATTGCGGACAATTCCATTGCTGTTGCTCGATATGTAACATCCTACATAACAAAATCAGAAAAGACGGAATTGAAGGAAATGTGGGAAGAGATTTCCCATGAGATGGGTCTGAATAAGAAATTATATAGTTACAGTTTAAAGATGTTATCTGATTGAGAAATTGGAGCGTATGAATGTTCGGATTGCTTATCATCTGCAAGTCTATACTCCAAATAAAGAAATTGAATATTTAGCTGAAAAAGAGCCAGAAAGTACAAATATTGTGAAAACAAATATGTTGGAAACATATTATCCAAATAGAAGTCATCATCTTGAGAATATTTGTCTCTATGAAGTGCTGCAAAACTATATTTTTAAATGGAATATTACAGAAAACATTAACAATCGTATATATGCTGTGATTGGTTCGGAAGGATGTTTGATGAAGCAAAGAAAAGGACATTTGATTAATCCCCGTAAACTGAGTTGCGAAACTCCTGACAAAAGAGTATTGTACTACTCTTCAAGCCATGGCATTCAGAATTGGAATTACTTGGAGATTTTGAGAGCTATGAAGATTCGTTCAACGCAAGTAAAGATACTATACAATGCCCTGTTTTTGCTAATTATGTGAAAATGTTGAACAATGAAATTGAGCAAGAAGCTATAATTGCAGCTGAAATTGCTAGAGACAGTTCTCAAGACAGTCAAACTTCTGCTCAGTTGAGTCAGGATCCACTAGGAGGACCAATTGTTCAAGATGAAGTAGCAACTGCTATGGATGAGGTGGAAACAGCAATGTATCAAGCTCAAGAAGATGTAACAAACTTAGGAAACTTGGAAGAATAATTAAATGTTGAGCAGAAATAAATATATGACCAAGTGAGAGAACAGATTGACCATGGATTACTTCATGAAAAGAAAGACTGCTGTTGCTCATCATTTCAACCTATCCGAATGTACACGAGTGGACAAGCTGGAAAAGGAAAAAGTTTTAAGAAAAAACTGAGTCACATTTGTCTTGTGTTGTCACTGTTCCAACTGGGTTGTCAGCACACAATATTAAAGTAATTATTCTACATTTGTATTAATGTTACTACATGGCAAACAAGCTTTACTGAGAAGATTACTTTCCAATTTGTTTCCAAATGAATATATTGTTCCTGAGAAAATATATATGAGAATAGCAGAAAACAAATCTGTAATCTGCTTAATGCCAATACTGCGTGAATGTTCTATATTCAATGAAGACATTTTAAAGTTGGAAAAAGAAGAAATTATAAAATTGGAAGCTATTGATAAAATAGAGCATGAAGGAATCACTATTATTTTGACAGGAAAGTTGAAGAGGAAATTGGATTCTTTAGAAAAATCGATAAGTAAAACTGCTGGTTTAGAAAAGAATTTATATGCATGTGTAAACTGTAGGGTAATTTTACGACGTAATTTGAATGTGGAAAAAGGTTTGGTAAATGGAGCAATGAGTAAAGTTGTTGATTTCGGTAATTACGTAAATAGAGATGGTATTGAATTTTTGAAAATCAAATTTGATCAAATTGAAGAAGTACAACAATTTAGTCATTGTTCAGCTCGGTTTTTGCTTGTAAAAGATTTGTATGTTTGCAGAAAACAGTTTTCTGTTTCTTTGGCGTATGCAGTGACCATCCATAAATCTCAAGGTTTAAGTGTAGATAGTGCTTTAGTGAATATTGGAAGTACTGTGTTTAAAGAGGGTATGGCATATGTTGCTTTGTTTTGAGTCAGAACTTTAACTGGATTGTACCTAATTGATTTTGATGAGAGAAAGATTAGTGCAGATGCAAATTGTGTGAAAAAGTATAATACGTTAAGAAGAGAATATGCTCTCAATTTAGGTCAATATCCAGTATTTGAAAAGCTTGTAGTAGGTAGAAAAAGAAGATATGAGAAAATCTGTAGTGAAGCTGTAGAGAAAGAAAATAAACAAGTTAAAGTTGTGATTGCAAGCAAAAAATAAAAGTACACTGTTGAAGAGGTTGTTGATTATCAGTTTGAAAATAGTTCTGGTGTCAACTGCTATGCTAATGTAGTTGTTAATGTTGTTTTTTTTCTTGAAAGTTTGCAAAAGCAAATAGTTGATAATCGGGGAAAAAGATTTTGTACATTTTTGTATTCTGTTTATGAGAAATGTAGTAGTGATAAAAGTAAAATACAAAGGGGGTCATTAGGATGGCGGGCGGATTTAGTCCGCCCGCCATCCTATTGGTGATTGGGACCACCCGCCATAATGGCGGGGGTCCTGTGGGGGGTATTAGGATGCACCCGCCACTGTGGCGGGCGCATCCTGCATTTTTAGCATTGTGGCGGGCGGTGCTCTCAGCACCGCCCGCCACAATGCTAAAAATGCACATATGCATTTGCATAAACAAAGCGGCAGGCACCGGGTGATGCCTGCTGCATTGTTTATGCAAATGCAGGGGGGTACCACAGGTACCCCCCGTGTGCACCCCCACCTCTCCTTCACTCTGGTGGCCCACAGGGGGCCCCCAAAGTGAAGACCACATGCCTTTCCGTGGCAGCATTGCCGCCACGGAAAGGCATCAGTAACAGCCCAAGTTAATATGGCTGGCGGTGTCTATTAGACACCACCACAATATTACACCTTTTCCACCCCGATCGCAAGGTGATCGGGGCGGAAAAGCGGCCGACGTCTTTCCGTTCGCCGCGATCCCCCCGCCATCCTAATATGGCGGGGGGTCATTTAGGTGTGGATGGCAGGCGGATTGCCCCCACCAGGCCAGCGGTGGCCACCGCCAGCCTGGCGGGGGCAATCCGCCCGCCATCCTAATGGGCCCCCAAGTGTTTCTGATATTCAAAATTTTTGGACATATGTTCTGGTTCTACTCAATTTACGCAGAATATTCAGCAAGATTGTCAGGAATTTCTAATATATATGCTTGTTGTATTGGAAGATGAAGGTATAGATATTGAAAATCTTTTTGGTCTTTCTTATAAATGACTGTAAACATTGTTTTTTTACATGTAGTACTAACATAGACACTGAAAGATTAATATATTTGGCTTTACCATACTGTGAATCAGTGTCTTTTAACAATCTAGTTAGAGGAGCAAGTCAAAACATGGAGTGTAGCCAATGCAAATCACAAATGTCATCAGATTAGTTAAACAAAGATATGGACAGTATGTAATTTTAATGCTGCAATGTTGTAGAGCTGATGGAAGAAAATTGGAAACTTTAATAAAAAATGTTGTAGCTACTCAAGTATCAATATCAGGAAGAACTTTTGTAGCTGTAGCAATTTTTTTTCATGATGGTTCTTCTACAACATCTGGACATTACACTGTTTATTTAAAATGTCCGAAAGGTTGGATATATTGTAATGATAGTCAATTGTTTTTTAAACAACGTTTGACTAAAGAGTTACCAAATTCCTACCTAATATTTTTAAAGCCAAAATTTTAGGAACAACATTTTCCCTTTCAGGATTACTGTTGTTCAGGTAAGCTAGTCTGGTGTTGTAGAGTGCTTTGTGAGTGAGCGTGAGGAGCTTGAAAATGATCTTCTTGTTGACGTTGAGGCAATGTAGGTGTATCAGGTGGTGGGTGATGTGGCTGCAGTAGGGGACATTGATGATCAGTCGAGTGGAGGTGTTTTGGATTTGTTTAGTCATTGTAGGTGTTTGGCTGGAATTCCTGTGTAGAGTTTGTTGCCATAGTCTTACTGGAACTTACACCCTCTGAGTCGGAAGCCGGAGGAAATACTCGCGCATTTTTAAAATTGTTGTCTTGATTGTTCTTATTTTAATACCTTGCACTTGAATAAGAAGCCAGGCTAGCACTTCACCTACAGCGGACCTAGCGCTGTCAGGTGTTATAGTCTGATCACGAACGCCAAACACTCGTGACACGAGGCCACGCCCCCTGGCAGGCCACGCCCACAACCCCCGCCTATAAGACAGCGCCGACCAATAGCGTGTCTTACTGGAACTTACACCCTCTGAGGCGGAAGCCGGAGGAAATACTCACGCATTTTTTAAATTGTTGTCTTGATTGTTCTTGTTGTAATACCTTGCACTTGAATAAGAAGCCAGGCTAGCACTTCACCTACAGCGGACCTAGCGCTGTCAGGTGTTATAGTCTGATCACGAACGCCAAACACTCGTGACACGAGGCCACGCCCCCTGACAGGCCACGCCCACAACCCCCGCCTATAAGACAGCGCCGACCAATAGCGCGTCTTACTGGAACTTACACCCTCTGAGGCGGAAGCCGGAGGAAATACTCACGCATTTTTAAAATTGTTGTCTTGATTGTTCTTGTTTTAATACCTTGCACTTGAATAAGAAGCCAGGCTAGCACTTCACCTACAGCGGACCTAGCGCTGTCAGGTGTTATAGTCTGATCACGAACGCCAAACACTCGTGACACGAGGCCACGCCCCCTGGCAGGCCACGCCCACAACCCCCGCCTATAAGACAGCGCCGACCAATAGCGCGTCTTACTGGAACTTACACCCTCTGAGGCGGAAGCCGGAGGAAATACTTGCGCATTTTTTAAATTGTTGTCTTGATTGTTCTTGTTTTATTACCTTGCACTTGAATAAGAAGCCAGGCTAGCACTTCACCTACAGCGGACCTAGCGCTGTCAGGTGTTATAGTCTGATCACGAACGCCAAACACTCGTGACACGAGGCCACGCCCCCTGGCAGGCCACGCCCACAACCCCCGCCTATAAGACAGCGCCGACCATTAGCGCGTCTTACTGGAACTTACACCCTCTGAGGCGGAAGCCGGAGGAAATACTCACGCATTTTTTAAATTGTTGTCTTGATTGTTCTTGTTTTAATTCCTTGCACTTGAATAAGAAGCCAGGCTAGCACTTCACCTACAGCGGACCTAGCGCTGTCAGGTGTTATAGTCTGATCACGAACACCAAACACTCGTGACACGAGGCCACGCCCCCTGGCAGGCCACGCCCACAACCCCCGCCTATAAGACAGCGCCGACCAATAGCACGTCTTACTGGAACTTACACCCTCTGAGGCGGAAGCCGGAGGAAATACTCGCGCATTTTTAAAATTGTTGTCTTGATTGTTCTTGTTTTAATACCTTGCACTTGAATAAGAAGCCAGGCTAGCACTTCACCTACAGCGGACCTAGCGCTGTCAGGTGTTATAGTCTGATCACGAACGCCAAACACTTGTGACACGAGGCCACGCCCCCTGGCAGGCCACGCCCACAACCCCCGCCTATAAGACAGCGCCGACCAATAGCGCGTCTTACTGGAACTTACACCCTCTGAGGCGGAAGCCGGAGGAAATACTCGCGCATTTTTTAAATTGTTGTCTTGATTGTTCTTGTTTTATTACCTTGCACTTGAATAAGAAGCCAGGCTAGCACTTCACCTACAGCGGACCTAGCGCTGTCAGGTGTTATAGTCTGATCACGAACGCCAAACACTCGTGACACGAGGCCACGCCCCCTGGCAGGCTACGCCCACAACCCCCGCCTATAAGACAGCGCCGACCAATAGCGCGTCTTACTGGGACTTACACCCTCTGAGGCGGAAGCCGGAGGAAATACTCGCGCATTTTTTAAATTGTTGTCTTGATTGTTCTTGTTTTAATACTTTGCACTTGAATAAGAAGCCAGGCTAGCACTTCACCTACAGCGGACCTAGCGCTGTCAGGTGTTATAGTCTGATCACGGATGCCAAACACTCGTGACACGAGGCCACGCCCCCTGGCAGGCCACGCCCACAACCCCCGCCTATAAGACAGCGCCGACCAATAGCACGTCTTACTGGAACTTACACCCTCTGAGGCGGAAGCCGGAGGAAATACTCGCGCATTTTTAAAATTGTTGTCTTGATTGTTCTTGTTTTAATACCTTGCACTTGAATAAGAAGCCAGGCTAGCACTTCACCTACAGCGGACCTAGCGCTGTCAGGTGTTATAATCTGATCACGAACGCCAAACACTCGTGACACGAGGCCACGCCCCCTGGCAGGCCACGCCCACAACCCCTCTCCCCAAATGTGCCACCAGCGCAAGCGCAGCGGACGAGCGCAGCGGGAGCGCCGTTTGCGCGCCGAAGGCGCGCCTAAGGCAAGCCCGTCTGCGCCCGTCCGCGCCAAGACCGCGACAGGCGCAGGAAACTCTGCCCCCGGTCTCCCCACTTTAATTTACCAAGCAAATTCGCTATAAAACTTACGCAACGGCGCACACTGTACCTGTAAAGTCGACATCAACACCATCAAGGGGCCTTTTAGCTGCAGGCTCTGCAGATGGACCTCCTCCCCGGTCAAGACCTCAGCCCCCCAGGTTAACCTCAGGGAAGACAACCCACCCTTCATCGGAGGGCTGATCAACGCAAGATCCATGACCTGCCACAACCAAGACATTGCAGACCTCATTCAGGAATCAAACCTTGACTGTCTTCTTATAACGGAGACTTGGCTTACGAACAACAGTAACCCTGACCTAGCCACTGCTCTTCCACAAGGATACTCCATATTCAGGCAAGACAGACTAAAGGGGCGAGGCGGAGGAGTAGCCTTGCTACTACGTAACTCCTTCAAATGCCACACCTTCACCCTCGACTCACTAAAAGGAGCCGAATCCCTCGGATTCTCCATCAAACTCAATGAGTCCACCTCATTTTCAGGAGGACTTATCTATCGTCCACCAGGTACCGCCACCAAATTTTTAGATTCCCTCAGTGACACCCTTAGTCAACTCCTAATCAGATACCCGCATGTCACCCTGCTGGGTGATTTTAACCTGCACCTCGATTCCACAGAGGATGCACAGACACTTAACTTCCACCAAACATTGGAGATTTTTAACCTCAAACAAAAGGTTAAGCAACCCACCCACCTAGCAGGACACACCTTAGACGGGGTCTGTACCAAGCTCCCCTCTCTAGAAACCCACACCCCAGTCCCACAAATCTGGACTGACCACAATCTGATCCCATTCCTCATCAGAGCCCCTCAGTATATAAACGCAATTAAACCTTGCTTATCTCCAGAGAACCTGGTCAACTGGAAAAATGTAGAAGAAGCCTTTAAACTCAATCCCACCCTTGAGACCCAGATCCCCAACATGACTGGAAACGTGGAACAAGACTCCCAATCCTTCCACAACTGGATATCTCACGAAATTAAAATCCGTGGCCCACCCAATCGCATCAGGAAAACAGGTACAAAAACAAAAACTAAAACTAACGCCCCCTGGTTTACACCAGAAGTAGCCAAGGCTCACCGGCTTTTCAAAAAAGGAGAACGCAAATGGCGAAAAACATATGATAGCACGGACAGAAACTCCTACGTCCAACTAAGGAAAAGCTACCACTTCACTATAAAAAACGCCAAAAAAGAATTCTACACCAGAACCATTAGTGTGGCAAAACAAAAGCAAAAAACCCTGTTTGCAATAGTAAAATCCTTCACCCATCCTAGAGCCTTACAGTCTGAAATACCTCCCTCTCAAGATCTCTGCGACAAAATAGCAGATTTCTTTGAAGAGAAAATCAACCTTATTCAGAAGGACTTCCCCCCATACCAACGTTCCCAGTCCCCCTCCAGACAGGAACATGAAGAAAACATCACGGCTCACCTAAAGACCTTTTCACAGGTCACCCTTGCTCAATCCAAGGAAGTCATTCTAGCATGCAAGTCAGGCGCCCCCTCCGATTCCTGCCCTCCTAGTATCCTGCATCAACTGATTGACACTGTCAATCCTATCATAAATGAAATAGTGAACACCTCCCTCAGTACTGGTATTGTCCCTAGTGCATGGAAACATGGCACTGTTAAACCTCTAATGAAAAAACCAAACAAACCCCCTTCGGACCTGACCAACCTCCGCCCTATTTCCCTCCTCCCAGTCTTGGGTAAAATCACAGGACAAATAGTCTACAGGGAACTCAAAACCCATCTGGAAACAAATAATATCCTCCACCCCCAACAATCAGGATTCCGTCCACAGCACTCAACAGAAACAGCCTTGATCGAGTTGACTGACTCCATAAAACTTCTCCAAGATCAAAGGAAAAACGCCGTACTGATTTTGTTGGACCTCACGGCAGCGTTCGACACAATCTCCCATCTCATACTCCTAGACAGACTTAGGGACATTGGAATCTCTGACCTGGCATTGGATTGGATAATATCTTTCCTTTCCGAAAGATCACAATCCATTAAACTAGGACCTTTCAGCTCTGTAGAGAAAAAGATTCGATCAGGAGTCCCACAGGGTTCTATTTTAAGCCCTTTACTCTTTAATGTCTACCTTATACCCCTTATCTCTCTGATCGAATCATACGGTATCACTGTTACATCCTATGCCGATGATACCCAACTCATAGTCCCGCTTGAGGAGAACTCCACGACTGCCGAACAAAATTTAACAAACTGCCTGAAAGATGTCTTCCTGTGGATGGAAACTAACCATCTCAAGTGTAACACAGGGAAGACAGAGATCCTCCCCATGGGGAAAAACGTCAACTTTTGTCCCCATCTCTGGTGGCCAGAGGACTCCACAGCCCCCCCCCCAGACCGTAGTCACTGCAAGAAACCTCGGAGTCACCTTCGATACTGACCTGTCCTTTGACCAGCATGTCAGGACAGTGGCAGGAAGCTGCTTCGGAATCATTAAATCCCTCAAAAAAACTTTTGATTTCCTACCAATTGAAGCCAGAAAGACGGTAACCGTGGCGCTAATCCTATCGCGCATAGATTACTGTAATGGCCTCCTGGCAGGTGTGAAAAAAGCCACACTCAAAAAACTACAGAGTGTCCAGCATTCGGCTGCTAGGCTGGTGCTTAAACTCCCCAGAAGATCTTCAGCCTCCACCGCCCTAAGAACCCTCCACTGGTTGCCCTTGCACAAAAGGATCCTTTTCAAGATCCTAACCGTTGCTTTTCGGGCATTCAACCACACTGGCCCCAAGTACCTAATCAAACGCTATCCCCACTACAACCCACATAGGACCCTAAGATCCTCCAACAACAACCTACTAACACTAGCCAAGTTCAACCTGAAAACCAAAGGGGGTAAAACTCTTACCCACCTATCCTCCAAAGCATGGAACGCCATGCCCCAGCATCTGAGATCCCTGACCAAGGAAAGCCAATTCAGGAAACAACTGAAAACATGGATCTTTAGCCTATCTGACGAGTATGTGCGGGACACCATCTAATCCTGCCTAATTTCATCCTCCTGCATACCTTCCAGTCAGCGCCAGGATGCTTCTTCCGAAGCGACAGCCGCGCTTTATAAATACCGATTCCAATTCCAATAGTGTAGTCTGCTGCTGATGAGGGCCTGTGTCATTGTTCTTCTTCTTTCAGTTAGGATCCATTTGTAAATGTTGCGGAGCATGAGTAGGGTGTTGTAGCAGTATGAGGAGACTGTGTAGACTTGCTTACACAAGGAGAGGAAGGAGTTGAGGATGAATCCTAGGTTGTGTACATGGTCGGTAGGTGTTGGTACTGTTCACAGTGTAGTCGACCACCAGGAATCATCCCAGGCTGAGGGGGTGGGTCCGAGAATGAGTATTTCTGTCTTGTCTGAGTTGAGGTTTAGAGAGCTGATCCTTATGCAGTTGGCGATGGCTTTCATTCTCTTGTGAAGGTTGCTTTTGGTAGTATGTGGCTCTTTGGTGTGGGAGAGGATAAGCTGGGTGTCATCAACTTAGGAGATAATGTTGAGGTTGTGATGGTGGGCCACTTGTGTGAGGGTCCCCATGTAGATGTTGATTTAGTGTTGGGCTGAGGAATGAGCACTGGGGGACGCCGCAAATGATGTTGGTGGTTTTGCATCAGAAGGCTGGGAGGCCGACGCTCAGGATTACTATTGAACAACTTCCAAACTAAGAATTTGACACATACTATTTGGCCATGAGGAAAAGTATCTGAAACAGTTAAGGACTGTTTGTTGTATATTTTGTCAGCATATATTTGTAAGTAATAACACCACTGCTGCCATTAAGGATGGATCTGGGTCTCCATTCAATAAGTGAGGAATTAGGTGTTAAAGCCTTAATTTGTTGGAAGAGGCTGTGGGTAACCCCCGAACTTAAGCAATACAGGCAAGAGCTGTTAGAGGTGCTTAGCCTCCCTAATGCGCAGAACATCAGTTGGCTTAAATACGTTAAAGAGGAAATTGAGACACTAGGCTTTCCCCTAATGTGGTCTGATCCGGAACGCGCATGTTCCACTCTCCCGCGCAAGTACATTGTTAACTTATATCACCAGAAGATTCTTAGTACCACTTTATCGAATGTTAATATGGGTTCACTCTTTGGTATGTTTTTTATGGTAAAGGATTTTTATAAATTTGAAATTGTACTAGATAATGTTAGCCCAATTGTTTTAAGAAAATTATACCTCCAATGGAGACACGGCTCCTTACCGATTAGAGCATTCACGAGTAAATGGTGAGTACCTACTTTGAAAAATTGCCCTGTGTGTACATCTGAGCTGGAAAATGAATTACACATTCTGTTTTTTTGCCCTGCTTATAAGCTACCCCGAAAGAAGTGGACTATTCCTATTTGCAAAAATTTGGGGATTTTAGCGCTGCTTCCAAGTTTTTAGAATACTTAAAACTGATCTCTCTCCTCTTATTGTTTTCGAAGTATCTACATTTTTAGCAGCCATGTGGAACATAAGGAGGAAAGCTGAGAATGTCACGGGAAATAGTATTCTCTGATAATTGGGTTGAGTACTTGGATGTCCCTCTTTTATCTAGTCTTAGAGGTCAGGGATTTTAAGTGGTTACTTTTTTTTAATCATGTATAAGGTTACGCTTTTTACGGTGCTGATCCAACTGTCTATGATGAAATTATTGTTTTTTTTTAATGGGTCTTGTCTATTGTTCTAAACTGTAATCTCTGATTAACTGTGAACTCTTTTATGACAATAATGTCAAAATAAAGATGATAATAATAATAATAAACATTATTTACAGTGTATTAAAATTAATCATAATGTTTTGTAATTTTATGATTGTTTGAGATGTCTCATATTTACGTAAGAAATTGCTCTTAGAAAAATACATTTAACATATCTTTTTCTATTTTTTAGATTGTTATCAAGAATGTTGAATGTTTTTTTAAGATAATCTTATTGATTGTCTTTTTTTTTGCCCGCTGTTTTGTGATGCGTACTATTGAACTCACTGTTTCTAGTGAAATTCAATATATTCTGAGAACAGCAAAAAAGGCAAATAAAATGTTTACACATTATTTTGTGTTGTAAATATATATTGTAACTGTATTTTTTCTTGTCTTTCACAGATGCTAAATTTTTAATATATACTTTTTTGCAAGTTAATATATATACTGAGTGTACCTGAGGACCTACTATCTTTGAACATATATTTAAAAAATGCCAGAGACTTTTATCATAGAGATGTATGAAATGGAACATGGCTTCAGAAGAGCTTTCTGCCACGCATCGGTATGGTATTGAATAGAAAGACATGCTTGGCTAGTACGGACCAGAGAGTTTCAGGATTAAAAGAAACCAAATTGTTCTACATGAAACATGTCACAGCGAGTGTTTTCAAATACTCTTTTATGTTTAGAAGGACAGGATAAGTTATAGTGTGTAGTTTTTCTTCTTTATGTAAATATGTCTTCATCATACACAATACTTTGTGTTGAAGTGGCGTTCTATACCCGTTGCTGTGAGATAATGGTACCTAAATACACACAGATACATAGTGCTATTCTGGACAACCAACAGTATCTCTTGCATTTTAATAAAACACATTTACTAGTTTGGAACGAGTAAAGTAAATAGACATATTCTACATTTTTTAGTACTGCATTTTACTATAACAGCCTGAGTCTTTTCCTATAGTCATAAGGAGTGACTGGTTTTAAAATTTAAGAAAACTTAAGAACAGCATATCCTTATAAGTAATTATATTTATATAACTTTATAAAGTACTAAAAGTCTACTGTTGGAATGTTATTAGACAATGGTATTTACATAATATTTTTTTGAGGCCAAAATAGTTGATAAAGCTAGTTTTGTATTATGTATTAAGAACTTTGAAAAAATGAAGTGTTTATGTTTTTGTACAAGGACCTACAACATAAGAGATTAATTATGGAAAGAGAACAGAACAATACCGAGGACGCTTTGGAATTTACCATCAGTGTCATTGAAGAAGTATACGTATCTCTCACAGGCAGTGAGAGTGAACAGCAAGAAATTAGTGCTGCAGATATGATCTGTGATTTCCAAGATGAAATCTTTGATGCTGATTTTGTGGAAGCATTAGATTATATTGAAACTTTCGAACATTTAAATTCCGAAATTGCTAACCAGGAAATTGATGTCAATGAAATACCTGATGAACTTTTTTTTAGAAGCTCTGTTAAATTATGAGATGTTAGAAGAATACATTTATTGTTTAATAATAATAAAGGTTTGAGCTCAATCTAATAATGTATTCACTGTACTAAAAGTGAAGTACTTATATATTCACTTATACATTCTTTACAATATTGTATTGATTCAAAATATGCAAAGTGGGTCTCAGGGCATGGATTGCTTGAAATCCCTATGGACTATGCATGAAGTCTTGATCCTACCTGCATACTTATCTTTCATACCTTCAATTCTGTAGTCTGTATCCTTACACTTCCACTAAACACTCTATCACTGCTGTTTCAGTATTGTAGTGAGGCATTCAGCAGTATGTGCATATCTATGCACTGTGCTAAAAGTGAAGCAGTTATACATTCAGGTAGACACTCTCCTTGCAGAACTGTGATCATTCAGTCAGTATCCAAGTACTCATGCAGTAAAGTAGGTCTTAGGCCATAGACTGCTTTACACCCCTATAGACTATGCTTGCAGTCTTCTATGCACCTGAAAACTTGTGTTTTATACCTTCAATTCCCCAATCTGTATCCTTACACTGCCAACACATACTCATTGCTGATTCAGTATTGTACTGAGCCATTCAGCGGAATATCCTTATCTATGCACTGTGGTAAAACTGAAGCTGTTAAAATATCAGTAAGGCACTCTCCTTGCAGAACTGTAATCATCCAGTCAGTACCAAAGTAATCATGGAGCGAAGTAGGACTTTGGCCATGGACTGCTTCAAACCCCTATAGACTATGCATGCAGTGTTCTATGCACCTGCTATCTTGTCTTTTATACCTTCAATTCCTCAGTCTATATCCTTACACTTCCATCAAACACTCTGACACTGATGTTTTAGTATTGTAGTGAGCCATTAAGTAGTATGTGCTTATCTATGTACAGCAGTATGTGCTTATCTATGTACTGTGGTAAAACTGAAGCTGTTATAAATTCTGTCAGGCACTTTACTTGGAGAACTGTAATCATGCAGTCAGTACCCAAGTATTCATGGAGCAAAGTAGGCCTTAGTCCATGGACTGCTTTAAACTTTTATAGACTATGCATGCAGTCTACTATCCACCTGCACGCTTGTCTTTTATACCTTCAATTGCCCAATCTGTATCCTTACACTTCCAGCAAACACTCTGTCATTGCTGATTCAGTATTGTACTGAGCCATTCAGCAGAATATCCTTATCTATGCACTGTGCTAAAACTGAAGCTCTTATAAATTTAGTTAGGCACTCTCCTTGCAGAATTGTAATCACCCAGTCAGTACCTAAGTATTCATGAAGCAAAGAAGGCCTTTGGCCATGGACTGCTTCCAACCCCTATAGACTATGCTTGCAGTCTTCTATACAACTGCAAACTTGCCTTTTATACCTTCAATTCCCCAGTCTGCATCATTACACTTCCACCAAACACCCTGTCACTACTGTTATGGTTTTGTAGTGACTCATTCATCAGTGTGTAGTAATCCATTCACTATATTAAAACACTAATGGGCAGATATACAATAACTGGCATATCCCCAGGGATATGCCAGTTGTTGTGCAATGTGACACCACCACCATGGATCCGCCGTACTTACAATGCTGTGCACCATGGGGCAAAAACGGCACAGATATGTGATGTATCTGTGTCGTGAAGGCAGCACATTGCTTGATTTGCGTTGCAAGTGCAACGCATCTCCAGCAATGCTCTGGGGGCCCTATGCTCAGAATGCTGTGTCAATCCTTACGCCTGCTTCAAGCAAGAGCAGGGTTTTGACGCAGCATGAACTCAAAAGTGACAAAGTGTAGATTTCACTCAGTCACTTTTAGGAGTTGTTCCTGTGCCGGAACGCCCCCGTGCAGGAATGTCTCCTTCTGGTACAGGAATTTACAATGTGACGCACCTCCCAGATGCGCCACATTGTAAATACCACACACCAAGGCGCATCTTTTGCACCACCGCTGCGTCAGAAAAGTGATGCAATGGCGGTGTAAAAGAGGCACAAGGAGGCTGTAAATCTGCCCCTAACACTTGCAAATTCACCCAGGCAGTTTCACCAGCAGTGCAAAGGGAAGCATAGACTTGTAACATATTTATGCACATATGTTACATTCAAGTGCTTCGGAAGTACTACAGTATACTATAAGTAAACACCTTATAGATTTATACTATAGCACTTCCTTATAGTTCTGCACTTTCACCATACACTACTAATGTATTCATTCATTCATTTATGCACTACACGTTCATTCGAACAAAGTTTTACACACTATCAAAGAAATATAGCTCTTTTTTTGACCAGTGAAGGTAGTTCTGAAAAGAACTGTGTTTTTTTGTGTTTTTTGAAGTTTCGTATTTTTGGGGAATTTTTTTAACAGATTTTGTTTTGTTTTGTTCCTTAATGAAAAAAATGAAACTGCAACCAAAAAAGTGTCCAACAGGAACAAATCAATAAAAAAAAAAGTACGACGTGAACAGCGGTGCTCCCGTTTCCTCCGGATAATCAAGTCTATCGATTGTTCACCATAACACAAAATCTCATTGCAAAATTTGCAATGTATGACGAAATCCGCAAAATCAGGTTCGATATTTCGGTGTGGACTGCTTGCTTGAGGTGGTGGTGCAGTAGATGTGCTGGGAACAGGAGGTAGAGGGTTGTCCCACTGCCTTTGTGTGCAAGCTCTTGCGTAATTATTAGGGTGCAGAGTTTTTACATGGCACACCATGCTTGCTGTTCCGAAGGAATATTTTTTGCTTGGGTCGCCCCTGGAAAGAGTTGTGTCACATATTTTAAATGTGACTTTTGGGGCATTGACCTTTTTTTGATGTTCAGGAAAGGTGAAAAATGTCCATATCACAGACTATTTCCTTTTTTGCTGAGGCTGCTCTGCAACAAATTCCTCCTCTGGTGAGTGCTCAGTAGACGACTCCACAAGTGCAGCCATACAGAAGATTGGTTCTAAATTGACTGGAACTCCACAGAAGAGATGGTTCTCCTGAGAAAGTCAAAGAAAAATAATTAAAATGGGTGAGGTCTTTCAACAGTTGGAAAAGGAAGTCTTATGAATCAATCAAGTCTGTTGTTTTAAAGCCACCTGGCTTTGCGTACGCTTATGGTGCGCTTGCGGAGCGCGTACGGACAACGTCCCGCCGCGATTTCCGTAATTGCTTTTAAAAGTAATATACGCTTATTAAAAGTAAAAAAAACTATTTTTATGATTATCCCAGATAATGTCTTCCCTTAATATTTACATTAAATAGAAAAATATATGTTTTTAAACAATTAAAAGATTTTGCGCCGTACGCGTATGGGGCGCCGTACATGACGGCACACGGAAACTTTGATGCAACATGTAACGTCAAAACGTAGTCGTAACGTATGCGCCGGTACAGGCAGAGTTCGATTACCAGTACAAAGTATGGTGCGATCACCGTACGCGTACCGTACGATTACCCCCCCCCCCCCCCAAAAATGAAAAAGGAAATATATAGAATTACATTTTAACATATTGGAAAAAAATTATTTATAAAAAAATTATTTTTGAATTTGTTTTGGTTATTATTTTACATTAAGAATATGAAATATAATTAAAAAATAAAATATCTATAAATAAATATAATAAAAATGTAGGAAATTTGTATAAAAATAAAGAAATATAATAATTAATACATTTAAAAATTATCATTAACAAAATCTTTGAAACTCACTGAAAAAACCATAGGTTTCACACACGTTATAGTTAGGAATTAGCATTTAAAAAACCTTTGAAATTCACTGAAAAAACCATAGGTTTCACACACGTTATAGTTAGGAATTAGCATTTAAAAATCCTTTGAAATTCATTGAAAAAACCATAGGTTTCACACATGTTATAGTTAGCTGGACATTTCACTCATACAAAACCATTGACATTCCCCCGTTATAGTTAGTTCAGCTAACTATAACTCGCGCGCCCGCAATGCACTGCTGATGAGGTCACATATTACATTACTCATGACATGGTCAGTGACATCACTGATGACATCACTGATGACATCTCAAATGACCTCACTGATGACATCACTGATGGCATCATCAGCTTAATATAACATTTGATACACACATTCAAAAATAGAAACTAACATTTTCAAAAAATGGAGGTACCAATACCACTTACAACAACCTATTCATTAATTCCACCATCGACATACACATCCACTCATTCACCAACAGTTCTTTATAGTCACTCATACATGTACTCACTCATCATATGTACTCATACACCTATACATTCTGTTACACACCAACACTCATCCATAGAGTTACTCACACACATACTCACACATGCAAATAAACTATCAAACATCCATTTATTTGCATATACAGCTATATACACACCACTACACTTACTTTTACAGAAACGTACACAAACTTACTCTCTTAAACAGTCACTTATAGAAACACATACTTATTTATACAGGTACTCTTCCAATCTCTCACTCTCACATATAATCACGTATATGCATCAATACTCACATATACTAGATTAAAACATATGTAGTAACTGATAAAGATACTATTGAGACAGTCATTCACTCACTAACACACCCATACACACTCTCATCCACCCACACAGTCCTGCACACAAACACATACAAACAGTGAGTCACTCATTCATGCATCTATGCGCTAAGTAATACCCCCCACCAAACCATACAGAAACTCATACTGATACTCAAAAAAACAACTAATAACCCATATACACACTCATATAGCTACTCACCAACCCATGCAGCCACTTATACACAAAGTGAGACCCTGATACAGATATTTACATATTTAAACATTACTCGCTAATACATGTATTCACTAAGATACACTTAATAAGTCAGTCATGCAATCAATTTTACAAAAAAAACATCCATTTAGACAGTTATTTACCCATTTATTCTTCCATCAACCTTCAGATATACATATAAAAAAAAATTATTTTTCAGAAAGACACACATTCACTGGATGATGTCATCAGTGATGTCATTTGAGATGTCATCAGTGATGTCATGAGTGATGTCACTGACCATGTCATGAGTAATGTAATATGTGACGTCATCAGCAGTGCATTGCGGGTGTGCAAGTTATAGTTAGCTGAACTAACTATAAAGGGGGAATTTCAATGGTTTTGTATGAGTGAAATGTCCAGCTAACTATAACATGTGTGAAACCTATGGTTTTTTCAGTGAATTTCTAAGGTTTTTTAAATGCTAATTCCTAACTATAACGTGGCTGAAACCTACGTTTTTTTCAGTGAATATATATATATATGATTTGCTAATATATTTTGTCGCCATTTGACGAATCTTCTCGAAAGTTTCAAAACTAATTGTACACTCAGGTCAGCTCCTGTCTTGAAAGTTTGGGAGTGATTTGTCAAGTGGGGGCTGAGAAAAACGCAGGGTCCCAAAACGCGTTTTCTCTACGTTAATTTCCATAAAAAATTTTAAACAGGCTACAGCTCGAACTGCTTAACGGATTTGCACCAAATCTGGCAAAAAGGTAGGTCTTGGTTCTGAAATTGTTTTTTTTTTGAACGGTGTAAATCCATTCAGTAGTTGCTGATAAATTCTAAAAATATCGATATCTGTGCACAGAGGGGGAGTTGCATACCCTCCAAGGGCATGAGCTTTGCTCTGATCGGCTGCCAACACTCCCAGAAAGTGTTGGCAGCCATCTTGTGACTCAGTTAAACCGAGTCACAAGAAAAAGGGTGAAAAAAGGATAATAACCAAGAAAAGGGGGCAGGATAGAAACACCCTGACCCCCTAGACCTGCTAAGGGGGTCCCACAGGGACCCCAGAACCAAAAAATCATTATTAATATATTTTTTAAATTGGCAGATTTCGCACTGGGTGCACGAATCCTGCCGAGAATATAAAAAAAAACAAAGTGCAGTCTTCTGTGCTTCATTATCTGTGAGCTTCTGGGTGGGCCAGGTCCCATGGGCAATGTCCAGTTAATTAGCAGACCCGGTGACCGCCTCCTCCCGGGGATTTGCAAATTATGTGCAGGGGCACCCAGTCCCGTCAAACCCGGGGACCACCACCTCCTCGGGTCTTGTTTAATAAGATGTGGGGGTCCTCAGGCCCCCCTAAGTCTGGGGACGGCCACCTCCCAGGGGCTTGAAATTAATTAAAGTGTGGGGAGTCTCCTGGCCCTCCCCACACTGCCCCAGGGACCACCTCCTCCCCAGGGCACAAATTATGTTAATGTGGGGGTCCGTTATGAGCCCCAGGGACCACCACCTTTTGGGGATATGCAAATGAAGGGCGAGGGGCCATGCGGCCCCTTCCTGTAACCCTTGAAACCCTGGGGGCACCACCCCGCAGGGCCTGCTCCTGCAATGCCCACCCCCAGGACATTGTTGTTTGCTATGGCCCTGTCATAGCATACTCTGCTTTGCTTTGTTGGCACACTTCTCTTGCTTCAACAAAACAAAGCAGAATTGCTTTTTAGCAAGGGGAGCTGCAGATTAGAAGCTCCCCTTGCTCATAAGCGATTTCAGCTCCAGCAGGAGGTTGGGAGTCGGCTGGGACCGTGCGGGCATTGGGGCACCTCATGGTCTCCAACGCTAAGGGCCGGCCCCCGGGGATGGAGTCCTTGGGGCAAGAAGTGGCCTTGGAAAGGGGCAGCACAGCCACCCTCCTCAAATAAAAATATTTTAAATAATGGCCAAACCCCAGGGGATGGGGTCCATGTGGCCAATAGTGGCCCAGAGAAGGGGGGCCAAGCAGCCCCCTTCCCTATAAATATATTTAGAAGAAGGAGGCCATGCCCCAGGGATGGGGTTCCAGTGCCGGAATCGGGAGGGGGCCGCGCGGCCCCATTCTTGTAATTTATTTATTTTTATTTAAAAAAGGTCAGGCCCTGGGGGATGGAGTCCAGGGCCCAGGGCCCTAAAAATATTAAAAGAATGGGGGCCACACAGTCCCCCTTCTAAAAATATATTTTTAAAAAGCTGGCATCTTGCCGCAGTCCCCACACCCTCCCTGCAGCACTCTCCAAACGTGCCCCCGATGCATTCCAAGTTAGGGAATAAAGTCCCCTTGAATACTGAGGGTCCCTGGGGGGGCAATTAGCCCACCATGTACCTCCACTAAGTGCCACACAGTTGGATTGCAGAGTGGTGGTCTCAGGTCATGCCCCTTTTCACACCACTCTGCAAACACGCCTGGTGGGGCAATGGGGTCCACTTGTGACCTGTTGCTTTTTCTGCACTTCTCTTACTTCATTCTGCATCCCTCTGTGGGTTGTTTCTGCACTGCTCTTGCTTCTTTCTGCACCTCACTTGCCTCTTTCTGCACTTCTCTTGCTTCTTTCTATACCCCTATTGCTTCTTTCAGCAATTCTCTTCCTTCTTTCTGCACCCCTCCTGCCTCTTTCTGTACCTCTCTTGCCTCTTTGTGCTCCTCTCATACCTCTTTCTGCACCCCTCTTGCCTCCTTTAGCACCTCTGGTGACCCCTGTGCCCTCGCAGGTGGTCGCTCCCTCCACGCTGCTCTGCCGCTCGCCTGCCTGCTGGCCTAGCTGCTGCCTGGCCTCTACCTGATCGCTGCAGACCTCCGCTCACCTCCTCCGCTGCCCTCCGCATCTTCCTCAGGCACGCCTTCTGCCCGCAGCCTGCCGCCTCTGCCCCCGCTCCTCACCGGCCCTGCTGCCCCGGTCACCTTCGTGCTTCCCGTCGCCGCTGACCCGTAGCTCCGCCTCCCCTCCTCTCCCATTGGTCCTCCCGCCTCCCGCCTCCCCGCTGACCCTCCCTCCCGGCTCCTACTTATGACGCCCCCTCAACGACCGCGCAGCGGACGCGCGCAGCGGGAGCGCCGATTGAGCGCCGAAGGTGTGCCAAAGGTAAGCCCATCTGCGCCCGTCCGCGCCTGGACCGCGCCCAGTGCCAGGACCCCTGGCCCCCGCCGTCACCAGCCCACCCGCCGGACCTACGACGCCACCGAACTCAACGCCCTCAACGCCGGCCGACTCCCGGGCTGTTACCGAGCCAACCCGAGACGCACCCACGGACCCTTCTGCTGCATCCGGACCTGCACCACTCCAGCAGTGCTCAAGACTTCGACGAGCAACAGCAGCAACCACCTGAAGTGCATCCTGCTCAACACCCACTCCGTCCACAGACACGCCGTCGAGCTCTGGAACCTGCTCGACACAACGTCACCAGACGTCGCCTTCCTCACGGAAACCTGGATGAACGCCTCTTCAGCGCCCGACATAGCCATCACCATCCCAGATGGCTACAAGATCATCCGGAGGGACCGCATCAACCATACCGGAGGAGGCATCGCCATCGTCCACAGGAACACCATCCGCATCACGACCAACACCGACGACACCCTCGCAACCTCCAAGCACCTGCACTTTCAGGTCCACATCAACCCCAAGACCACCCTCAGAGGCACCCTGATCTACAGACCCCTGGGACAACGCAAACCATTCAGTGAAGACATCGCCAACTTCATCAGCCCGCACGCCCTCTGCTCCACTGACTACATCCTCCTCGGGGACCTCAACTTCCACATGGAGAACAACAACGACCACAACACCACCACCCTGCTAGACAACCTCGCCAACCTGGGACTCAAGCAACTGGTGACCACCCCCACCCACTACGCTGGACACTTACTCGACCCCGTCTTCTCATCCAGCAAGGACATCGCCACCGGACTCCACTGGACGGACCACAGCTGCGTCCACTTCAGCTTCGCAAGGACCACAATCCACCACCACCAGCAAAAGGCTGCACGCAGGAGCTGGAACAAGATCACAGCCGACCAGCTCGCGTCCTCCCTGAACATGAACCCTCCCACCAGCACAACGAACCCTAGCCAGGCGGCCACCAACCTCACGAAGTGGATCAGCGACTGCGCAGACGAGCTCGCCCCCCTGAGGACCCCGCCCAGCAGACCCGGTAGCAAGAAAGCCCCATGGTTCACCGACGAACTCAAGAGCTCCAAGAAGAACTGCCGAGCCCTCGAGAGAACCTGGCGCAGAGACCCAACACCATACAACGTGACTGCCCTCACGCTCGCCACCCGAAAACACCACCAACTCATCCGCGCCACCAAGAAAACTGTATTCAAGGAACGACTGGACAACAACGCACACAACAGCAAAGAACTCTTCAACATTGGCAAAGAGCTCTCCAACCCCAACACCGGAAACAATGACATCACCCCATCGCAAGACCTCTGCAACTCCCTCCCCTCCTACTTCCACAACAAGATCGCGGACATACACAACAGCTTCAGCACTCAACCGACGAACACCACGACCGAACCACCGCCCCCCACCACCACCCTCCGCGCCTGGACTCCGATCATTACCGAAGACACCGTCCGCACGATGAACTCTATCCACTCCGGATCTCCGACCGACCCCTGCCCTCACCACGTCTTCAACAAGGCCGACGCTGTCATCGCACCCCACCTGCGGGACATCATCAACACCTCCTTCGACACCGCTACCTTCCCGGAGAGCTGGAAGCACGCCGAACTCAGCGCTCTACTCAAGAAGCCATCGGCTGACACCACAGACCTCAAAAACACCCGCCCCATCTCACTGCTCCCGTTTCCTGCAAAAGTCATCGAGAAGACCGTCAACAAGCAGCTGGCCGCCTTCCTCGAGATGAACGGATCCCTCGACCCCTCGCAGTCTGGCTTCCGGGCCAACCACAGCACCGAGACCGCCCTGATCGCAGTCACCGATGACATCCGAGCACTGCTTGACAACGGAGAAACAGCAGCCCTCATCCTCCTAGACCTCTCCGCGGCCTTCGACACTGTCTGCCATCGTACCCTAGTACAACGCCTCAGCAACGTCGGAGTCCAGGAGAAGGCACTGGAGTGGACCATCTCCTTCCTCCCCGGAAGGACACAGAGAGTCCACCTCCCTCCGTTCAGATCTGAAGCCACCGAAGTCATCTGCGGCGTCCGCAATGCACTGCTGATGAGGTCACATATTACATCACTCATGACATGGTCAGTGACATTACTGATGACATCACTGATGACATCTCAAATGACCTCACTGATGACATCACTGATGGCATCATCAGCTTAATATAACATTTGATACACACATTCAAAAATAGAAACTAACATTTTCAAAAAATGGAGGTACCAATACCACTTACAACAACCTATTCATTAATTCCACCATCGACATACACATCCACTCATTCACCAACAGTTCTTTATAGTCACTCATACATGTACTCACTCATCATATGTACTCATACACCTATACATTCTGTTACACACCAACACTCATCCATAGAGTTACTCACACACATACTCACACATGCAAATAAACTATCAAACATCCATTTATTTGCATATACAGCTATATACACACCACTACACTTACTTTTACAGAAACGTACACAAACTTACTCTCTTAAACAGTCACTTATAGAAACACATACTTATTTATACAGGTACTCTTCCAATCTCTCACTCTCACATATAATCACGTATATGCATCAATACTCACATATACTAGATTAAAACATATGTAGTAACTGATAAAGATACTATTGAGACAGTCATTCACTCACTAACACACCCATACACACTCTCATCCACCCACACAGTCCTGCACACAAACACATACAAACAGTGAGTCACTCATTCATGCATCTATGCGCTAAGTAATACCCCCCACCAAACCATACAGAAACTCATACTCAGTTAAACCGAGTCACAAGAAAAAGGGTGAAAAAAGGATAATAACCAAGAAAAGGGGGCAGGATAGAAACACCCTGACCCCCTAGACCTGCTAAGGGGGTCCCACAGGGACCCCAAACCAAAAAAGCATTATTAATATATTTTTTAAATTGGCAGATTTCGCACTGGGTGCACGAATCCTGCCGAGAATATAAAAAAAAACAAAGTGCAGTCTTCTGTGCTTCGTTATCTGTGAGCTTCTGGGTGGGCCAGGTCCCATGGGCAATGTCCAGTTAATTAGCAGACCCGGTGACCGCCTCCTCCCGGGGATTTGCAAATTATGTGCAGGGGCACCCAGTCCCGTCAAACCCGGGGACCACCACCTCCTCGGGTCTTGTTTAATAAGATGTGGGGGTCCTCAGGCCCCCCTAAGTCTGGGGACGGCCACCTCCCATGGGCTTGAAATTAATTAAAGTGTGGGGAGTCTCCTGGCCCTCCCCACACTGCCCCAGGGACCACCTCCTCCCCAGGGCACAAATTATGTTAATGTGGGGGTCCGTTATGAGCCCCAGGGACCACCACCTTTTGGGGATATGCAAATGAAGGGCGAGGGGCCATGCGGCCCCTTCCTGTAACCCTTGAAACCCTGGGGGCACCACCCCGCAGGGCCTGCTCCTGCAATGCCCACCCCCAGGACATTGTTGTTTGCTATGGCCCTGTCATATCATACTCTGCTTTGCTTTGTTGGCACACTTCTCTTGCTTCAACAAAACAAAGTAGAATTGCTTTTTAGCAAGGGGAGCTGCAGATTAGAAGCTCCCCTTGCTCATAAGCGATTTCAGCTCCAGCAGGAGGTTGGGAGTCGGCTGAGACCGTGCGGGCATTGGGGCACCTCATGGTCTCCAACGCTAAGGGCCGGCCCCCGGGGATGGAGTCCTTGGGGCAAGAAGTGGCCTTGGAAAGGGGCAGCACAGCCACCCTCCTCAAATAAAAATATTTTAAATAATGGCCAAACCCCAGGGGATGGGGTCCATGTGGCCAATAGTGGCCCAGAGAAGGGGGGCCAAGCAGCCCCCTTCCCTATAAATATATTTAGAAGAAGGAGGCCATGCCCCAGGGATGGGGTTCCAGTGCCGGAATCGGGAGGGGGCCGCGCGGCCCCATTCTTGTAATTTATTTATTTTTATTTAAAAAAGGTCAGGCCCTGGGGGATGGAGTCCAGGGCCCAGGGCCCTAAAAATATTAAAAGAATGGGGGCCACACAGTCCCCCTTCTAAAAATATATTTTTAAAAAGCTGGCATCTTGCCGCAGTCCCCACACCCTCCCTGCAGCACTCTCCAAACGTGCCCCCGATGCATTCCAAGTTAGGGAATAAAGTCCCCTTGAATACTGAGGGTCCCTGGGGGGGCAATTAGCCCACCATGTACCTCCACTAAGTGCCACACAGTTGGATTGCAGAGTGGTGGTCTCAGGTCATGCCCCTTTTCACACCACTCTGCAAACACGCCTGGTGGGGCGATGGGGTCCACTTGTGACCTGTTGCTTTTTCTGCACTTCTCTTCCTTCATTCTGCATCCCTCTGTGGGTTGTTTCTGCACTGCTCTTGCTTCTTTCTGCACCTCACTTGCCTCTTTCTGCACTTCTCTTGCTTCTTTCTATACCCCTATTGCTTCTTTCAGCAATTCTCTTCCTTCTTTCTGCACCCCTCATGCCTCTTTCTGTACCTCTCTTGCCTCTTTGTGCTCCTCTCATACCTCTTTCTGCACCCCTCTTGCCTCCTTTAGCACCTCTGGTGACCCCTGTACCCTCGCAGGTGGTCGCTCCCTCCACGCTGCTCTGCCGCTCGCCTGCCTGCTGGCCTAGCTGCTGCCTGGCCTCTACCTGATCGCTGCAGACCTCCGCTCACCTCCTCCGCTGCCCTCCGCATCTTCCTCAGGCACGCCTTCTGCCCGCAGCCTGCCGCCTCTGCCCCCGCTCCTCACCGGCCCTGCTGCCCCGGTCACCTTCGTGCTTCCCGTCGCCGCTGACCCGTAGCTCCGCCTCCCCTCCTCTCCCATTGGTCCTCCCGCCTCCCGCCTCCCCGCTGACCCTCCCTCCCGGCTCCTACTTATGACGCCCCCTCAACGACCGCGCAGCGGACGCGCGCAGCGGGAGCGCCGATTGAGCGCCGAAGGTGTGCCAAAGGTAAGCCCATCTGCGCCCGTCCGCGCCTGGACCGCGCCCAGTGCCAGGACCCCTGGCCCCCGCCGTCACCAGCCCACCCGCCGGACCTACGACGCCACCGAACTCAACGCCCTCAACGCCGGCCGACTCCCGGGCTGTTACCGAGCCAACCCGAGACACACCCACGGACCCTTCTGCTGCATCCGGACCTGCACCACTCCAGCAGTGCTCAAGACCTCGACGAGCAACAGCAGCAACCACCTGAAGTGCATCCTGCTCAACACCCACTCCGTCCACAGACACGCCGTCGAGCTCTGGAACCTGCTCGACACAACGTCACCAGACGTCGCCTTCCTCACGGAAACCTGGATGAACGCCTCTTCAGCGCCCGACATAGCCATCACCATCCCAGATGGCTACAAGATCATCCGGAGGGACCGCATCAACCATACCGGAGGAGGCATCGCCATCGTCCACAGGAACACCATCCGCATCACGACCAACACCGACGACACCCTCGCAACCTCCAAGCACCTGCACTTTCAGGTCCACATCAACCCCAAGACCACCCTCAGAGGCACCCTGATCTACAGACCCCTGGGACAACGCAAACCATTCAGTGAAGACATCGCCGACTTCATCAGCCCGCACGCCCTCTGCTCCACTGACTACATCCTCCTCGGGGACCTCAACTTCCACATGGAGAACAACAACGACCACAACACCACCACCCTGCTAGACAACCTCGCCAACCTGGGACTCAAGCAACTAGTGACCACCCCCACCCACTACGCTGGACACTTACTCGACCCCGTCTTCTCATCCAGCAAGGACATCGCCACCGGACTCCACTGGACGGACCACAGCTGCGTCCACTTCAGCTTCGCAAGGACCACAATCCACCACCACCAGCAAAAGGCTGCACGCAGGAGCTGGGACAAGATCACAGCCGACCAGCTCGCGTCCTCCCTGAACATGAACCCTCCCACCAGCACAACGAACCCTAGCCAGGCGGCCACCAACCTCACGAAGTGGATCAGCGACTGCGCAGACGAGCTCGCCCCCCTGAGGACCCCGCCCAGCAGACCCGGTAGCAAGAAAGCCCCATGGTTCACCGACGAACTCAAGAGCTCCAAGAAGAACTGCCGAGCCCTCGAGAGAACCTGGCGCAGAGACCCAACACCAGACAACGTGACTGCCCTCACGCTCGCCACCCGAAAACACCACCAACTCATCCGCGCCACCAAGAAAACTGTATTCAAGGAACGACTGGACAACAACGCACACAACAGCAAAGAACTCTTCAACATTGGCAAAGAGCTCTCCAACCCCAACACCGGAAACAATGACATCACCCCATCGCAAGACCTCTGCAACTCCCTCGCCTCCTACTTCCACAACAAGATCGCGGACATACACAACAGCTTCAGCACTCAACCGACGAACACCACGACCGAACCACCGCCCCCCACCACCACCCTCCGCGCCTGGACTCCGATCATTACCGAAGACACCGTCCGCACGATGAACTCTATCCACTCCGGATCTCCGACCGACCCCTGCCCTCACCACGTCTTCAACAAGGCCGACGCTGTCATCGCACCCCACCTGCGGGACATCATCAACACCTCCTTCGACACCGCTACCTTCCCGGAGAGCTGGAAGCATGCCGAACTCACCGCTCTACTCAAGAAGCCATCGGCTGACACCACCGACCTCAAAAACACCCGCCCCATCTCACTGCTCCCGTTTCCTGCAAAAGTCATCGAGAAGACCGTCAACAAGCAGCTGGCCGCCTTCCTCGAGATGAACGGATCCCTCGACCCCTCGCAGTCTGGCTTCCGGGCCAACCACAGCACCGAGACCGCCCTGATCGCAGTCACCGATGACATCCGAGCACTGCTTGACAACGGAGAAACAGCAGCCCTCATCCTCCTAGACATCTCCGCGGCCTTCGACACTGTCTGCCATCGTACCCTAGTACAACGCCTCAGCAACGTCGGAGTCCAGGAGAAGGCACTGGAGTGGACCATCTCCTTCCTCCCCGGAAGGACACAGAGAGTCCACCTCCCTCCGTTCAGATCTGAAGCCACCGAAGTCATCTGCGGCGTCCCTCAAGGCTCCTCGCTCAGTCCAACCCTCTTCAACATCTACATGAGCCCCCTTGCAGAAATCGCACGAGAGCACAACCTCAACATCATCTCCTACGCCGACGACACCCAGCTGATCCTCTCCCTTACCAACGACCCCGCCACCGCTGAGCCAACCTTCACAAAGGGATGAAAGAGGTAGCCGAATGGATGAAGAACAGCCGCCTGAAACTGAACTCAGATAAGACGGAAGTCCTCATCCTGGGATCCTCAGCCGCCGCTTGGGACGACTCCTGGTGGCCCCCCGCCCTAGGCAGCGCACCCAAACTAACAGACCACGCACGCAACCTGGGCTTCATCCTGGACTCCTCCCTCTCCATGACCAGACAAGTCAACGCTGTCTCCTCGTTGTGCTTCAACATCCTGCGCATGCTACGTAAGATCTTCCGGTGGATCCCCACCAAGACCAGGAAGACGGTCACCCAGGCCCTCGTCACCAGCCATCTGGACTACGGCAACACCCTCTACGCCGGAACCACCGCCAAACTCCAGAAGAGACTCCAGCGGATCCAGAACGCCTCAGCACGACTCATCCTGGACATCCCCCGTCGCAGCCACATCTCCGGACACCTGAGAGACCTGCACTGGCTCCCGGTCAACAAGAGAATCACCTTCTGTCTCCTCACCCACGCACACAAAGCCCTACACAGCCAAGGCCCAGGATACCTCAACAGGCGCCTCAACTTCTATGGTCCCAAATGCCAGCTTCGATCGACCAGCCACGCCCTCGCCGCCGTCCCCCGCATCCGTAGAGCCACCACAGGGGGACGGTCCTTCTCCTACCTCGCCGCCAAGACATGGAACTCCCTCCCCACCCACCTCCGCCTGACCCAGGACCACCTCGCCTTCAGGAAGCAACTCAAGACCTGGTTGTGCGAGCAGTAGCAGAGCCCCCTCCACCAGCGCCTTGAGACCCTCTGGGTAAGTAGCGCGCTATATAAATGCGATGATTGATTGATTGATTGATTGTTGGTTATTTATGAACTGCTCTTGCTTCTTTCTGCACCTCACGTGCCTCTTTCTGCACTTCTCTTGCTTCTTTCTACACTTCTGTTGCTTCTTTCAGCAATTCTCTTACCTCTTTCTACACTTCTCTTCCATCTTTCCGCACCCCTCCTGACTCTTTCGGTATCTCTCATGCCTCCTTGTGCACCTCTCCTACTTCTTTCTGTACCCCTCTTGCCTCTTTTTGCATATCCGTTGGTTCTTTTTGCACTTCTCTTGTTTCTTTCTACCCCTCTGTTGCTTCTTTCAGCAAAACTTGTGCCTCTTTCTGCACTTCTCTTGCTTGTTTCTGTCCATCCCTTGTGTCTTTCTGCACCTCTGTTGCCCACTTGCTTCTTTCTGAGCCTCTCTTGCCTCTTTCATCAGCTCTGTTGCTGTTTTCTGTGCTTCTCTTGCCTCTTTCTGTACCTCTGACTTAGAAATAGTTTTAATCCCCTGCCCTATTATGTACTAGGGCCTTACGGGGGGGTCATGGCAATTACAGGGGTACCCCAACCCATAGTGTACCCTAGTATATGTAGGTGTTTTCAATGTATTATAAGTATCTTTCAACATAGCACTGGCTCCGCGTCTGGTTAGTCAGAGTCAGTTACCACCAGTACCAGTCAGCAAAAAGTTGGGTGCACAGGATGACTTTGCAAAAGGCTCTTTCTGCACCTCTGTTGGTTCTTTCTGCATATCTCTTCCTTGTTTTTGCACCTTTCTTTGTCTTTCTGGACTTCTGTTGCCTCTTTCTGCATTTCTCTTGCTTCTTTCTGTGCCATTCTTACTCTTTCTGCACATGCCCTACCTGTGTAGGCATAGTTAGAAATTATCATTTAAAAAACCTTAGAAATTCAACGAAAAAATCATTGGTTTCAGGTACGTTATAGTTAGAAATTAGCATTTAAAAAACCTTTGAAATTCACTGAAGAAAACCACAGGTTTCAGGAACATTATAGTTAGTTGGACATTTCACTTGTATAAAACCAGAGAAATTCAGCTGTTATAGTTAGTTGAGCTAACCACAACTCGCGCCCCATAATGCACTGCTGAAGACGTTACATATTACATCATTCATGACACGGTCAGTGAAATCACTGATGACATCCCGGATGACATCATCCAGAGACTGTGTTTTTCTTTAAAGTTTAAATATGTATTATATATATGTCAAGGTGTATTGAAGAATGAGTGGGTGTATAAGAGTTTGGATGGAGGATTTAGTAGGTGCATGACTGACTGTTTAAATGAGTGATCACATATATGTTACTGAATGCATGGGTTAGTGACTAAACTGTGTGAATGTCTGTATCAGGTTGAGGTTGATGTTATAGATCAGTGGCTCTGCGAGAAACAATTACCAAAGTTGAACTTGGCTGGCCAAAAAATTCTCACCCAAGATATAGATGGGAGTGAAATACTTGCAGTTTTAAATAAAGCTAAGAAAGGGAAAGCAGCGGGGCCCGATGAAATCCCAATAGCGGTCTATACATTAATATTTGATGGAATTATTCCGATCTGGCTGAGATTGTTTAATTAAATCCTTAGAGAAAGTTCCTCTTTGCCGGATTCATGGAGTGAGGCTGTTATCACCCTTATTTTGAAGCCAGGGGAGGACCCAACTCAGTGTCAGTCTTACCGACCCACATCATTGCTAAATTGTGATTATAAAATCTTTGCAGGAATACTGAATGCTCGGCTTAGTAAGATAGAGGGGTCGATAATCGATCAAGACTAAAAGGGTTTTCTCCCGGGCAGACAGATGCTGGACTTGGTTTACTCTCTAATTGGCTTGGTTGATCTGGCAACAATGCAGGGGGTTCCTCTTTCAATTATCACGGTTGATGCAGCAAAAGCCTTCGATCAGGTTCATTTGCACTACCTAAATACCACCTTAAAGGCTTTCAGCTTTGGAGACATTTTTAAGGAAGTCTTTAAAAAAATATATAAAGTTCCCCGGGCCCAGATCTTGGTTAATGGTAATCTTTTGCAGCAGTAACAATTCAGCGAGGTACGAGGCTGGGATGCCCATTATCCCCTATTCTTTTCATCTGTATATCGAGCCACTGGCCTAAAGTCTAAGGCAGAATGATAAAATCTCCCCCTTTGAAGTTAATGGGTTTACTAGGAAGGTAGCATTGTATGCGGATGACCTCCTTTTATTGTCATCAAATGTCAATCCCACATTATCTGAGTTAATGGCTGAAGTTCAGGCTTTTGGGAAAATGTCGGGATGTCAAGTTTATAGCAACAAAACAGAAATTATGGCCTGGAGTACTCGAGCTCAGGGGGTGAGGCTCTCTAAGGAATTAAGATATCTGGGAGTAATAATAACTCAGGACATAGGAAAGATCCCTAAAACAAATCTAGAGAACGTTTCTAGGGAGGTAGAGATCTTATTAAAGAGATGGCAGAGTTTCCTGTTTACTTGACTGTTTTGGCAAGAAGGGGGCTCTGTAAGTTATGGCGCCAAACTGTACTCCCAACATGGAGAGCCTGGTGTAATGCAGTAAGATATTTTAGAGACTTGGACCAAATGTTTAATCTAAATAGAGATAGAACAGATCTTGGGTTATTTTGGAATTTGATAGATCGTTTAGAAGCTGTTTACATTATTTTACACTATCCAATGATTATACCTCTCGGTCAGCTCAATATGTGTGGTGTGGGTCAGTTGCGCTAAAATAACATCAGATGAGTCTCGACCCCTCAGATAAGAGCAACAGGGGTGGCACAGATTAAGAGGTTGATTCTTTTATGGAGGTTATATGAGGAAATAATAACACTGATGACGTCATCCACATGATAATTAGATTCACCTCATCACACCCTAATATAACCTTTGATACACCCACTGTTATGTTATGTTATGTTATGTTATATTGGCTTTTGTATAGCGCACGGCTACTCAAAAAGAGTGTCCCGGCGCTTTTAGTAAGGAGGGCTACAGTGTAATAACATAACACAATAAAAAAAAAAAAAGAGAAGTATCACAGACAAAGAAGACACAACAGGCAAGAAGGCCTACTGGGTAAACAGCCAGGTTTTGAGGCCTTTTCTAAAAGCAAGTAGGCTAGTGGCTCCCCGAAGTGTAAGCGGCAGAGAGTTCCACAACTGTGGCGCCAGTAGTCCAAAGGAGCGACCTCCCAGGCGCGCTCTCTTCACTCGTGGAACAGTCGCCAGAAACAGGGATTCTGACCTCAGAGAACGAGCCGGATGGTAGAAGGCAAGTCTCTTTTGGAGGTACTTTGCTCCCGTCGCATGTGTAGTGTCCGGAGACACGGGGGCAAGGGAATGCCTAGGCCGCGAAGTGGGGCCTAACTATGACTGACACAAATGACGCAACACTGACTAACAGTTAGGGCCAAAGACCACGAGCGGTCTTATGGCCGTTTATTTATACTCAGGGGCTACCCCGCCCCCGAGGCGTATGCGTGCGTGTGTGCGTACGTGTGCGGGCCGGGTGGCTCCATTACTACATCCCTCCAAACTCACAGATCAATAGTCCCGGCCATGAGATGTCTTGGATCAGTTCATATTCCATGCATAGTCCTTCAATCGTTGGTTGGGGGTCGGATTGGGTCGCAGGTGATATCTTTGGCTTTGACGACTTTCCAGACCTCCCGTCTCCACTGGTTGCTCAGGGCGATGTTGATCATTGCTCGAGGAGTTTTCAGGGCTGATGTTGTCGGCCGGTTCGAGTCTCTGTGAAGCCGGTCTTTCTTCTTCTCGTGGGGACGTGGGTGACTCCATGCGTGCTGGCTCCTGGTCTCCGTCTTCCGCCTCCTCAGATGCAGAGCCGGCGTGTCCACCTTCGCGAGAGACACGCTTAAACCATGACACGTTCCGAGTCACAGCTCGTGTGCCTCTGGATGCGGACACCATGGTGCCGTGCACATTCACGATCTCCCACACTTCCGGTTCAAAGGCTGGGTCGTATTTTGAATGTCGGTGTCGGTTCTTGAGGACCACTTTGTCACCAACTACTAATGACCTGGCTTGAGCTTTCCTGGCCTGACTGGCTTTGTCGTTTGTGCGCCTCCGTCGATCTTGGGTGGCTTCGTGGTTTATTTCTGGGGGGCACCAGGCAGGTGTAGCTGGCACGCAGTCTCTGGGTACCTTCTTGAATACTAGGTGCGCCGGAGCACAGCGGGTGGTCGAGTGGGGTGTCTGTCGATATGCGCTGAGGAACTGTGACAGGCACGCTTCGGCGTCCTCCCTTCTTTCCACGCCAATTTGTAGCGCGCGGTTCAAGGTCCGCATAAATCTCTCGACTTCCCCATTTGCCTGGGGCCATTGTGGAGTGATTTTTCTGTGGTGGATGCCCCGGGCGGCGAGGTATGCTTGGAAGTCTTTCCCCTGAAAAGGAGGGCCATTGTCCGACCTCACTTCTTCTGGCAGGCCTACCATGGCGAATACTCTCTCCAGGGCTTTCTTGACATGGTGGAACGCTGTGGAGGGTACAATTTCCACTATAGGAAAACGGGAGTAGGAGTCAATTAAGACGAGGGTGTGCCGTCCATCCGGGAATGATCCAAAGTCCACACTTATTTTTGACCATGGCTCTTTACAGGGATCTTCGGTGATCACAGGGTGAGGAGCAGGTTCCCGGCCTGTGATGGTGCACGAATGGCAGTTGCCAACCTCTTTCTCTACCGCTGCGTCCATGCCGGCGAACCACACCTTGTTGCACAGGCGTCCTTTGGTCTTTGACACCCCTTGGTGGCCTTGGTGCGCGAGGCGCACGACTGCCTCCTGTAGCCTTGCAGGTACCACGATCGCTGTCCCTAGGAGGATCACACCATGGGGTCCGATGCTCAGCTCGCTCTGAGCCCTCCACAGTTGTTGTCTTGCCAGCTGTTCCTGGGGCGTGAGAGCGCTGACTCCATCCAGAAAATTTTTCCAGTTTCTATTTGCCAGCGTTGCTTTTACTTTGATGAGGCACTCGTCTTCATCCGTGGCCTTTCCGATGTCTTCCAGCGTCAGGGCCACTGGGCAAGCGTCTTGAGAGATCATTCGGACGTATTCCTCGACGTCGTCTTCATCACTTCTAGTTTGGACTGCATTTGAGGAGCCAGGGTGTCTTGATAGGAAATCCGCAGGATTGTCGGCTCCAGGCCGATAGATGACCTCGAACCGGTATGTTTGGAGTTGCACAGCCCATCTCTCAATCCTGGGTGGGGCGAGCCTAGCGGTTCCTGCAAACAGAGGCACAAGGGGCTTGTGGTCAGACACTACTTTGAACTCATGTCCAAACAGGTAGAGGTGAAAATGCTGGCACGCCCATTTGATGGCCAGTGCTTCACGTTCAATTTGGGCGTACCGCATCTCCGTCGCGGTCAGTGCTCTGCTAGCGTAGGCTGTCGGCACCCATTCATGGGCTTCTGTCTCCTGCATGAGGACGGCCCCCAACCCAACGGGACTCGCGTCCACAACGACTTCCGTGCGCCGGTGTGGCCTGAAGTATGCCATGACTTTGTCGTCGATTAGCGCAGCTTTGATTGCCGCGAAGGCTTCGTCTTCCTTGGCAGTCCACGCCCATGGTTGGTTCGATTTGGTGAGGGTGCGTAATGGCTCGGAGAGGGATGCCAATCCAGGGATGAAACGGCCACAGTGCGTGGCCATCCCCAAGAAACTTCTGACCTCAGTAGCTGACATCGGTTTGGGAGCTGCCCGGATGGCGTCCGCTTTCTTCGGATCGACCTGAAGTCCCTCCCTGGAGAAGATATACCCGAAGAAGTCCACTGATTCCTTATAGAAGGAACATTTTTCTCTATGGAGAGTGAGGCCGTGATCGGCAAGGCGTTGCAACGTGGCTCGGAGGTGGACGTGGTGCTCTTCCAAGGTTTTGGAGAAGACAAGGATGTCATCGCTTAGGTTTATGACCCCTGTCAAGCCTGAGAGAGTCTCCCTGATGGCGTTTTGGAAAACTTCAGCCGCCGACGACACCCCAAAGCTCAGCCGCTTGTACCTCCGGAGTCCGACATGGGTGGAGAATGTCGTGATGTTGCGACTGTCCGGTTGAAGCTCAAGCTGGTGATATCCGGCGTTGAGGTCAGGCTTGGAAAACCAGCGAGCGCCGTTGAGATCCGCCACGATGTCGTCCATAGTTGGTGTTAGATGCCTCTCCCTTTTCACTGCTTTGTTCGGAAGATGCATGTCCACACACAGGCGTATTGCGCCTGGCTGCTTCGGCTTAGGAGCGATCACGAGTGGCGATACCCAGGGCGTCGGGCCCGACACTTTTTCGATTACCCCCAACTCTTCGAGTTTGCGCAGTTCTTCCTCCACTTGCTTCCGCAGGTGAAACGGCACTCGTCTGTGTCTGAGGGCAGTGGGTCGGACCGTTGGGTCAACGTGTAGTTTGAACTTTCTTCCTTTTAAGCATCCGAGTCCTTTGAAGAGGGTCGGGAAATCTCGCAAGATGGCTTCCGCGTGTAGTTCATGCACTTGTTGCGCGAAGAATACTAGTTGCAAATCTTCCGCCGTGTGGCAGCTCAGGAGTGTGCCGCGCCTGCCTCCGGTAACATGGAATTTGGTCTTGACTTGTTAATCATTGCAAGCAGCTGTCACTTCGATTACTCCCCTCAGGGGAAGCGGGTCGTCGCTGTCGTAAGTGTATATTTTTGCGTTTGAAGGAGACAGTGGTGGGCGTGGAGACAGTAACTCATATTGCGTGTTGTCCATCACGTTTACTGATGCCCCAGTGTCAATGAGTGCTTGCACGGGAGAGCCAGCAATGGAGATCTCGCACATCGGGGGTGGGCGTCTTCTAGAACCTTCTCTCCCCACGAAGGAGACAAAGAAAACATTATCATCATCGTCATCGACGCGGAACGCTGATCTGGAGGCATCGCTGCATGGGCCTGGATCTTCCAAGGAAAGTTGCCGCACCGCCTGTGTAGGGCCTCTTCCGCTCGAGCTAAAACGGCGGTTCCCGCTGCTGCGACACACTTTCGCAAAATGATTCACTTTTCCGCAGTTGGAGCATACTTTTCCTCTCGCGAAACACCTTCCACTTGGGGGGTGTTCCATGCCGCAGTTCCCACAGGGATTCCGGGAAGTGGCTTGTGAGGCTCCCCTTTGTGTTTGTGGCCGGCGCCTTATTGCGTCTACGTGTTCCTCCTTGATATGAGGGGTCTTGGCGGGGGCGCCGGGTCGGTCAAGAACAGCTTGCATTTCGTCAGCTCTGGCGTTGGAGAGCTCATGCGAGCGCGCAAGGACGAGGATCTCGTCGAGAGAGATACGTGGTTGCCTAAGGATGAGGCGTCTGAGTTGTACCGACCGGCACCCTTGGATTAGTTGTGCGCGAATCTCTAGGCGCTGGTCCGGAAGTTCGCAGGCAATAGCTAGTTTCCGTAACCGGGCATAGAAAGAATCAATGGGTTCCGTCTCTCCCTGTCTGGCTTGGCGCAGCTTAAACCATTCGTAGTCAGGGTTCACCCTGGGGTCGAAGTAGAGGTTTAATGCCCGCACTGCGGCGTCGTAGTCTTGTTCTCCACCCCGATCTGGCAATGTCTCAAAGAGTTCATATAGCTCATCTCCGCCATAACACATGAGCAAAGAGCGCTTGACTTTGCCATTGGTCTCACGGACGCCGATAAAATAGTGCTCCAATCTTCCAATCCACAGACGCCATCTTGCCGCAGCCGTGGGTGGATCCGCCAGCTCGCTGAACGGAGGAAGTGGCGCTGCAAGGCCATGCCCGGGGGGGGGCTGCAGCAGCGGTTGCGGCAGCACCAGGAGCCGGACCAGGAACAACGAGGGGCTGCACCATGGCCGGGGGACCAGTAGGAGCAGGCGGTTGGTTCTGTGCAGGGGTCGCGGCAGCAGCACCACCATCGGCTTGCTGATTGCTCATTGTCGTAGCAGTAGTAGGAACACGTAGGAAAAACACGATGTGGGAGGTTGAGACAGGGCAGGCACAGTGAGGTGCAGGTCCCACGTGGCAGAAGAGGCAACGCCGGGTAACTAGGCTTTTATTCCAGGTTAGGCGTGCAGAACTATGCTGTAAAACGGGCTCCGGATAGCCAGGGGTGCAGTGTTGGTTGATGAGGCAGTCGACCTGACTTGGAGTGAGCCGAGTCGCCGTCTGGTCAAGGGCCGAGAGAAAAAAAAAACTCCTTTCAAGTTAATTGCCGCGTCTGCCCAATGCGTGTGGATACGCAGGGCCCTTCGCACCGGTCGGCAGCCTGAAGCGCGAGCTGACAGGGCTTACGCGACTTGGTGCAGTGTGCGCATGCGCGAGCTCACGGCTCCAAGCGCGGCCGCTGAGGTACGGGCGCGAGGGCCGAGGATCACCCCCCGATGCGCCGGCGGCAGGCGGTGGAGCGCACACGGAGGCAGCAGGAAGGCGAACGTGAGCGTGAGCGCCGGTAAGCGGCCAGAAAGCGGGCTGGGTGGCGGGCGTCGGTTGAGGCCTCAGAGAGGCGCGAGCTCACCTGACGCACCACGGCCTGGTGCACACGTCACACGCGGCAGCACCACCTCAGGGCTCGGCCGAGCAGGGATGACCGGCACAGCTGCGTGGCGAGGCGCGGGTAACGAAGTCCGCCTCGTTGCCAGTGTAGTGTCCGGCGACACGGGGGCAAGGGAATGCCTAGGCCGCGAAGTGGGGCCTAACTATGACTGACACAAATGACGCAACACTGACTAACAGTTAGGGCCAAAGACCACGAGCGGTCTTATGGCCGTTTATTTATACTCAGGGGCTACCCCGCCCCCGAGGCGTATGCGTGCGTGTGTGCGTACGTGTGCGGGCCGGGTGGCTCCATTACTACAGCATGTAGGGCCTTGTAGGTCAAGGTCAAAGCCTTAAAGGCGATCCGCTTGCGGATTGGAGCCAGTGCAGAGTCTGCAACAAACTCGCAGCGCTAGCACGTCTATTCAAGCCAAAAATAGCTCTCGCCGCAGCATTCTGCACAACTTGGAGCCGCTGTAGCAGGTACTCTGGCAGGCCCAAGTACAGAACGTTTGAATAATCTAGCCTAGAGCCTATCAGGGCCTGCACAGTCAGCTTCCTGTGCTCCTCCGACAAGAGGGGAAGAAACCTCCGCAGCATCCTAAGAAGGCCGAAGCACATGCCCGACACCCCCAGGATCTGGGACTTCATCGTCAACCCCTTGTCCATCTTGACCCCCAGGTTTTTAGCCACTTGGGATGAACAAGTCGGGGGGAACATATTAATAGGCCACCAGGCCTGCCAGTCTGGCTCCGTGTCACACCCAAAGAAGAGTACCTCGGACTTATAGGAATTGCACTTGAGGCTGTTCAGTTGGAACCATTGAAAAACAGCCCTAAGGCAATCCCGGATACTCTCCCCGTCAAAGTCTCCTCCTCTCTTACACGAGAAGAGGAGCTGGGTGTCGTCTGCATAGGATACGATCCGGGCCCCAAACGACTCCGCCAGCGCCGCCAAAGGGGTCATGAAGATGTTAAAGAGGGTCGGGCTCAGAATAGAGCCCTGCGGGACCCCGACTCCCAGAGGCGGCATCACGGCAGAATCTGGCGAGGCCCAGACCGTTTGCCGGCGGCCAGCTAGAAAGGAAGAAAACCAGCTGAGCACCGTCCCCCGAAGTCCAATCTCACAAAGTCTTGTGAGAAGGCCATCATGGGGGACGGTGTCGAAAGCCGCCGACAAATCCAGCATCACCAGCATGGCTTTGCCCCCAGTGTCCAGGACCCCTTTAATGGTTTCTGAAACCTCGAGGAGCGCAGTCTCTGTGCTGAGATTTGGACGAAAGCCCGACTGGGTGGCATGCAGAATCTCATTCGTCTCTAGAAAATTGGAGAGCACCGTCTGAACGTGCTTTTCCACAATTTTCGTGAGAGCCGGCAACAGAGAGATAGGCCTGTAGTTGACTGGGGCCTTTGGATCCAGACCAGGCTTTTTGAGCAGCGGGATGACCATTGCCTGCTTCCAAGCTTGCGGAACCACTCACTGGCTCAGCGAGAGATTCAATAGCAGGTTCGCCAACGGATTAATCACCTCTGCCATTTTCGCCAGAAATTTAGCAGGGCACGGGTCCAAGGGCGAGCCCGATTTCAAATTGCCCATAAGTGCTAAGGAGGCGGGTGCAGATATAGGTGGAAACACGCCCAGCGTCAAGCCTGGCGAGGCCGGAGGGGATCGGTTAGCCTCAGAGTTAATCAGCCCCGCAGGTACAGCCGATGGAAAAGAGTCCTGTATGAGTTTGATCTTGCTAGTAAAAAAATCAGCAAGATCAGAGGTCCAGGAGTCTAAAGGCCTCTCCTCAGAGGTATTAGACCGTGGAGATATACATTCTCTTACTATGGAGAAAATCTCCTTACAGGAGTTGGAGGCAGCTTCTATCCTCCCTGCCAGGTAGGCTTTTTTTCCCAGGCGAATGTCCCGGTGATAGTCCTTAACCGCCCTCTTATAGGTCAGCTTGGCCTCCGAGTCATATTTTACCCGCCAAGCTCTTTCGGCCACCTTACACTGCTGCCGCCTAGCCGACAGTGCTGCGGTGAACCAAGGGGCGGAGACCCGTTTCGGAGTCAGACAGGGGGCCAATTCCGGGGCAAGATCGTTAAGCCTGTCTGAAAGCCATACCTGCAAGGACTCCAGATCCTTCGACAGGTCGCCAGAGAGGGGGCAAGGGTGCTCCACAGCGGCCTGGGCCAGCATCTCAGGGGTCACTCGATGGTAAGCATACAGACTACCATTTTCGAAACAATAGACACACTAATACCAGTTACTACATACCAACTCACTGATTCCTAGGTCTACACACACATCCACTCATTCACTCATACAGTCACTCATACATGCAGTCTCTCATCAATACAGTACTATCATATGCACTTATACACTTATACAGACACTCATACACTGCCACTCATCCATAGAGTTACTCACACACCTAGTCAGGCATGCAAAGAATCAATCGCACCCCCATTTACTCACCTATACAGTTATACACACACCACCTCACATACTCATAAATATACTTTTTTTTGTATTGAGAATCCATGAAGCATAATAAGAAAACAATATACATAATTTAAATGAAAAAAGCGAGAAACAATATATAAACAATGCACCTGAATTGACAAAAGAAAGGTAATATACAGATCAGTTGTCGGATTACATAGCTTAGTATCTAATGAATGGTTCTTTTAAAACATCGAATAGTTGCTATTTTTAATATGAATATTGTAAACATTAAGCTGGCTACAGCAAACGAAACTTAGATAAGAAGAAAATATAACAGTTGAGAACATTACCATAGCCATCGACCTAAGTATCCTATAATCTTTCAACAATCTACAATCTGCTATCACGCCAAGCAGCCACTGGTGCCCAGATCTTCATCCCCACTTCTCTTGATTTTTTACTATTAAGTTCATAAAGAGCCGCCTCAACATTGTGTATTCCCAATAGTCTAGACAACCACATTTGGAAGGTTAGGGCCTCTGTATCTTTCCAGGCTGCTGAAATCAAAATTCTAAGTACAGCTGTAGATATAAAAATTAGAGCTTCAGTTTCAGTATTTAATTTCAGTGCACTCTGGCATCCTATAATCATGAGTGTTGGAGACAAGGTTACCCGAGCACCCAACAGCCCCGCCCAGAATGATTCAATCTCTGTTTTAATTGATCCGAGTTTCTCACAGTAACAAAACATATGAACGCCATCAGCAGGACTTTTACAGCATCTGGGGCAGTTACTGTTCTCCCTCTTACCCCAATCATAAAGCTTATAAGGGGTATAATACAAGTTAAATAATGTTTTAAAGTGCTGAGCTCTTAAATTGGAGGAGCGTAAAAATATTCTATCCATTGAAAGAGCTCTGTCCAGGTCAATATCTGGATCCTCCAATTTTGAAGCCCAAGCTGCCTCAGTTTTACCCATGTCATCCGGGGATTCCTCCACACACAGCCTATACAATCCATTGATTCTAAGTTTACTCCCCTTCAGATGATCCAATAGATTACACCTCTCCCTTAAGATGATAAGAGGCCTTGTTGATCTAATTGTACTAACCACCTGAGCATATTTGTAATTTTGGCTACCCTGGAGGGAATGCCTTTGTGTCAGTTCTTCCAGGGTTCTACACTCATCTCTTACCATAAATTGCCAGAGTGTTAAAATACCCTGCCGCTGCCAGTGTCTCCAAGACCCATCACTACTTGGGTTAGGAAAGAGGCCCAAATTCCAGAGTGGGGGGTGGTGATTATATTTAGGGATTGCCAGTGCTTTCTGAGCTGCTACCCAGACTCCCCATATCCCTTCGAGTGTCTTGAGTCTTGACTTATTGTAATATCTTCTTTCTGTTCTCCTTAATAGTACCCCAGTAGCCTCACTTCCAAGCAGCAATTCAAATATAGATGGAATAACATCATATCCACTCGGAAAAAAGAGAATTCATGATACTACTGTAATTAAAATCATGCTGAGATTAAAAAGCGTAACAAGATATGTAGTCATACGTGTTTTTAGTATGCTAAATGTAAGGCTGTACAAAGAAACAATTCCCAACAGGTATTATTTAAGAGACAGTTCTCGGAATGTATGCAATAAGCATTACTGGTAATGAGAAACAAGGAGTCACTTGCGTTCTTTTGAAAAACGGTATTATTCACCAAGAAAAAACAAGTAAGAGGAAAACAATTTTTGGGGATCAAACAGTTTAACAGCACTGTACAGAAGCAATCAGGTGACAACCCAGTAGCACTTGATATGTGGTGATATATACAATAGATAACTGTGAAAGTGCAAGTGCTTAAAGTGAGCAGCGTGATCGGCGCATAGTGACAATAAATAAAACAAAACAATGGTGGCTCCTATGGAGAATCAAGTTGTAGTCACTTAAAACATGATTTGTAACAGTTTAGCAGGAGCACCAAGCTTAATATGCGTCTTAAGATTATGCTGTAAGGTTGACGGCGTTTCGATCCCTCTGAGTTGGGATCATCATCAGGACGGGGTTGTCGATTGTGGGCAGTGAGCGTCAGCCCGGCGGGAAACTCGTGGGCTGGGTGGCTGAATAGAGTAGGCTCCGAGATAGATATCTCGTTGTCCAGGAGAACGAATCAGGACAGCGTGGATGGAGTGGGGCGCCTGTATTAATCAGGGCAGTGTCGAGCGACGGGGGCTCTGTTCTGTAAATTTCGGAAGGCAATGAATGCCAGAGCTGTAAGGATGTAAGGCTGAGCATAAGGAAGAACCTAAGACAGAAGTATGTCAAAGCTTAGGATCTGCTCTATAAATACAGGGGGCCTAAATGATTGGAAAAAAAGGGGAAGACTAGAGGAATTTGTTAAATTTACACGAACGGATATTATGTGTATGCAGGAGACCCATTTACCATGGGGGAAAAGGCACTGGTTAAACCTAAAGGGATTCGAGACTCTTTCTTGTTCCTTCCAAACGTCTACTATTGGGGGGGTGGCTATCATTGGCAAGGTCAGTCTGGGGGGAGCTAAATGATTTAAGGCTGATACCATGGGGCGGTGGGCATTATGTGAAATGAATCTCGGCATCACTATTTGCTGCATCTATGGGGCTAATAGTGATGACCCTGATACCTTCGACCGTATGGAGAAGGAGCTAGCAAGTTGGCCAGCACCCATAGTGGTCTGTGGGGATTTTAATATCTCTGCAGATTTCGAAGGGGGAACAGGGTTATACTGGGCGTATGTTCAATGATGGACTCACACGGTCTGAGGGATGTCTGGGGTAGCATCGAACCAGGCAATTCATGTTTTACATATTTTTCACACCCATTCAAGAAATATTCTAAGCTTGATTATTTTATGATTTCCACCTCAGAGATTAGTAGAGTAGAAATCAGCAAATTGCCCATGATAATATCAGATCATAATCCATTGTTACTAACAATAGCTCTCAACAGACTAGCTAAACCAATGAGAACATGGACCTTTGACAGGAAGCTTTTAACAGATAGTACATATATAGCGCATATGAGGAATTGGTCACAGGCCTTCTTCGACGCAAATAGATATAGCGCATCGCGTTACACTGTTTGGGACAGTTATGGAGAGAAACCAGCAGCTACACTTCTCGAAATTGGAAAAAACTCAATTTAGAGAGAGAACAATTAATGAATAAATTAACAGTGGCTGAGGAACAGCACTGAAAAGATATATCCCAGGGAAGGCAGGGAAGGCAAAGTTTAGATAGAGTGAGTACTGTTAAAGCTGAGATGCAAAAGCAATTAGCTAAAAAAGCAGCTGCTGAATATAAGTACAAAAAAGGAATATGTATGAGACGGGGGAACAAGCCGGGAAAGCACTGGCACTACGTATTAGACAAGCGACCTCAAAAAATATTATTACACATATAGAAGAGCAAGGTAGGACCTACGAGGAGCCAAAGGACATCATAAATGTCTTCAAAAGATACTATCAAACACTGTATCAGGAAGATCCGGTTACTGAGGAACCAATGATCGAGTGGACAGGATTGGGGACCAAAATGGCTCAGGGTGATAAAAAATTTTTAGAACAATCCATTACTATGGATGAACTCTTGGAAGCCCTACAAGATTTAGCAGCAGGGGAGGCTGCGGGCCCCGATGGCCTACCAATTGAATTATATAAATGTTTATCGGAGGAAACATCTACACTTTTGTTAGATCTTTTTAATGGGGTTATAAATACAGGTTCAATCCCTGAGACATTGATGAACACCAATATAGTGGTGTTTCATAAAAAAGGGCAAGCCCACGGAAAATCCGGGTTCATATAGACCCATATCTCTAATAAACGAGGACAATAAACTATACGCTAAGATCTTGGCAACCCGCTTGGGACGGATCATTGGGACCCTGGTCTCTCCCTGGCAGCATGGTTTTATTCCCGGTAAGGGAACCACCGATCATATTAGACGAGCTATTACGTTGTTTGATATCCATGCTGCCGGGGACGGAGGGTCGCAATGATCCTCCTAGACGCGGAGAAAGGTTTTGATCGTGTCAGATGGGATTTTCTGTGGAGCGTGCTCGCCGAAAGGGGGTTTGGACTAAGGTTTATGAAGGCTATTCAGGCTATGTATACTACCCGAGCCGCAAAAATTCAAATGATGGGTGAGAGCTCGGATAAGATCTTTATTACGAGGGGGACAAGGCATGTTCACCTATTTTATTTGCACTGTACATTGATCCTCTAATACGCCAAATAATTAATAACATCGCAATTAAACCGGTAGTTACGATGGGATTTCAAACTAAAATCTTGGCATATGCCGATGATTTGGCTGTCATCACCACCGACCCCAACGTGGCTATGCGCGAAGTGGTGGCCATTACGAGTGAATTTGGAGGACAATCAGGTTATCGCTTAAATGTGGGTAAAACGCAGGTGCTCTGCTCCAAGATTATAAATAAATCAGATTCCAGATTTGTTGATTCCGTGGTATATCTGGGGATAACGATCAATGCACAGGCGGAGCTGATAATTAGAGACAATTTCATCCCTCTTATGAAATCTATGAGGGAGAATCTGAAAAGAATGGATACATTACAACTTTCAATCATAGGTCGTGCTAATGTCATCAAAATGACCATGTTCCCTAAGGTGCTATATAAATTCCGGTCGATCCCCTTTAAAATAGAGGGGAAAATTATCAAAGAAATAGAATCCATCTTTATGAATTTCTTGTGGCAATATGGAAAGGTCAGAAGATCAATGAAATGTATGTCTTTGCCTCAGGAAAGGGGGGGCTTGGGACTGCCAAACCTCAGTTACTATCATTGGTCTTGTCTTCTTATGCAGATGACTATATTATTTGAACCCGGGGGAAATAGCACATATTCTTAAATATACTAAGACATACTTCCTCTCTTATACAATCACTGATACAAGCACACACTCATCCATACATCCACTCTCACAATGACTCACTCTCACATATAGTGATTTATATACTGCAACACTCACATATTCTGCCTTTCACATATGTATTTACCCACACAAGTACCACTGAGATATTCATTCACCCACCAATATACCCATACACACACTCACCCACACATACAGCCCTTCATAGATGCACTCTTGAACCCATATACCCAGTGAATCACCCACTCACACATCTATGCACAGAGTCACACACCCCCAACCTGCCGACACAGACACTCAGGCACCCATACAGATACTGAGACAATCAATCAATAACCCATATAGACACTCATGTAGCCACACACCAACCCACACAGCCACTACACACCAACTGACATACTGGTACAGACATTTACACAGTTTACTCACTAATCTATGCATTCAGTAAGGCACGTTTAATCACTCACTTATATAGTTGCTCACACACCTACTAAATTATCTAATTAGACACTTATACACCCACTCATTCTTCAATACACCTTGGCATATATATATAATACATATTTAAACTTTAAAGAAAAACACAGTCAATGGGTGATGTCACCAGTGATGTCATCAGTGATGTCATTTGAGGTATCATCAGTGATGTCACGGACCATGTCATGAATGATGTAATATGGGGCGTCATCAGCAGTGCATTGCGGGGCAGAGTTGTAGTTAGCTCAACTAACTATAATAGCCAAATTTCTATGGTTTTGTACGAGTAAAATGTCCAACTGACTATAATGTCCCTGAAACCTGTGTTTTTTTCAGTGAATATATATATATATATATATATCTATCTATATATATATATATATATATATATCTCTATATATATATATATATATATATATATATATATATATATATATATATATATATATATATATATATATATATATATATATATATATATATATATATATATATATATATGTGTGTATATATACACACACATATATATATATATTACCTACTGGTGGTCGCCAGTAGGTATATATAGTTAGGACCTAGTTACCATAGGAAATTCTGAACATTCTATTGGGAATAACTTTGGCGCCGATTGAGGGATCCTTAAATCCGCTCCGCTCCTTCCCTGAAAGTTTCGGGGGGATTCATCAAGTGGGGGCCGAGAAAAAAGGGGGGTCCCAAAACATGTTTTCCCCATGGTAATTTCCATAAGGACATTCTGACAAGGCTACAGCTCGAACGGCTGAACGGAATTACAACAGATTTGGCAAAATAGTGGGGACTGGTATGAAGCAGTGCCTTTTGTATCTTTGGTGAAAATCCCTCCAGTAGTTCTTGAGACAATTGAATTTGAAATTTTTCAAATGGCATTTTCTATGGGACCTTTAGACACGGCTACAGCCCGAACAGCTGAACAGAATTACACCAAACTTGTCAAAATGGTAGGGACAGGTATGCAGTAGTGCCTTTTCTATATTTGGTGAAAATCCCTCCAGTTGTTGTTGAGAAAATTGAATTTGAGCAAATTATATATCTATATGCGCTCACCGTACGCGCACCGTACGTGTACAGTACGCGTACAGTACGAGTACCGTAGGCAAAAAAAAAAAAAAAAAAAATCGAGTGGTACGCACACCGTACGTGTACGGTACGTGTACCGTGCGCGTACCCCGCGATTTAAAAAAAGAAATTATATATATTTTTTTTTACTTGGTGGTCCTTCTGGGACCACCTAAGAAGGGCTAGGGGGCCAGGGGGTCTCTGCCCTGCCCCCTTTTCGTATTTTCCACTCTTGTTTTGGGCTCTCTTGTGCCTCAGTTCTCCTGAAAAACAAGATAGTGGCCAACACTTCCTGTTTTGGACAGTTTGGAATGTTGGCAGTCGCTTGCCAGCCAATCAGAAACTCGCTCGCGCACGTAAGGGTATGCGCACGTACGCCTACGGTACGCGTACTGTACACGTACGGTGCGCGTACGGTGAGCGCATATAGATATATAATTTGCTCAAATTCAATTTTCTCAACAACTACTGGAGGGATTTTCACCAAATATAGAAAAGGCACTACTGCATACCTGTCCCTACCATTTTGACAAGTTTGGTGTAATTCTGTTCAGCTGTTCGGGCTGTAGCCGTGTCTAAAGGTCCCATAGAAAATGCTCCCTTTTCGCGTTTTCCACTCTTGTTTTGTGCTCTCTTGTTTCTCACTTCTCCTGAGAAACAAGATGACTGCACAGGTGGTCCCAGAAGGATAATACCATATGTAAACGTTATCCACTAATAGAATTAGCATTTACAAAACCTTTGAAATGTATTGAAAAAAATATAGGTTTCACGCCTGAGATAGTTAGGAATTAGCATTTAAAAAAACTTGCAAATTCACTGAAAATAACCATAACTTTCAGGCCTTATACAGTTAGGAATTAGCATTTAAAAAAACCTTGCAAATTCACTTAAAAAACCATAGGTTTCAGTCCGTATATAGTATTATAGTTAGGAATTAGCATTTAAAAACCTTGCAAATTCACTTAAAAAACCATAGGTTTCAGGCCTTATATAGTTAGGAATTAGCATTTTAAAAACCATTGAAAACTATATTTCGCACACCCGCAATCCACTGCTGAGGATGTCACATATTACATCATTCATGACATGGTCAGTGACATCACTGATGACATCACTGATGACATCTCAATTTACATCACTGATGACATCTCATTTGACATCACTGATCACATCACTGATGATATCATTCATGTGATAATACGATGCACCTCCTCACACTCAAATATAACCTTTGATACACCCAGTGTTAAATACGGACTACCATTCTTGAAACCATTGACATACCAATACCAGTTACTACATACGCACTCACTGATTCCTAGGTCTACACACACATTCACTCATTCACCCATAGAATCACTCATACATACAGTCACTCATCAATACAACACTATCATATGCACTCATACACCTATACAGATAATCACACACTGCCATTTATCCATGGAGTTACTCACACACTTAGTCAGTCATGCAAATAATCAATCACACTTCCATTTCCTCAACTATACAGTTATACACACAACACCTTACTTATTCAAACATATACTAACACATACTTACTCTCTTATACAATCACTGATACAAGTACACAATGATCCATACAGCCACTGGCACATTCACTGGCTCTCATGTATAGTCATTTATATATGCCAACTCTCACATGGACTGCGTTTTACAGCAGTACTTACTTGGACATGTAGCACTGAGATATCCATTCACTCACCAACACACCCATGCACACAGTCAACCGCCCATATAGCGGTTGACTCATGCACTCTTGAACTCATACACTTAGTGAATCAACTGCTCACACATCTATGCACAGAGTCACACACCTCCCAGCCACCCACACACACACACACACTCAGTCTCCCATTCAAATACTTGGGCACCCAATCAATAACCCATATAGCCACTCATATAGCTACTGATCAACACATACAGCAGCTTACACAACAACATACATACTGATGCACAAATTCAGACAGTTTAGTCACTAACCCATGCATTTAGTAAGACACATTTATTCACTCACTCATACAGTCAGTCACGAACCTACTAAATCCTTCATCCAGACACTTATACATCCACTCATTCTGCAATATGTAAAACATATTTAAACTTTACAGAAACCCACAGTCACTGGATGATGTCATCAGTGATGTCAAATGAGATGTCATCAGTGATGTCATCAGTGATGTCACTGTTCATGTCATGAATGATGTAATATGTGACATCATCAGCAGTGGATTGCGGGTGCGCGAAATATAGTTAGTACAACTAACTATATAGGAGCAATTTCAATGTTATTTTAAATGCTAATTCCTAACTATATAAGGCCTGAAACCTATGGTTTTTTAAGTGAATATATATATATATATATATATATATACAAATGTATATATACAAATATATATATATATATATATATATATATATATATATATATATATATATATATATATATATATATATATATATATATATATATAGTCGCCAGTAGGTAGTTATAGTTAGGATTTTTTTCAATGCAATATCTCAACATTCTATTGGGAATAACTTTGGCGCCGGTTGAGGAATCTGCCTGAAAAGGTCCTCAAATTTGCCTCGCGGCGCTTCGGTCCTTCCCTGAAAGTTTGGGGGGGATTCGTCAAGCGGGGGCCAAGATAAAAGGGGGGTCCCAAAACGTGTTTTCCCCATGTTAATTTCCATAGGGCGGTCGAACTCACTTTTAGCCCGAACGGCTGAATGGATTTCCACCAAACTTGGCAAAATTGTAGGGACTGGTAGCCCAATGTGCCTTTGCTATGTCTCAAGATATGTGCTCCAGTGGATTTTGAGTAATTTAGGTTCAAAAAAATATATATATCTAAGGCCGCGCCCCGGTACGCTCTGGGCTAATTGGCTCTCGGGTGTCTGTAAACATTCGAAACAGTCCGGAGCGGCCGCCATCTTGTGTCTCGGTAAGATCGAGACACAAGAGGAGGCAAAAACAAAGGGGGAAATGACCATAAGGGGGCAGAGTAGACCCCCCTGATCCCCTAGGTTTGATGTGGGGGCCATAAAAGGGCCCCGCGGGGCAAAAAAATATATTTATTTATTTTCGATTTGCACGGGGGGAGCGCCCGGTAAGCGCACCGGGGAGCGGACCGGGGAGCGTACCATGCTAAAAACCCAGTGAAACAGTAAAATAATAATTTAAAGTGCTTAGAGGTAGTGATGCATTGCTGGAGTGTATCACAAAAGTGATGCAACTCCAGCAATGCATCCTTTCACATGGGGCCAGCCCCATGTGAAAGGGCCTGCATCAGTCTTACGCCTGCTGTGAGGAAGGCGCAAGATTTTTACGCAATGGTGTCCTAAAAGTGACGCAGTGAAATCTCATAGATTTCACTGCGTCACTTCTACGACCCTTTTTCGCGTCAATATGCCCCCTTTGCATACATTTCACCTGGCGCAGGTATAATGTGAAAGGGCTTGCGTCAGTCTTTTCTTACCCTTCCACACCACCGTTCTTTTACTACATTTTCTTCACTTATCCACATTCCCCATGTTCACTCTGCTTCTCCTCACTCTCGTTCCCCACACTCACCTTCTTTCAGTCCTCCTACTTCACTTCCCTTCCCCTCTTGTCCCTTTCTTCGCTTTCTCACTCATTTTCATTTCCTCTCCTCTCTCACTGCACTCAACTTCAGTTACTCATTTTGAATTTGATAAGAATATAGCTCTTTTTTGAGAACTGGAGGTAGTTCTAAAAATAACTGTTTTTTTTCTTCTTTTTTTATGTTTTTTTCAGAACAAAAACAAAAACAGGGAATGCAAAACTGCTCAACAGGAGCAAAAAAAAGGGGACAAATTAGGGCTGGGGAAGGCAGTGGTGTTCTTGCCTCTTGCATGCAATGAGCTTGATGCTCTGCTCACCATAGCAAAGCAGTTCATCTCATTGCTTGCACTTTATAGTAATGTCACTAAAAACAGGTTGAATGTTCGGAATCATCTCCAATACCGCTGCACGTCCTCTCCCTGATGTTGTGGCTCCTCCTGTAGATGTAGAGGCACCATCCCTTGTGGGATTATGTGCCAGGTCTCGGACACTCTCCTGGGTGCCTGCGTTAGACGTGGCGAATTATTGTCGAATTGCCAAAACTGTACTTCCTTTTTGGGTCTCCTTGGGAAAGCACAGTTTGGCAGATTTTGCATTCTACTTTGGGAGCATTCACCTTTTTTAATCCTTCAGGTATTGAAAAAGAATTCCAAATAAAATGCTCCTTGATCTTGGGCTGAGGAGGCTCTTCCTGAATGAAGCCATCTGAGTCCTCACTACTGCTGGATGGTCTAGCTGCCATTCTTTCCACAAAATGGTAGGACAGAAAAAAACAGGTCTTGCTGTCTCCAAAGTGAAAGAAGAAATGAAGGAAATGGGTGGGGTTTTCATTAGTTGTAAAAAAACCTGATAACAACCAATGAAAAGAGTTATTTTAAGGTCACATAAGTGCGTCGGATGCTTACGTTGCGCGATCGTATTCGCTCGAGTGCTTCCGGGTGCGCTTACGCCGTGCGTATCACACGGACGCGGCTACGCGATATGTCACGATGATGTTTTCGTTCGTGGCAATAGCGCTAACGGGACGCTCACCGGGGAACGCGCCGGGAGCGCACCAGGGCAAAAAAAAAAAAAAGTATTATATAAATGTACAATATAGGATTCATCATAAAAAATATTACATTTCATAGGTTTGAGGCCCTATATATAGTTAGGAATTAGCATTTAAAAAACCTATGAAATTCACTGAAAAAACCAGAGGTTTCACACCAGTTATAGTTAGGAATTAGCATTTAAAAAACCAAATAAATTCACTGAAAAAACCATAGGTTTCACACCAGTTATAGTTAGCTGGAAATTTTACTGACATAAAACCATTGAAATTCCCACGTTATAGTTAGTTGGACTCACTATAACTTGCGCGCCTGCAATGCACTGCTGATGACGTCACATATTACATCACTCATGACATGGTCAAGGTCAGACTTCTCAAAAAGATATGGGTGGGAGAGAAGGGAATACAAGTGTGAAAAATAAAATTAATTTGTGTCCAGACCTGTAACCAAAAGGCAAGTACAATTTTGCAAAGGAGCAACATATGAAACAGAGTGGCGTTGGGTAAGGAGCAAGACCAACAAACATCTGGGGTGGCAGGGAATCGCTTGTGGAGGGTAGAAGGAGTCTGAAGCAAACAGTTATATAGAGGTTTTACAAACTTTTGTCCAAATCTTATCGCACAGAGATACTGGCCATGATGTAGAAAAATCGTTTTCCCAATGCTCCTCCACCTTGGACTTGGGTCTGGAGAGTGTATGTGCATGAAGATGTTTGTAAATTGCAGAAGCTTTAGGAAGAGCTTGTAGGGTAGAATGAAGTTGGAGAGTAAGGTCAGGTGAAACAGGAGAATGGGTCGCCTTCAAGAGTCTCGCATAAACCTCCATAACCGCTGCTTTGAGGAGAAGATATTTGGGAGCAAAGGAGGAGGGCAAATCAAAGGTGGAACATAGGGTATGGAAAGGCATAAAGGTTGATTGCAAGAAGAGCTGTGATATCCAGAGCAATCCCTTGGATCTCCAAGATTTCCAGTAAAAGGGTTTACCTCAGATTAAAAGGTATTTATTATGCCAAATAGTAGATGAGAGGAAATCTGCAATATTCGTAGGGGGGGAGGGTTAGAGGATAAGAGGAGTTTGACAGTGAATTTATGAATGAGAGTAGGAATCGAGGAGGGTTTGTGTGAAAAAGAGATATATTCAGCAGAGGAGAAAGGGGAGAGGATGAGGCGCTTAACCTTGGTCCACAAAGGACAAGGGGAATCAGGGTCCTATAACCAAAAGGAAGCTTGACGCAACAAAAAAGCCTTATGGTAAGCCGGGAAGTCCGGAAAATTAACTCTTCCTTCAGTAGCGGGGCGAATGAGCCTAGCAAGGGACATTCTGGGTTTTTTGTTATACCACAAAAAGGAGGACAAGACTGAATTAATTTTCTTTAAAAAATTGTCTGGGATAGAGACGGGGATATTGGAGAGTGTGTACAGAACAATGGGGGATAACATCATCTTAATGGTGTCCAAACGACCCCACCAAGACAGGTAAAGATTGGAGGCGCTAAAGTCACGTTTAAAGGTGAATTTTTTCTGGGGAAGGATCTCACACATATCGTTATTGAGCCTATAAATAGAGATTGAGGAATAATTCCATACTTCCTCCAAGAAAGCAGGAATGGAGACCATGGGATTCGAGATGAAGAGTAAAATATCATCTGCATAGGCAGGAAGTTTAATGGAGGATTCCGCGGTCTGAAAGCCATGAATGTCGGGGTTCTGGCGCAGTCTGGACAAGAAAGGTTCTAAAGCAAGATTGAAAAGAAAAGGTGAGACGGGGCATCTTTGGCGAACTCCTCTGCCAAGGTCAAAGTAGGGGGAGATTTGACCAATAGCATAAATTGCAGCCCGTGGTTGAGAATACAACAATGAGACTAGGGAAATAAATTTAGGGCCAAACCCAAACCATCCGAGAGTATGGAAGAGGTAAGGCCATTCAACCCTGTCGAACGCCTTCTCAGCATCTAGGGCAATCGCCACGAGGGAATGCTGGAATGGGATGATTTTGACAATATGTTAAATAAAAGCCTGGTGTTATCAGTAATGTAACAACCTTTAACAAAGCCGGATTGTTCTTCTCCTAAGAGGTCAGGAAGCAAATGATCCAACCTTATCGCCAATGACTTGGCGAAGCTTTTATAATCAATATTAACAAGGGAGATGGGTCTGTAGTTCTTGCAATATTGCACATCTTTTTAGGGTTTGGGTATTAAACAAATGTGTGCATTCGAAAAGAACCCTGAGGAGGCACCTAATTCAGCAAAGGCATGGAGAAGGGAATGCAGCTTCGGAATCAATAATTTGGAGAAATGAAGGTAAAACTCAACGGTAAAACCGTCTGGACGAGGAGCTTTGTTAAGTTTAGGATGCTGGAGCGCGGTGAGCAGCTCTTTCTGTGAGATGTCAGTCTCCAAAGAGGAAAGATCAAGAGGGAAATGTGCAGGTGTTTGAATAGTTGAGAAGAAATGTGTAAGAGAATGAGGAGAGGGTTGGGTGTCAGAGGTGTATAAGGTCTCGTAGAAGCAGGAGAATGTAGCAAGAATGTTGGCATCTTTGTGTTGTGAGTGTGCATTGGTGTCATAAACAGATTCAATAGTCATCTTGTTGTGCTTGACCTTCAAGTAATTGGCAAGGATTTTCCCAGCTTTGTTCCTACCACCATAGAACTTAGTACTTGACTTAAGTATATATAAGGAGGCATCTTCAGACGACTTTTCATTAAATTTAAGCTTAGCAGCGACCAGAGCTGTCAGACTATCTTTGGAATGTGAGGTGAAATAGGCGTGGTCCAATCGCTTAATGTCAAGAAGGAGGGTTTTAGTGAATTGGCAAGCAGTCCTGCGTTTCTTTGCGACATAAGTAATAATGAAGTCGCGCGCAGCTGCCTTGAAAGCGTCCCAAACAGTGTGCTTTGAAATGTGCGGAACATCATTAAACAGAAAAAAATTCATCAAAAAAGGCGGTGAAGGAAGCGGAAAATTTGGGATCCAAGAGGAGGGTATTGTTAAAACGCCATCTCCTGGGCCCGTCAACTTTAGGGAGCACATCAAGGCTTACTACAACAGGGGCATGATCCGAGAGCAAAATCGGACCAATTTCCGCTGCATTAAGCGTTTGAGCAAGATCATGGGAAACAAAAATGTAGTCAATCCCTGATTGTGAACGATGATACAGTGAGTAAAAGGTATACTCCTGCACAGTCGGGTTGCAGACTCGCCAAGAGTCAACAAGCTTATGTTGGGATATAGCTTGGGTGAAAAGTTTGTGTGATTTAGTAGGGACATAAGTGGCATCAGATTTCCTATCTATAAAAGGATCAAGAGGTTGATTACAATCCCCCGCAAGGATGAAATTGTCAGGCCAAAAAAGGGGTTCACCATTGGTGGGGCCATAAACATTAAGGAGAGAGATTGGAACACCTCTAAGCGATAGTCCGGCATGTGTCCATCTGCCATTAGTATCGGATTCTTGGGAAATGACTGTGAAAGGGAGAGACCCGCGACAGAGAATTACAACACCATTGCATTTACCATCACCTTGCGAATAAAAAACTTCACCCACCCAACCTCTTTTAAGCTTAGCAGATTCTATGTCAGAAAGGTGAGTTTCTTGAAGAAACGCAATATCAACATTCAATTTGGCTAGGTGAGATAAAATGCGTTGACGCTTAATTGGGGAATTGATACCCTTGACATTCCAGGAAGTTATATTCAAGGACATAACATGTACAGTAATGTAATGCGTTTGTAACAGATGCAAAGATATGTTATAAAAAATAAGCTATAAAGTACAATGTATACAAAAGTAAGAGAAAAACCCATGAAGAAGGAAGAGTAAAAAGGAAATAGAGATAGAATAGAGATTAAGAAAGGTAAGAGAGAGAGAAAATTGGTGAGATCAAAAGAATGTGCAACAATAGAGAGCAAAGCAAAGACGAGAGAAAAGTTCAGGTAGATTGGAGGAAGAGGAGAGAGAAAACAAAGAGATCCACAACCTGAAGAAAAAGAGGTTATGACTTCTGCACAAACAAGGAAGCTAAGACATGAGAGGACGAGCAAAAAAGGAAACAGAATAGGAGAAGACAAGGGAAAAACATACCTACAAAGGAGAAGACGAGAAGGAGTCGGGGGGGGAAGGAGCCACATAGGCAGGGCGATACCTCCGTGTTTAGCCGGGCAGGAAGCCAGGGAGACATCGTCAAACAGGAAAGAATTCCTGTGGAAACAAAGAGGGGAATATGAGGACAAATTACATAAAATAAGTCAAACGAGAACAGGGAACAACCAACAATAAGGCAGCTGAATGGACGTAACAGTCTAGAGAACATAAACCAAATCGAAAGGCAAAACGTGACCAAACGTGGACATCGCAAGAGCAAGAACAAGCAGGACAATATCTCAGCCAGGATGAGACGAGGAAGGCCCAGAAGAGTCCATTGTGGTAGTCTTGTGTGCATTAATGAAGCTTTGCAGGCGTACTGGATTTTCATAGGTAGTTGTCTTATTGTTGTAGATGACTTTAAACAGGCAGGGATGGTACAAGCCATATCTAGCACCCATGGAGCGAAGGACATCTCTCATGCCTAGTAAAGCCTTCCGACGATTGGCAGTCGCCTTAGCGTAGTCCTGAGCAAAGAACAGAGAGGAACCAGACCATGATAGTTTCGGTGAAGCTTTGGTAGCCGCGAGAACCTTCAAAAGGTCAGTGTATTCCAAAAAATAAAGAATGACCCCTCTTGGCCATTGGGACATGGAAGCAGATGTAGGTAGGCGACCCAATCTGTGAGCACGTTGTATGTTAAGAGTCGTACCCTCTGGCAGATGGAGTAATTTAGGCAGGAAGGACTTAAAGAAAGTGATTGAATCCGAACCCTCAAGACGTTCCACCAAGCCGTAAATGTGAAGGTTGTTCCACCTATTTCTATTTTCCAATTCCTCCACTTGTTTCTGGAGAGAGCCCACCTGCGAGGTTAGATGAGAAACCGTGGAGCGGGTTTCCTGAAATGAGGCAACAGACTGTTCGACCGAGTAAACCCTTGTTTCAATTTGGGACCAGTTGTCCGTGAGAGCTTGGAGCTTGATATTAGTTTTCTCCATAAAGGGGCGTAAGGTGCCGATTTCCTCCAGGAAAGGACGAAAAGATCTTATCTCTTCCAGCAAGAGTTCCATGGAGACAGGTGTAGATGTCTTGAGAGGCGAAGGAGGATCTTTTTTCAGTCTCTTGGTAGTAGCTTTCCCCACTGTTGACTGACGGGGTTCCATGGCAGTATCAGAGCCAGATGAGGTGAAAGAGTTCTCCAATTTAGAAAAAGATGAAAATACTTTGGAGTTTTTCACAAAGGCCACCTTTGTTGTGGTGTTGGAGGGTATACGTGGCATAGATTTAAGTCGGCCCATGAAAAAACAGGCGAGAACAACCCCCCGCAACACGTGCTGACCCCACAACGAGGTGAATTCCAATGGAACGTGCAGAGTGAAACACAAAAAAACACAGTGAGGAAAGTTGAAGTAGTTCCAAGGCAAAAATATGTGCAGTTAACTGTGGAATTAAGGGGAAGTAAGTAGACCAGAAAGGCACTCTTGAGGACAACAAGGTCTTAATCCATAAAGACGCCAAGTAAAAGCTGACCACCATTTAGAGAGTCACATTTGCCACTTAACATGACATCTGCAACGCCAGGAACAGCGATGAATAACAGCAAGTAGACAGGAAGCGGCATTTATTGGCGCATAAATTCATGCGCCACCATCATGTAGAGCAGGAGAACATTGGTGAAAGCATTAATTGGCGTGTACATATAGCGATGAGGCGGTAGAAATTTGCTGTAAATCTGACGCGGTGAGCCTGAATGGGATCAAATGGTAGTTGGTGGTAGCTCCCCTTGCCATTGTAATGAATGAGGCTGAGGCAAGTGAAGCGGCATGACAAAAGCGTGTCTGCGCACTGTGGAACAGAATAAGAATACCCAACTGACAGATAATGTGTGGCCAGTGTTCAGCAGCAGCTTATGAGGAGAAGGCAGTAGTTGCGCAACTCAGGCATTCCTACGCCACACCAGCATAGCATTGAGATAAAACGCCAGAACTTTTGCAAAATGGCGGACTGAGGGAGGCAAGGATGTGGAAACCTCCCATATCAAAACTGAGGCAGGAGTAAGCTTGCAGACCGCTAAGAAATATAAAGAATATGGAGGTTCCAGGAGGTGGGCGGCAACAGTCATGAAAGAAACCCCATGCGGCAGCAGAAAAGCCCAAAGTGCGTGGCGTCATAAAATGGCGGCCGCGCCAATACCTGATACGGAGCTTGCGGGTGTGACAAAGGTCTCTGCTTCAGGGCATGTCAGCAGGGAATGAAGAGTTGCGGTGGAGTCCTGGAGTATTCCGATGCTGAAAAACAGCCGTCCAACAGGAAAAGACGTACCGTAGACGGAGCACCTCCCGAAGCTTCAGCGGAGCTTCACACGGGTGCCGCCATCATCATCGAGCGCCAAGCCAAGCACCCCCCTCCTTTCTTATTCCTATGTTCATAATATTTCGCTTCAGTGTCCGTAGTGCACTCACCAATTGTATCACATTATGGATCCCTGTTGGACTTGCATGTCTTCGTATCTTTTGATGGTGTTTTGTGCTTTGTTCATGTCAGTAAAAATAATTGCTCCCAAAAAAAGGGAACCATGTTTTTTCATTCCCTCATCATGCAAGCAAAAGGCCAGCCATTTGACGCTTGTAGAGCAGTCCCAGTACCTGTGTATCAGCAGGAGTCGGAAGTACTTCGGTCTTTTTTTATTTCCAGCTCTTCTACTGATTCCATGTTTGTCTTTAAACGTCCAATACATTTCTGAGGAAGGGGTTATGAGGTGGCAATCTTATCCTTTGCACTAGGTAATGATTGGAGAATTTCCTGCACATAATTCTGATATTCTTTTACACTAATGCCACCTCCTTTTTCGGGATTTCTGCTTTGAATTACCATAAAAAATTATAGAAACTCAAAATCCAAGATGGGTATTCACTTTATCCATCTGGAGGTGCTCTAATCCTTCATTATTTAGTCCCCTATTCAAGTGGGAGCCCTTCCCTATGTTAGGGTCTACACTTGTGTTTTTTTCTGCTGGGTTGGAGCCCGAAAGTCTACAATGGGCCGAGGAATTAGTGGGAAAAAACTCTTGGTAGCCCATTTGCCGCAGTCAGTGATGAGGGCATCAGATAACAAGTCAGCACAGCAGGGCAGCAGTACCTTCAGGGCAGCTGTCCAGAAGAGTGGCATTTCTTGTAGCAGCACAGCAGTTATTCCTGATGGAAGAGTATATACAGGCCCAGAAATGCACTGAAGTGGTGGCGTCTGAGATTCAGTATTTGTACACAGTTGTACCTTTGAAATGGGGAGAAGCTTTGTTAGGTAGGCCTGTGAAGTGCACAGATGCCTTGCCTCCCGGGTCCTGGCTCAAGACTAACTACTAACTACAGGGGTTGTACATTCCTTAGTATGGAGGTAGGACACAGCCTATTCGAGTGTAAGTGGGGAAGTGCTTAGCTCTTCCCTCACATCCTGCCATTGATGACCCATCCATTCACATCTAAGCTCCCCATTCTGTGTGGTTGTCTAAGAGGAAAACACAAAGCACAACTGTCACCCACACCCCATCATCTGACCCAGAGACAAACTGCAGGCACCAAATGGCTAAGGCAAGAAAATTGCAACTTTCTAAAAGTGGCATTTTCAGAATAGTAATTATTTAAAATCTGACTTGACAGTAAGTAAGGATTTAAAATTAGGATTCCAGAGACACCAAACATGAACCAGGTACCTTTTCCAATTTGGATATTATTCTTATAAACTTTAATAAGTTAATTCCAATGTTATTGTATGGGAGTGGTAGGCCTTGCAGTAGTGAAAAAGAATTTAAGAGTGTTTCACTACGTAATAGTAAATGTCCTACTTCTTAAATACATTGTGTTCTGTCCATTGGGAAGGTTTGGGTTTGGCAAAATTTGCCAGGTCACCATGGCTGTGTAACACTGCACACACACAGGCTGCAACGGCAGTTCTGAGGCATGCTTTAAAGGCTACTTTAAAGGGAGCATACTAAGGGCTGCAAACCAACTAGTAGCATTAGAATTACAGCTCCTGGGCACATGAAGTGCCAATTTACTAGGGCACTATAAGTAAATTAAATATATCAATTGAGTATAAGCCAATCTTAACAGGTTTTAAGGACAGGGCACTAGCACTTTAGCTGTGCTAAAATGCACAGAGTTCACAGAGCCAGCAAAAACAAATACAATGAAAAATATGAGGAGGTAGGTAAAAAGTTTTGGAGTGACCCTTCAAAGAGGGCAAGGCCCTCATTAGATTTGGGAAAACATGAAAACGTGCTTTTTTCAGGCTGATCCTTTTCCTCTTAGTTTCTAGGACCTTCATTATTAGTGGCTACTTAATCCCTGTGGGACTGGTAAGAACAGTTACAAGACTGATAGGATATATGAGAGATGCTGAAAGACCACTGAACTATTTACATTTGTTTGGATATTTCAGCTGCTAAACACAGACATGTAGGTTTCTGTAGGTTGGAGGGGGGTAAGAACTCACTCATTTACAAGACTGTTTTTAATTATGGTCTTTACTGCAGGTTTTTATAAAAAGAATGAATAATCTATTTTTTGTATAAAAGCTTCTTGTAGATTTTAAGTTGCTTTACGTCTGTTGTGCTGTTGATTTAATTCTTCATTTATATGTGCTGCTCCTAGTAGTAATGTAATCCTGTTTACTCCCTGACATTATACAGTGCCACCATTTTGTTATGGTCTGCACCTCTCTCAGTGAAGATACTGCTGTATGAAATACAGATAATGACAACCCTCCAAATAGTCTCATACCTTAAAGGACATTATCTGTTTTAAATACATCATTTATCACCACTATTCTGAACTACAGTTGCAGAGTAAAATGAAAAAGTATGTAGTTTGGTTACCAGAGTAAACCAATCGCTGCATTCGGGGCATTTCCTATTACAGCCTAAGCTCTAAATTGCGTTTGTTGCTTGGATACTGTTTATGGATTGCATGTTGACAGCTATTCTCGATGGACTCCCAGGGTTATACTTCCAAAAGCGTTGTATCTTTATATTTTTATACAAAAATCCACCGCCCATCAAGCTGAACTGCAGCATGATTGAAGCATCAAAACCTGTCAAAAAATAATTGTTGCATCAAATCGAAAGCTAACATTAGTTTCAGCGGATACCTACTCAGCTGATAGCAGAGATTCATTTTCTCGAATCTACTGTGGAAGTAAACGTGAATTATTGTCATAGGAGCTTAAAGCACTATATAGGCAATGCAAATGTACATTTTTTTTTAACACAAAACAAAACCCTTAACCAACTACTTAAAAAAATATGTATTTCTTTATTTTGGTATAAGACTTAACAATAAATACTAAAAATAAAAATTATCCATCAAATCACCGAATAGAGCAAGACAATGAAATAGACACAAAAAGCGTGAAAACAAAGCAATCCCTATGAAAAATCCATTAAAAACCATAGGATTCCACAAATTTAATATCCAATTTTTCATAAATAATCACACTTGGTTGTCTAGGGCTATCATTCAAATTATAATTCTAAAACAAAATCAATATATATATATATTTGTTTTAGAAAATATCATATATAAATATAAGATTTTCTCTTACATCTACTGGTTCTAACGCATACAGCCCAGATGCAAGCTGCCACTACATGGCATATAACTTATGTAACTTCTAAGATTGAGTGTCAGTACGTATGAGGGAGTGAGATTAATAGTGATTGCAAGTTAGAGAGTGAATAAGAATGAGTGTAAGGAGGTGTAATTAAGTGATAGTGAGTGAGAGAATGAAAAGTGTGAGTGTGAGCGAGAATGTGATGTGATGCTTGCAAGCTTGTCAGAGGCCCTGGCATAATAAAGGTAATTATTTTGTTATAGAGACACCCAGGGTAAAATACTGGTGTGGGCATACTTGCAGCAACGTTTTAGCACAACAGACTTATGTGAAAAATTACTATCACTGGCGCACAGGGGATTGTTCTTCGAATAACGAGCACTAAAGGTAAAATACTGGTACTAGCATACTAGAGGAAATTCATGGAATATAGGGCACTTGTGGAAACATAACGGCATGCTTGAGAAAATTCTTGACCTGTACCCCCAATGGGAAAAGGCAGGTATTAATAAAAAGGAGGTCATTATTAGCATAAACGTGGACAACCTGGCATATGGGAGGGTGATACCCATGACAAAATGCTGGCTCTCGCACAACAGAGGTAATGTCTGACATATGTATGCACTCATATGACATTTTGAAAAACAACGAGGTCAACTCCTAAGGAACGTCAGATTTGATTGACTTGGCCCCCCCATGAAAGGACAAATCGTTTCATGGACATTTCCTTTCAATGAGTGCACAATCATCGGCTAGAGTATTTTAATACATTTTTGTGAAAATTGGATGTTAAAATGCAAACTTTCATCCCAATGGGTGTGGGGTACCCCTAGACAATGTCTGTCAATGTCTGGTTTATTTGCTTTGCTTCCTCATTTCGATTCAGAGCAAGTATTATGCCCCAGAACTTTCAAAGATCAAGTCAGCACTATAATATAGGTGGCATTTGAAACAGACATTTGTCTGTGTTATGCTTTTATATTAATTATGCACTTATTTTGGAGCTTCATTGATTTCAATTGTTTTAATGTTAGGGTCATATGTAATATTCCTTCCTGGAAAAAATCAGGGTCAAGCATCATATGATGTCACTTCTTATGATGTAATTAGGGTCGAAGGATATGTGATGTCACTTCTGCTATCACTAATATTTGGTGAATAACACCTATGAATTCAGGATATGTCTCAAAAACAGCATGGCTTTTATAAAAGAAGAAAGTTATGTACCAGAGAGCCCCTCCTTACACTGTTATGAGTTTCTTTTATCCTGTACAGTCCATTTGCTTTTTTTTTGTCTCCTGCACACATCTTAACTAATGCTAGAGGGGTTCTGTTGTAACCATCCAAGTTCAAGGAGCTTCAGTGTCCTCCTATATTCTTTAATTATATGATGGAGGTTTATGTGTCAAAGCACATAATCTCCATCTTATATTGCTGTTAAATAACTGCCTGTTTGGTCCTTTGTTATCGAACCCAGTATAATATTGACATTGGGGAAGTAATATAAGAGAGAGTGGAGCGATTCCTTGTTCCACGAATAGAATGGCCAGGTACCGGCCCAAAATTCACAAGAGATTTCAACATTTGTTTTTCATCTTTTTGCAGAGTAAAGGTATGGCCCCCATACGTTGGCACTGTCAGAGGATTGAGGCAATACATATGTACCAAACTAGATTGGGATTGAGCAACACACTTCTAGTTATACCTCACAATAGCATCAGTAGTTTGCCTCAATATTAAGACTGTCTTATTTCTGTGCTGGGATCATTTTTCCTTACTGTCAAAACAGTCAAGCAAGGTCACTGGTTCCGCGAGGAGGGGGGCGGAGGTTAAAAATAGCAAATTATCATTTTGGCTTGGCATTCGGCTTTAGGATCATTGATTTCATGTTGGACAAATTCATTATCAATTGCTTCTTTTTCTAATAATTTGTGAAGTGTGTAATCAGTGCCGGGTAAGAGTAAGAAGGTCTGCATCATCTGCATATAGTAAAATATGTGTTCTTCCACTCACTGTTAAAATCCATCAATTTGCATACCTTTGTAATCTCAGGTCAGCGTGCTACCTAATTTTGCCATCATAACAGACTGATTACGCCCTTGTTAAATTGAGATGAGATAGTCATACTATGTCCATAGTAAAAAGGGTATATTTTGTTATCCTTGCCCTGGTAAATGGTATAAAGCAAGAAGCATTAACTTAATTTCTTTAATAGATCTTTATCATTTCTTACAACAGTTAATACTCATGCATTGAAGCAGAAAATTAAAAAAAATTACACCACTATTTATTGTTACTTATTTGTGACTAGGGCACATTTCTACAACCGCCGAACATATTTACGACTTATGATTGCTTACTGAAATGCATGAATATAAATTAGAAAGCAAATATGTAAGGAATGACTCTTAAGGAGGAGATGTGGAAAGATTGGAGAAATTTGGGTACAGTAAAAGATGCATGATCAAGCCATGCATACAGTGAGGCATATCCGATGGGCAACAATGGAAAGGGAATTGACTTGTTAAAAAAAAAAGATTAAAGCAGCCAAGATCACAGGAATTTAAAATTAACTTTATCAACAAACCAACTTGCTACTTAATATCACATCTTGATCAAACCCAAATGTTCTAGAGGTGCAAGAGGACAGCACACAACCACCCTTTCACCATAAACCCATGCCGTCTCTCAACACAGCCACATAATGTCTCTGCAAATTCTAAAAGCCCAGTACTACTGAGAAAATGGCAAAGCAGTGCCAATGCATTGTTTTCTTCATCTGGCCGTACAATATCTCCTGGCAGTTCTAGATTCCGCATTGGATACTACGAATTGTGTGCCTCGGAGAGGGTATTTATAGAAGCAAATCCCATTAATTATTTGATGTTCCTCTTCCTGTCTGTTTCCATATCATAACCCTTATTACAATTTCAACATTGGCCCATTTATCTACATCCTCACCACATTTTCATATTAGCTGTTCTGAAGGCTTTCCAAGACATGGCTGTACGCCTCTTTGCCAACACTAATGCCAAGTCCAAAAACCTAGAGGTGTGCTTATTATCTTTATTGTGTGTGAATTGCCCCAGCAGATATGAGATTACTCCTTCACTGTGTGCTAAAACCTGTTTGTTAAAACAGTGCACCCCTAGCCACCATTTTGTATTCACAAGCCAGTGAAACCAGCCCCCCTGCCTCCTCCCCAGCAACAGGGATATTCTACATCAGAGGGTGCTTCTGTGAGCTGTTTAAACTGTGTTACTAGGGACTGTGCACTTCGTTTTTTGGCCAGGAGAGGGAGTAAAGTTTTATTCAAACAGTATTGTTAGATTTCAAGTTAGTGAGGCCTTTACTTGCAGAAGTCCAAAGTTTGGATGGTGCCTGTCTGTCTCCTCGGAGATTCTGAACAGGAGAAGCAGCTCCCCAGCCCCAACCCCCGGGCTAGCAGACCCAGGACTGGGGATTGGGTATTCAGCTACCAGGCAACTCTGAGCCCTCCCCTCACTCCTGCCCAGGCTCCTTAAGGCTTTGCTGGGTGCACCCCATATCATTCTCTTCCATCTTGTGAGTTGCAGCCTACCTGTGCCCCAGATTGCAGGGAGAAGAGTCCAGGAAGTGGTAATGAGACAGACTAGTGCTGTCTCTTACCCAAAACAAAAGTTGTTAAAAAAAACGATTTTCCATTTCTGTGATTACTGTCTTTGCCTGTGGTTGTTACAGTTTAAAACTGTAGTTTTACCCTGCCTGTGCTTGCATATTTTATCACCTGTTTTGTGTTTTAAACATGTGGGTATTCCTGCCCATGATTGCTTCCATTTAACTTGTTGAATTGTGGGATTTGCAGTCCAAACTCTGCGGTTTATCCTTCTCATTCCTGGTGAAAATTCAGTTTTCCCTCCAAATTATTCATTTGCTCTGTGTTAAAACAGTGCACCCCCAGCCACCATTTTGTGTTCACAAGCCAGTGAAACCAGCCCCCTGCCTCCCCCCCAGCAACAGGGATATTCTACATCAGCTACATCAGAGGGTGCTACTGTGAGCTGTTTAAATTGTGTTTACTAGGGACTGTGCACTTCGTTTTTTGGCCAGGAGAGGGAGTAAAGCTTTATTCAAACAGTATTGTTAGATTTCAAGTTAGTGAGGTCTTTACCTGCTGAAGTCCAAAGTGTGGATTGAGCCAGTCTGTCTCCTAGGAGATTCTGAACAGGAGAAGCAGCTACCCAGCCCCCACCTCCAGGCCAGCAGACCCAGGACTGGGGATTGGCTATTCAGCTACCAGGCAACTCAGAGCCCTCCCCTCACACCTGCCCAGGCCCCTTAAGGCTTTGCTGGGTGCACCCCAAATCATTCTCCTCCATCTTGTGAGTTGCAGCCTACCTGTGCCCCAGATTGCAGTGAGAAGAGTCCAGGAAGTGGTAAGGAGACAGACCAGTGCTGGCTCTTCCCCAAAACAAAAGTTGTTAACCCTTTCCATGCTCATGACGAGCTCAGCTCGTCATGATGCACGGTTGAGCAGTGCTGATGACGAGCTGAGCTCGTCATGAATAGTAGGAATGACGAAAAGTCAGCATAGGAGGGGAAAACACCTAGCAGCCAAGGTGTTAAAAAAACGATTTTCCCTTTCTGTGGTTACTGGCTTTGCCTGTGGTTGTTACAGTTTAGAAATTTTAGTTTTATCCTGCCTGTGAATGCATATTTTATCACCTGTTTTGTGTTTTAAATGTGTGATTTTTCCTGCCCATGATTGCTTCCATTTACCATGTTTAATTGTGGGTTTTGCAGTCCAAACTCAGTAGTTTATCCCTCTCATTCCTGGTGACAATTCAGTTTTCCCTCCAAATTTCTCCTTTGCTCTGGGCTAAGACCTGTATGTTAAATAAGTGCACCCCCAGCAACCATTTTGTGTTCACAAACCAGTGAAATCAGCCCCTCTACCCCCCCCCCCCCAGCAACAGGGATATTCTACATCAGAGGGTGCTTCTGTGAGCTGTTTAAACTGTGTCTACTAGGGACTGTGCACTTTGTTTGTTGACCAGGAGAGGGAGTAAAGTTTTATTCAAACAGTATTGTTATATTTCAAGTTAGTGAGGCCTTTACCTTCAGAAGTCCAAAGTATGGATTCAGCCTGTCTGTTCCTAGCAGATTCTGAACAGGAGAAGCAGCTTCAAACTCCCTGGCCAGCAAACCTTGTCTGAGGTTGCTGGGACCTTATATGTTCTGCTAGTGGTTGGTACACTGATTGGTAAGTTGTATCTGGTTTTTCTATTGGATTAGGGTTGGTGTCCTCATTGGTTGGGTATTTGAAGGTTCTGATTGGTTTCTGGGTCTGGGATTAAATCAATGTAGGGTTGGGACTAGGGCTAGGGTAAGAATTTCTATTGGAAGTAGAGACTAGGGCTTCCTATATTATTGGTTGTTGGAAGTAGGGTGGGACTAGGGCTAGGGTTAGACCTTTATTGAAGTAGCGATTAGGGCTTCTGGTATGATTGGTTGCTGGACTAGTTGTGGGACTAAGAGTAGGGATAGTCTTTCTATTGGAAGTAGGGACTAGGACTTCCTGTGCCATTGGTTGCTTGGAATTGGGTTGGGACTACTGGTGGGACTAGGGCCTCTATTGGACGACGAGATTAGGGGTTTTGAACTGATTGAGTGCTTGGACCGGGGCTCAGATTGGCTGTAATGTCCTGATCTCCTATTGGTTCTAGATTTTAGGGCTAGTGTTGTGATTGGAAAGTGTTAGGGCTAGGGTTCCCATTGGCTGAAGGGGCACCTGATTACTAGGGCTATAAAATGCCAGGGTTAGGGTGTCTCAGCTCGGGCGTTGAGGCCAAGGGCAGAGAGGACAAGGGCAGTTGCTTGTTTGAGCATGTTCGAGACTGACCAGGGCCAGGACCACAAATGCTGCCCAATATACTTACCTCCTTAATGTATCTATATACTTTCAATGTACTTATGGATCTATATATATATCACTTTCTTCTAATTTAGCATTTCCAATGCACTACCCTATTTCTCAGCCTTTACTTCGTTCAATATATCTTCTAGCTCAACCTTCTGACTCATCTCAAATTTCTTTCTACTACTCTTTCCAATGCACTACCCTATCTCTCATCCTATACATTTTTCAATATATCCTCTACACCCACTCTCTTTCATCCCAAACCCCATACCACTACTATGATCCCCAAAATAACCCTTTCTAGATTCTCTCCTACTCTACCCCTCCTTGCATCATCTGACATCTCTTTAACTATACTAATCCCCGAAAACCAACGTTTCTAAACTCTTCCCTCTTTTCTACCCATCCCCAACCCTTCTCAATCCAAATAACTGACTAACATATCCACCACTTGAAACGTACTTGCATGTTTCACTATACTAATTCAACACTAATCCTGATGGGTACCAGACTAGTAGCATGCTACTTGCACTTCAAAACCCCATCAGGGGTAGCAAGCACTATATAAATACAAACCTCTTTCCCTCTCCTATCCCGCCACCTACCCTTCTCTACCCAAATAACTAAATAACACATCCACTAGTCAAATTACTTTATATTTTACTATATTAATTTTCAACACTAATCCTTCAAGGGTTCCGGAGTGGCGTGCTACTTGCCAGAAAAGCGCTTCAACAACCATCAGGGGTAACAAGTGCTATATGAATGCAAACCTTTCCTCCCCTTTTATCCCTCCGCTATCCTTCTCACTCTAAATAACTGACTAATATCCACCAGTGAAATTACTTCATATTTCAACATATTAATTCACCACTAATCCTGTATGGGCTTCCTGAATAGCGTGCGCCAACACCCCATCAGGAGTAACAAGCGCTATATAAATACAAACCTTTTTCCTCCTCTATCCTTCTGCTATCATTTCAAATCCAAATAACTGACTAACCTATCCACCACTTAAAATGTACTTGCATGTTTCACTATGCTAATTCAACACTAATCCTCTATGGGTCCCGGAGTAGCGTGCTACTGGCCGAAAAAGCACTTTGACGCCTAGCCAGGGGTAGTAAGCACTATATAAATACAATTACAATACAATACAAATATTATATTTAATCACCTTGTTCATTTCACCCAAAACTTCGGAATTACAGAGCATTCCCATACCATATGAAAAAAGTTTGTCACTGGTGTTCTAGACCAACCGCCACCTGCATTGGCTCCCCTGTACATTTTCCCTATGTGCTCAGAGGAGAGGTATGTGTGGTCAGGTAATTCAATTGGGTGCACTTACAATGTGGGGATCTGAACACTGTAGGTGTGTATTCTAGACATCTTTGCCACCAAACCTGTGTTATCTCTTGCCAAATTGTGGCCATGCACCTGATCTGTAAATTTGTTCTCTTCGACAAGTATAGCCGCAGTATTACTTTTGTATCAATCTTACAGCTTTCTTACCATACCCATGTGCTAGAAGTAAACTGGAAATGTCTTCAATTGATGTGATAAACCTCACATATTAAAAGTGTTTAGAATAATGCCATGTTTGTACTGGTCTCTATTAGTGCAAATGTCTGCCTCAGACAGTGGGCTCTATCATGTATGTATGTGGTCTCTCTTAAAATTGGGTGAAACCACAACAGAGTATGGTGAATTACCAAGTCCCTGTCTCACACATCTCATCCAAGAGAAGTTAACCACTCACAAGAGGATTTTTTTAAGTTCAAAAGTAAGTTTAGTAAGGTAAGTACTACATCAATACAGAATATATAAAGACAATGAAAAAGAAAAGAATTACATACAATGTATCAATTGTGTAATCAATAGACAAGTAGGGTTCAAATTAAATACGGATCAGCATAACATGCATAAGAAGGAGAACAGCAACATATGGAAAAAAACTGCATTATATATGATATAAAGAAGTACAAAGATCAAAATAGAAAAGAAAATAAGTCATATAATATCAATTTAAAGGATGTCATGGGGGTTTAGCTACTTCTTGTTGTTGGGGAACAACAAAAAGTGTGACAGGTGACCATAAGTCTAAGCGTTTTATTGCCATGTGTAATCGATATACAAACGTCATATCTAGTCTGTGATTATAGCAGTCAGCATACCACCATGCTTGGTAAGATAATTTGGTGAAGTCTTTCCAATTCTTTGTTACTTGCTGAAAGGCCACTGCCAACAACAAGTCTATTATCTTAATATTGGACTCGCAATTGTCCCAAATAGGGGAGAGACTACCTAAAAAGATGTGTGAAGGAGAAAGAGCGTGATTGGAATTAAAAATGGAGTTAATTTGAGACCACACCTTTTCCCAAAAGTTTTGGACAAATTTGTATATGAAAAGCATGTGATATAGGTCAGCATGTGGTAATGAGCAGGGCCAACAGATATCTGGAAGATGAGAGTGTCTCGCAGTAAGAGTAAGTGGAGGAAGTAGGAGTCTATTATATATGAAGAAGAGTATCTGTGTGGTGGTGGCAGCCCTGGAGGATTTTCGGAGTTTAAGCCAGATTTTACCCCAAAAGTCCACCGACCAAGAAGTCCCTAAATCGTTATCCCACAACAATTCTACTTTGGTTTTGTCTCTCGGATGAGATGAAGTATGTAAAAATTCATAAATAGTAGATGCCTTAGATTCGTTAATGACAAGGGTTCTTAATTTATCTGCATGAATTAGCTCATGTGAAGTGGTCGGCTGAGACGATTTAAATTGTGCGTGAGCCGTTTGAATAGCTTTCAATAAAAGAGAATATTTGGATTGGAAGAGTGGAAGTAATGCAAACAAAGTGCTGACTTGTTCAAAAGACATAATTTGGTCTTGATCACAAAGTTGATGAACCCAAATTAGGCCTCGTTGTCTCTAGGATTTCCAAAAGAAAGGTTTGTTGTTGAGCAAAATACTTTTGTTATGCCATATTGAAGAGTTAAGGAAAGAAGTCAGGAAGACAGGCGGGATTATCTTGGAAGTATGTTTGAGTATAGGGGTAAAGACAGACTGCGGTTTACGCGTAAAGGAAAGATACTCCAGAAATGAGAATGATGAAAGGAAGATTGTTCAAGCGTAGCCCATTTAGGGCAACTTTTGGAAGGGTCGGAGAGCCAGTTTGACGCTTGGTGTAATAGGAAGGATTTATGGTAGGTGGGGAAATCAGGAAAGATTGCCACACCCTCTGATTTTGGACGAATCAATTTTGAGACGGACATACATGATTTTTTGTTACTCCATAAAAAAGAAGATAAAATATAATTGAGCTTCTTAAAATATTTTGAGGAGATGGACAATGGGATATTAGAAATTGTATATAAGACTATGGGTGAAACCATCATCTTAATGGTGCCTAAACGACCCCACCAGGACAGATAAAGGGGATGCCATTTTGTTGTTAAAGATGACAATCTTTGTATGCAATTGTCCAAACCCCGGGATATCGTCCCTGAAATGGTTGGGGTACAGTGCAAGCCTAAGTACTTAATGTATTGGGGACTCCATGTAAAACCTGCGTTAGTGAAATCAACATTGTGTGAGAGTGTATTTGGTGAGGGGCAAAATCTCACATTTATCCTTATTTAATTTGTACCCAGAGACAGATGCAAAGGAGTGCACTCCTTCTAAAAAAGCAGGAAGAGAGACCTGAGGGCATAATAAAAATAAAAGAACATCTTCAGCATACGCTGCCCTTTTAACAGTGGTGTCTTTAAAATTAAAACCAAGAATATTGTCATTTGACAATTCCATAACAAAAATGGTTCCAAAGCAAGATTAAACAGAAAAGGGAAAGTGGACACCCTTGTCTGACACCTCTACCGCCATGAAAATAGGAAGAAATGTCACCATTTGCTGATACAGCTGCCCTTGGATTGGAATACAGAATAGATATTAAAGCAGTGATCTTTGGGCCAAAACCAAATCATTGAAGCACGCGAAATAGAAGAGGCCACTCAACTCTGTTGAATGCTTTTTCTGCATCCAAAGCTATGGCTGGCAAGGGATGGGAAATATTTGAGGCTTTAGACAGAATGTCAAAGTATAAGCGGGTATTGTCAGTGATGAGACGACCTTTAACAAAACCGGATTGTTCTGTGCCTAACAAGTCAGGCATCTGAAACTCCAAATGCTTCGAAAGTATTTTGTAGTCAATAAGGACCAAAGAAATTGGGTGATAGTTTTTATAGTGTTGTGGATCTTTGCCCTCTTTAGGTCAAAGACAGATGAGGGCATCTGATAACGAGCCAGAAGATTCACCAGACTGCAAAAAAGCGGATATGAGGGAGTTTTGGTATCCGAAAACTACATTTGTTCAAGGCCAACAGCAACCCCCACTTCCATGTAATGCATTTTGTGAGTCATCGCTTTTTGGATTATCACAGGTGTCCAAAAAACTCGCCAACTACTGCAACTAACCTAAGTAATATGCTTAAGCATGGGCGAAAAATCCGTTACGCTCGCGGATTTTGCGGATTTTCGGTAAATTCGCAATCCGCGAACGCTCGCGCATTTACCGAAAATACGCAAATACGCACGCAGCTGATTTTTTTTCTTGGTGATACAATTTTGCGGTGTGCGGTGTAAGTTCGCAATTGCGAACATGTAGGTGCGGCGGGCAGCAAAAATCTCGCACTCGCGAAATTACAAAAATTCCAATTCTGCACAAGAAATCCACTAGCAAGCAGCATAGACCTTCTGAAAATGATGATTTTTATCAGAATAACTCCTCAGGTTGACATTTGCCTGCACTTTTTTGGATTTAAGGCCTTTTGACTTTCTTTGGATCACTTTTGGATTAGAAATCAACTTTCACAAGTAAGCTTGTTTGGGGCATTACAGTTGCTGTAATGCTGTTCTGCAGAAAAACGAGTTTTGCAAAAGTGAAAGCATTCATCAGGTGCAAAAGTTCAAACTCATCATTAGTAACCATTCCCTGTAGTGCTTCCTGACTGGGTCCCCTCCAGAGTTCAGTTGCTAGTTGCAACAATTGTTTGACCCTGCTCTGACCCTCACAGCAGGCTCATAGAATAGCTACAAGTAGGCCACAAAGGTCCTGGAAAAAAAAATTGCACTGCAACAGAAAGCAAATTACAGATAAGGAAGCAGGTGCCAGACTGGAATTTTAAAACAGTGACATATTAATAAATCAACCCTAAATTAATTCATGTCAGTTGAAGCAGAGCAGGTGTGCTTGCTTTTTCCCCCCATAATCTACAGTGATGATGAACCAGAGGGTGGCATTGATGTACCAGAGGGTGGCATGGGTGAAACAGAGGGTGGCAGGGGTGAAACAGAGGGTGCTGGGAACCTGTGATGATGAACCAGACGTAGAAACAACATATTCGCGACCGTTGCGAGCCGACATGTAAGTTCGCAATTGCGAACTCGTACAAAACCCTCGCGAACTGGCAAAAATCCTTGCGAACACAAAAAAAAAAATCCGCAAATTCGCAAGAATTCGCGGATTTTGCGGATTGCGAGTTCGCAAATTCGCAAAATTCGCAAACGCCAGATTTGCAAAATTCGCCCATGCTTAAATATGCTTCAAATTGCAATATTTCAAGTCTCTCTTCATTCATGGGCCTTTGGGTTATTTGTAATCCAGCTGCCCATCTCCCGGTGGCCCATTTCAAAGTTATCAACACACCATGTAACTCTCTTTAATAAAGCCCCTTTCAATATCTCCAGTAAAGCCAAAAAGAGTGACATAAGTTTAGGCAGTGCCAGCATATTAGTAATCGCCTGCCTATTCAATCAATCAATCAAAGACATTTATAGAGCGCACTACTTACCCGTAGGGTCTCAAGGCGCTGGGGGGAGGGGGGTGCCACTACTGCTCGAACAGCCATGTCTTCAGCTTCTTCCTGAAGGAGAGGTGGTCTTGGGTCAGGCGCAGGTCGGTCGGGAGGGAGTTCCAGGTCTTGGCGGCCAGGTAGGAGAAGGACCTTCCTCCTGTAGTCGATCTTCGGATGCGGGGGACGGCGGCGAGGGCGTGGTTGGCTGATCGGAGGTGGCGTTTGGGAGCGTAGAAGTTGATTCGGTTGTTGAGGTAGCTCGGGCCTTGGTCGTGTAGGGCTTTGTGTGCGTGGGTGAGGAGGCGGAAGGTGATTCTTTTGTTGACGGGGAGCCAATGTAGGTCTCTCAGATGTCCGGAGATGTGGCTGGTTCGTGGGATGTCGAGGATGAGTCTGGCTGAGGCGTTCTGGATCCGCTGGAGTCTCTTCTGGAGCTTGGCGGTGGTACCGGCGTAGAGGGCGTTGCCGTAGTCCAGTCGACTAGTGACGAGGGCCTGGGTGATGGTCTTCCTGGTCTCGGTGGGGATCCACCAGAAGATCTTCCGTAGCATGCGTAGGATGTTGAAGCACGCCGAGGAGACGTTGTTGACTTGTCTGGTCATGGAGAGGGAGGAGTCCAGGATGAAGCCCAGGTTTCGTGCGTGGTCTGTCGGTTTGGGTGCGGTGCCCAGGGCGGGAGGCCACCAGGAGTCGTCCCAGGTGGAGGGTGAGGAGCCCAGGATGAGGACCTCTGTCTTGTCCGAGTTCAGTTTCAGGCGGCTGGTCGTCATCCACTCGGCTACCTCTTTCATCCCTTCGTGCAGGTTGGCTCTGGCGGCGGCGGGGTCGTTGGTCAGGGAGAGGATCAGCTGGGTGTTGTCGGCGTAGGAGATTATGCTGAGGTTGTGTTATCGTGCGATGGCCGCGAGGGGGCTCATGTAGACGTTGAAGAGGGTGGGGCTCAGCGAGGATCCTTGAGGGACGCCGCAGATGACTTCGGTGGCCTCTGACTTGTACGGTGGTAGGCGGACTCTCTGTGTTCTTCCGTCGAGGAAGGAGATGATCCATTCCAGAGCCTTCTCCTGGATTCCGACGTTGCTGAGGCGCTGTACTAGGGTGCGGTGGCAGACAGTGTCGAATGCCGCGGAGAGGTCTAGGAGGATGAGGGCCGCTGTTTCTCCCTTGTCCATCAGGGCTCGGATGTCATCGGTGGCGGCGATGAGGGCGGTCTCGGTGCTGTGGTTGGCTCGGAAGCCAGACTGTGAGGGGTCGAGGGATCCATTTGTCTCAAGGAAGGCGGCCAGCTGCTTGTTGACGGTCTTCTCGATGACTTTGGCTGGAAACGGGAGGAGCGAGATGGGGCGGTAATTCTTGAGTTTGGTGGGGTCCGCTGTGGGTTTCTTGAGTAGAGCGCTGAGTTCGGCGTGCTTCCAGCTCTCAGGGAAGTTGGCGGTGTCGAAGGATGTATTGATGATGTCTCGCAGGTGGGGTGCGATGACAGCGTCGGCCTTGTTGAAGACGTGGTGAGGGCAGGGGTCGGTCGGCGATCCGAAATGGATGGAGTTCATCGTGCGGATGGTGTCTTCGGTGCTGATCGGAGTCCAGGCGTTGAGGGTGGTGGTGGGGGGTGGTTGTTCGGTCTTGGTGTGTGTTGGTTGGTTGTTGAAGCTGTTGTGTATGTCCGCGATCTTGTTGTGGAAGTATGAGGCGAGGGAGTTGCAGAGGTCTTGCGATGGGGTGATGTCATTGTTTCCTGAGCTGGGGTTGGAAAGCTCTTTCACGATGTTGAAGAGTTCCTTGCAGTTGTGTGCGTTGTTGTCCAGCCGGTCCTTGAATGCAGTTATCTTGGCGGCGCGGATCAGCTGGTGGTGCTTCCGGGTGGCAAGCTTGAAGGTGGTCATGTTGTCCGGTGTTGGTTCCCTTCTCCAGACTTTCTCGAGGGCTCGGCAGTTCTTCTTGGAGCTCTTGAGTTCGTCGGTGAACCATGGGGCTTTCTTGCTGCCGGGTCTGCTGGGCGGGATCCTCAGCGGGGCGAGCTCGTCTGCGCAGTTGCTGATCCACTTTGCGAGGTTGACGGCGGGCTGGCTGGGGTTCGCTGAGCTGGCAGGCGGGTGCTGGCTCAGTGAGGTGGCGAGCTGGTCGGCTGTGATCTTGTTCCAGCTTCTGTGGGCAGCCTGTTGCTGGTAGTGGTGGGTCGTCGTTCTTTTGAAGGTGAAGTGGACGCAGCTGTGGTCCGTCCATTGAAGCTCTGGGGCGTGGCTGAAGTCGATGTCTGTGCTGGATGAGAAGACTGCGGCAAGGTGGGTGGGGGTGGACACCAGTTGCTTGAGTCCAAGATTGGCGAGGTTGTTGAGCAGGGTGCTGGTGTTGCGGTCGTTGTTGTTCTCCAGGTGGAAGTTGAGGTCCCCCAGGAGGATGTAGTCAGCGGAGGGGAGGGCATGCGGGCTGACGAAGTCGGCGATGTCCTCGCTGAATTGGGTGCGTGGTCCCGGAGGTCGGTAGATCAGGGTGCCTCTGAGGGTGGTCTTCGGGTCGGTGTGGATCTGGAAATACAGGTGTTCGGCGGTGGTCAGGGTGTTGTCGGTGCTGGTCGTGAGACGGATGATGTTCCTGTGGATGATGGCGATGCCTCCTCCCATCTGGTTGGCGATGCGATCCCTCTGGGTGATCTTGTAGCCCTCTGGGATGGCGATGGCGATGTCGGGAGCTGAAGAGGTGTTCATCCAGGTCTCCGTGAGGAAGGCAACGTCAGGAGCTGTGGTGTTGAGGAGGTTCCAGAGTTCGATGGCGTGTCTGTGGACGGAGCGGGTGTTGAGCAGGATGCACTTGAGGTGGGTGCTGCTGGTGTTCGGCTTGGCTGGTGCTGGTGCGAGGCAGGTCCGGATGCAGGAGAACTTGCAGGCGTGGCAGCTGAAGGGTCCGTGGGTGTGCTTCGGAGTGGCTCTGTAGCATCCTGGGAATCGGCCGGTGTTGAGAGCGATGAGGGTGGCAGCGGTGTACGTCAGGCGGGTCGGTCGGGGTCTTCGTGGACCAGGGGTCCTGGCGCTGGGCGCGGTCCGGTCGCGGACGGGCACAGACGGGCTTACCTTTGGCGCGCCTTCGGCGCACAATCGGCGCACCCGCTGCGCGTGACCGCTGCGCGTCCGCACGGTCGCCATATATGGCCAAGTGCGCGGGGGGGCGAAGCAGCTGGGAGGGTACAGAAGGCAAAAGGGGCGGGGTTAGCGGCGGTGGCGGGAAGCGGGGAGGGAGGGCGAACGGCGGCAGGTAACAGGGGGAAAACAAATTACAAATAAACAAGCTATACTAAACGCCTAAACTACCTAGAGACGGCAAAAAACTGCTGGGGCAGGGAAATACGATCACAGAGAAACAAGCAATAAGGAACGACAAAACCAGACAGAAAACGGCGAAAAACAGCAGGGGCAGGGAAATACGATCACAGAGAAACAAGCAATAAGGAACGACAAAACCAGACAGAAAACGGCGAAAAACAGCAGGGGCAGGTCAGCCGATCACGGACCACGCCGCTCGGCGGCAGGGGGCGTGGTCACGCGGCGGCAGGCAGCAGCGAGGCAGTCAGGCAGGGGAGGCACTCGCAGCAGCTGGTGGCCGTGCGGCGCGGGTTGTCCTAGAGCTAGGTCACCTAGAAGGCTCAGGGGCAATCTTGTCCAAAAGGAAATAGCTTGGCGTATAAGGGTCATAGTACTAAAAAGATTACGAGCATTTAGGTGTTCATCAGAATGATAGACATCCACCCTTAAGTATCAAGCAAAGGACAACTAGTTCTATTCAGACAGATAGCGCTCTGATTGGAAAATTACATAACTCCGTCCAATTTCATTACAATCCTGAATAGCCACCAATATCTTCAGGGAGGACATCAGTCCGTCTAGTCCAGTGATTTCCTTCCGCAGGTACAGCAACATATCATATGTATATAGTATAATTTCATGCCACCTATCTAGTTCCCTACCTCCCATTCTCGTCCCCTTTCATGAAGCAAGCAGCCAGTCACTCATGGACTAAGTAAAGAAGAACGAGGATCGGTGCCAACTCACTTTGGTACCAGCTTAAATTTGTGACAAGGATCAAAAAAGATTCATTTAGGTTAAACCCTGGCCATTGGTGACAAATATAATATTGTTACCCACTTCAAATAAAACACTCATGCCCGGATTCCGCAGTACTTCTTGTACATGTATCGAGTTCAGAGTATTGTATACTTTTTCTATAGCTAGCGAATCATCAGAAATTAGGAAACATGTTATGCTGTGCTATAAAGCCAAATAAAATTAAATTAGCTTTATTCGGTTTTAAGAATTACAATCATAAAAGACTGTGCAGCAAAACAAAACATTTAGTAAAATCAACGATAAATACAGATAGAAATTAAAATAAAGCATCAGCAATTTCCTTTATACAATTCTAAAAGTTCAAAGGTTGTTACACAGTACATGATAGCAATTAATAGGTAACTTAAAACTCATCAGAGCCTAAATCACAGCTCTTCCATAACATTATGGCAACCTTCAGGAAACTAAGAATGCTAAAAATAAGATCCCCTGAAAGTACCTGCAAATATATACGAGCTGACCTAGCTTGTGAAAAATAGGCCCTTTTCAAAATAGGAACAAGATATACCTTCCGGGACATAGCATAACATTTACAGAACATAGTATAAAGTGCATGGTATCCTGCGGAGACCTATTGTCGCAGCCACAGGATGTGAATTTATACCCCTTATACTTTCCCTGGGTATACGCTAACACAAAGGGCAATAAATCCAGTTTAATCATAGTTAACAGAAATCTATCATACCGTTCCTTTATAAAAAAAGAAGATATGGTTCTTTAGCTGACACTGTCCTCAACAAAATATGACTTCAGACACATGGTTTTGCCAGTTCAATCCAATCTCTCCCAAGCATAGTCAGCCTTACAGGTCCCCACTGGTGAGCTAAACAGGTCACCCCTGCCTAATATACTTGAGCCGTGGGAAATGTAACTTGTGATCCAGGGACACAGTCTTGCAGAATCTCCTCACTTAGTTTAGAACCTGGCCTTGAACAAAGCTTCAGCCAATGTGCAAGGATGCCAAGGCCATAATGTCAGATACAAAGCCTACGCCTAATTCCTCATGTTCCGGAAAAGTGGAGGCACTTGGAGAAAGCTACAAAAGCCTACTTAAAAACTTATTTTGCACTATTTGCAGATCAGCATGGTTAAGTAATCCCAGATTTCACTCCCATAGGCTCCTTTGGAGGAACATCTTGGCACTATAAATCTGCAAGAGAGCCCTGGTGGGTCTATTCTAGTCTCAATCTAATTTTGTAGCAAAGCTAAAGACTGCTGCATTTGCACATATAGCATCATCTGTTTTCCTGGGAATTAGAGAGTGCCAACTTAATGCTGAGTCAAACAGCAAACCCAGATATGACAATACTCTAGTCTTAGGGAGAACACAGGATCCTGGGATAAAAACAGTTGTTTTGGTGGATCTGGGACCAACTAACGTCACAAAGGACTTCTTCTCCTTAATCAATTAGTCTAGTTCTTCCATGAACCTTGCAAAGGAGGTCCACAAGGACTGTAAGCTTATAGGAGCTTTAGCCATGATGACTGCATCATCCTCGAATAATAATACCGGTAGACTATGTGACCCTACTTGCGGTTAATCTGATTTTCATCAACCAAGACCTGTACTAATCTGTTAATGTATATATTAAACAGACACAGGTCTAAATTACAACCCTGTCGAACCCGCTACTGATGCTAAACTATGTAAACACTGTAAGTCTTTAGAGAAGCAGACTGGAGCCTGAGTATCCCTGTGGAGGTCTCTTAGAAACAAAACAATGTCCTTCTCCACCCCAAAGAACAACATAATTTGCTACAGTTTTGATCAGTTAACCCAATCATAAGTGGGTGAAATGTCCATGAAATCTAAATGTATGAATCTCAAATGGGCAACTGCATATTTCCCTAGAATCAGATATAAATTCAGACACTAATCTACAGTTGACCTTCCTGCGAAATACCCATACTGAGCTTCTTATAACACATTATTTTCCTCAGCTCACCCCGAAAGTCTCTCAATTAAGATCATTACCTACAACCTTCACTGCATAGTTTAGCCGGGAGGTAGGCCCATAGCAAGTAGGACTATCTCTGTCCCCCTTTTTAAAGATTGATACAATGATGGACATAGCCCAAGACTGTGGGGCGGCTACCAATACCACAGCATTAAAAAGGGCAGTCAAAACAGGCAACCAAACATCCGCATCATTTCTGAAAATAAAAGGCGGAATACCATCCGACCCTGGTGCTTTATTAATGGATAAGGCCATGATAATTTTGTTTACTTCCTCACAAAATAAAGTCTGCACGGCAGAGTCTGTCAACTCATCTACCCTGTCCCAGGATTTCAACTGGCCTATATTATAAATATCGTCGAAATGAGCCACCCATGAATCTCCAGTAATGTGGGCCACCACAGACTCTGCCAACTCCAGGGTAAATAAGAGACCATTTATAGGGCCCCAGAATTGTGTGCTTCAATTCAAGGTACTTGCCTCGATTAGGTCTGCCCAAGTCTTCTCCCTTATATAATTTTTATGCCGTGCCTGTTCCTTTTTGTACAAACCACGACACTTCTTTACAATGGCTGAATCCCAGGGGTTATGACTCAAGGCACACTTAATCTTCCCCAGCGTTTTTGAACTACCAGAATCAAATCATCTGGGAGAATAAGTGGACTTTTGGGACTTGGGGGCCTCCAGGAGAGCAGTAACATATGAAAAAAACTGCATTATATATGATATACAGAAGTACAAAGATCAAAATAGAATAGAAAGTAAGTCATGTAATATCAATCTAAAGGATGCCATGGGGGTTTAGCTACTTCTTGTTGTTGGGGAACAGGAGACAGGGAGCGTCTTGCACTTGTATCAATAAAAAGTGTGACAGATGACCATAAGTCTAAGCATTTTGTTGCCATGTGTAATCGATATACAAACGTCGTATCTAGTCTGTGATTATAGCAGTCAGCATACCACCATGCTTGGTAAGATAATTTGGTGAAGTCTTTCCAATTCTTTGGTACTTGCTGAAAGGCTACGGCTTTGGAGATCACAGCGAAGGCCTTTAAAATATCTTGTGCATTATTTGTAGTAGAAATATCTGGAATTTATAGAGGTTCTCAGGTAATACCTAGGACCACTTAAGTTTCCTCCCCTGACTTAAAGCCTTGGCAACCCCTTGGGCACAAAGCTTTTAATCAGGACAGACCAACAGATAGAGACGAACATTGGATTATGGTCACTGAAAGGGTTCATCGGTATCCAAAATTCAGAGATACATGTCAGGAGTGTTATGGAAACAAAAATGAAATCCATGTACGATTTATAACCTCTTCCTTCTGATCAACGACATCTTACCAATTTTAGAAGCTAAATTGAGCTCATTCAGCAATGTGTTTAGACCAGTACCCTGTTGAGAATGTTCTAAATGTGTACCAGGCACAAGAGGGCAACCAGCATCAAAAACCCTGTTTCCTTTGTGACCCCACATAGGTGAACATTAAAATCTCCTGCCACCATAATATATACCGAAGATGTTCTTAAACCCATCAGAACTTTTGCAAAAGAGTCCAATACATGCACACTACATTCATCAAGAGCTGTGGCATTATAAATATGTCACATTGCCAACGTATGTGGACCAGAGGATAATAATAAAGCATGCAGGGTAGCAACTCCAGTTAGTAACACTTCAAACCTCCCTTGCAATGCCAGGAAGACTAAAGTAACCAGCCTATTACATTCATCATGCATGCCAATCGACATCAGTCACCGAGTCCATGTCCTCATTTTCTAAAAAATAGAATCATATGTGGTTACCCACAGCAGTTGCAAATTATGCGTCTAGCAATGCCTTTGGGTGCAAATGCGATGTCGGAGTAGATATCATGCCCCATCATAATTTTAATATTTTAAGTGGTATGGGGTCTTGTAATGTATGTCTCAAATATGGCTTATCAACAACACTTACCTCGAACTCGGATGCGCACAAAAATAGATCCGTTCTGGCATGACGTTGGATTATCCTGAATATTCTTGTGGAATCAGATACGTGTCTTTCTCAATGTGCCACATGGTTGTCTATGTGTAATCCAATTATTAAATATAGTTATGGAATATTATGTTAGGCCCTGTGCAGAGGCGGAAATGACCCATCAATCTCTGAGTCTGGTATATAATTGAAAACACCTTCCCAGATGCCTAATGACTGTGGACTATGGAATAACAATACACAGTGTGTTAAGAAACCATGCATGAGTAGAATTCAGTGCATACAGACAGGCTAATGTATGTGAATCACCATCTGATTTTCGCTCTAAGATCACCATCCATGTCCACATGTTTGAGTTGTATCAGGTATGAAACTGATGTCGAAATGTATCAATGCTCCCCCAGTAAATGATGAAAAGGTGGTGCTCACCATTTGTCTTCTCCATTTCTTTTGCAGTTTATCTAGTTCACAGGTTGGGAAAGGTGTTTCCTGAATACATGTTATATGCGTATTGTGATGTTTTAAATAGGCACTTATCTGACAACATTTTGCTACGGTACCTATCTCCTTGACATTCAACGTCATAATGTGATATGTATTGTATTGCATTGTGCCTTAACCCATTCTACTCAAGATAAAGGGAACTAGACAGCGTTGTAAATCTTCTAGTGGTTTGTCTCTTCCACACCATGTGCATTAGGTTTCTGGATATATGCAAGGCCCATTTCGAAAATCAAACTTGTACCCAAGTCCCTTTACCAGACGGTAGCGTGAACATGGCTCTGGCTCCAGGTACATAATTAAAGAACCAGTGTTTATGCTCAGTTCCCATTTAAAGGATTTCAATGTTTTGGAGGTGGGAACATCGAAAAATAAAAACACAAATTGTATTTCCCACTCCATCCATAACACAATTGTGAAGTAAAGCTCCTTCAATTAACATGCCCCTCCCAACTTCTACCTGAATCTTGTTTATCAAATCATGGTGTACCAACTAACATTATGAATATGCTTGCGCATTATTCAAAGAATCTCTTCTGATGTCATCAGCGTGGCCACTGGTCATGATGCAGCCCCATGGGAGCTCTCCACTTCTGAACTGGAGGTGAACCCCCTTTCAAGCTGGGCCATATCAGGTGTCTCTCAGCAGACGCCAGTCTACCTCAGTACATTCACAACCATACTTGTTCTCTCATGTTCTGCTTGTTCTTTTGTGGGCCTGACAGCCGCCCTTCTTCTGGATCTTTTCCTGTTTTGTTTTCCATCAGATTACTGCTCACATACATTTTGATCAATGAAGTGTATTCATTGGACACCAGCCATTCTTTCACTTTATTCGCTGGCATGAACAGGTGAGTATTCTTACCATCAACCACTCAAAGCTTTGCAGTATATATTTAAGGTATAATTGGTGCAAAAGGTCTTTTGGCATGCATGAATATTAAATGTTGTGATTGTCTTGCCGGAGTGTGCTCTGGATAACTAGAAACGCTGCTATTATCCTTATTTCAGGGGGCCATCAGCCTGATTCATGAAGTGAAATTGCGCCCGCAATCGCTGCGAAAACGCAAATGCGGGCGCAATTTCCGTAATCGGCATTCAACAAGAAAATAGCGAATTCGCAAACACATATTTGCGAATTCGCTAATATAATCGCAGAATCCCTGCCGCTGAGCATTAACGATTCGGAAATAGCGACACACCACGGAATCTGCGAAAATAATAGCGAATTCGCAAAAAAAATCGCTATCGGCATTCAAGAAAATTCGCAATTAGCGAAAAACCCAAAAATCGCTATTTGCACGGCGCAAAATAAGGACAACTCAAAGCAGGTGGTAACCATGAAAGCCATTGAAAAAAAATTTCAAAAAACCGTTGTCCTATCACCAACAGGTACTGGCCTGACCAATCACACATAAGGACCATCAGCAGCAGCAGCATTAGGAGTCCCACAATGCCAGGAATGTACATGGTGGTGAGGCGTCGCAGGCTACAGCGATTAGCACAGAGGAGACGCAGGATCCAGGACAGGATATTCCGCCAGCGGGTCACCTTGCTGGGCCAAACCAGAGAGCAGATATATGCTAAATACAGGCTGAATGGGGAAATGATAATGCAGCTAATACAGGACCTTGACCCCCTGATGCAGCACCCAACAAACCATACCAATGCGGTGCCTACACATGTGCAGGTATTGTGTAGCCTGCACCTCCTGGCCTCCGGAAGCTTCCAGGGGGTAGTAGCGGCTGCTGGGGGAATATCCCAGCCCACCATGTCACGCTGCCTCAACACTTTTGTTGACGCCATGCTCACCCAGCTACACCGTCACATCAAATTCCCCGCCAGCCAACAGGAATTGGACATGACAAAGCTACAATTCTACAATGTAGCCCATTTTCCACATGTGCTCGGATGTATAGACTGTACCCACGTCGCCATCTGCCCACCAGCTGGCATGGAGTATATGTTCCGCAATAGACAGTGCTACCACTCCCTCAACATCCAGATGGTCTGCAATGCCAAGACATACATCACTGACATCGTTGCACGGTACCCAGGGAGTACCCATGACTCCTTCATTTTCCGGCACAGCGGACTCCACAGACGACTGGTCAGGGAAGAGTTTGGGGAAGGACACCTACTTGGTAAGTACACTTTGATTGAAATGTCACATTGCAAAGATGTAACAGCGCAGCACAGGCAATCACCATCTGCTCCTCTCATTCAGGTGACAGTGGCTACGCCCTCCGTGAATACCTCCTGACCCCATACCTCAACCCTGCTACACCCCAGCAACGGCGCTACAATATTGCTCACATACGGACAAGGAATTGCATAGAAAGGACATTTGGCCTGCTCAAGAGCAGGTTCCGCATACTGCACAAGACAGGTGGGGCCATGTATTACAATCCTGCAAAGTGCTGCCGCATAGTGGCTGTCTGCGCAATACTACATAACATTGCAACCAAGCGCCGGATACCTGTTGACATCTCTGGCAGTGAATCTGAGGGGGACAACCGGCCACCTGCACATGCGCAAGGGGAGAACCCAGCAGAAAGGGCACAGACGTCGCAACCACATCACAGTGAACAGTTTCTAGTACAACCACTGCCATCACCCCACAAATCAACAATGCATGCAAAATATAATGATGACACAACGCTAATGTGTGTAGGAAAATAAATGTATTTGTTAAATGCACAAAATGATATATGAGGGTCTGTGCCAAAGTTCAAAATAAAAGTACGTGTTCAATTCACAAAATGAAATATAAGGGTCTGTGCCAAAGTTCAAAATAAAAGTACGTGTTCTATTCACAAAATTAAATATAAGGGTCTGTGCCAAAGTTCAAAATAAAAGTACGTGTTCTATTCACAAAATTAAATATAAGGGTCTGTGCCAAAATATTCCCACAAACAGTATTACGCCATACTGCTGTGCATGGCAGGCTTGACCTCAGCCTGTGCCAGTGGTGATTACAGTTCTCTAGGTGCGCCTAGAGCGTGTTCCTCCATAACGCCTCTGAGGGGCTTCCTCCTCCGGGGCGTCAGGCAATGGGGGGGTCCTGGTGCTGCGGGTGGGTAGTGGGGCCTGTGAGGCTGATTGTGAGCTCAGGCTGGACGCCCCCTCACTCGCATCATCACCCCCCACAACAGATGGAATAGGTGGAGGGTGAAGAGCCACGACAGCCGTGGTGAGGGTCTCCAGCACCCTCGTCATGTCCACACTGCACTGGATGACAGTGTGCTGCTGTGTCAGACAGCGCTGCGCCAATAGGGATGTGGCATTTGCCGACACATAGCTTGCCCTGCTGTAGGTGCCAAGCTGGGTCAACAGTTGGCGGTGGTGCCGGCGTTGCCCACCGCACATTCTATACATGGCACGGGTGTTGGCCTCCACGGCTGCAGCAATGCGGGCCATTCCATCGCCCACACCGGCCAGGTCGGCCCTCATGCCTTCAATGTGGGTAGCAACACATGCCACATTGTGGCCAATGTTGTGTAGTTGGAGCTGAATTGCTCCCTGCTGCCGTGCCTGGCGCTGGTGTATGCGCAGCATCCGTCTCTCGATGCTGAGCCGCGCCAGTCCATCACCATTGGCCCGCCTGGTAGCAGCTGTGGAGCGCTGGCATTACCTGCCACGCCTGCCCTGCTGGCCTGAATGTGAGGCTGGGGGCTGAGTGGACAGTGGCGCAGCCCCGGATGTTGAGGCGCCAGCTGCTGGGGGTAAGGCCACCGGTGTTGCAGGTGTGCTCGTCGCAAGGGGTGTGCCTGCTGGTGTGGCAGTAGCAGTCGCTGCAGGGGCCACAGGAGTGACTGACCTGGCTGCAGCTCTGGGAGGAGCAGCGGTGGCAGGGGGCACAATGGGGGCTGCCATGGCAGCGGATGAGGGCGCTGCAGCAGTTGCAGGTGGGACGCTGCTGGTGGTAGTTGCTGGTGGTGCAGTTGCAGCGGAAGGGGCTGGTGCCTGGGTAGGTGTTGGCACCTCCACCTCCAGGACGCTGTCGTCAATCACCAGCCTGTCACTGTCACTGGTATCGCCACCTGTGGGGGTAAGTGGAGGACCATTAGTTGTATGCATCTGGCAGACGTGCAGTTGCTACATGCATGCTGGGTGACATTCCCTGAATGGCAGTGGCTTTGTGTGCATTGGGACCTGACTGGCTGCATTGTGGTACTACAACATTGTGGCCAGACTACATCTCCCACAATGCTTCAGGACATTCCTTGATGTGCAACTATGACATGCCTATGGGACATTGGGGGAGCCTATTTGGTCATGGACATCCATAGGGGGCAGGGTCGCAGTCGCATGCCACTTATCTTGGGTGTCTTGTGTGGGGCCGGATGAGTCCAGTGCAGTGAAACCCACACAGGCCTCCCTCTCCAGGGTGTTTTCAACCTGGTCCTCCAGGGCGGTGTTCGGTGGTACCGTCGGACCTCCTCCTCCTGTGCCCGAGGACTCCCCAAGGCGCGCCGCCACCTTCTCCTTGGCACGCCCTCGGAGGTCGTACCACCGTTTTTTAAGTTCTTCCAAGGACCAGGCCGCCACTCCCACCGAATTTACTGCTGAGGCTATCCCCTGCCATATGCGCCTCTTCTCCATTTCTGGGACCCTCCTGGAATTGGCACCGAACAGTTGGTCGTGGTTAGCCACAACACCCTCGATAAGGTGCTCCAGCTCCTGCTCGGAGAATTTGAGCTTTCGCTTTCTCCCAGACGAGCTGCTGGTCCCAGGTGCAGCTTCCTCAGCCATGGTATGGGTTGTGGCTCTGTGGATCACTCTACTAGCCAAGATGTGCAGCAGCTCTCCTATGTGCTCCCTGTCTCTGTGCCTCAATGTGCAAAATGGGGCTGGGAACCGGCAGCTTCCTGGTTGTGATGTCATCACTGGGCTCGAAATGCGACTTCCCGTTTTCCCGATCTCGCGAGTTTGCGATCTCGCAAATAGCGATATCGCTAATAGGGATATCGCTATTTGCGAGATCGCAGTCCAGCCGCGGGTAGGCCGAAATTGCGATTAATCTGCGATTAATCGCAATTTCAATCGGATCGCTATCGGATTTTGCGATCGCGTGCGAATCGCTTTTTTTATCGCAATTCTTCATGAATTCGGATTTGCGATTTCTGAATAGCGATTCGCTATTTTTCGCTATTTCAGAATCGCAAATGCCGATTTTCATGAATATGGCGGCATGTTCCTTGTAAATTGCAGGGTGTGGTCACAATCCCAAATACTCAAGCACCTCTTTGAATTTGTATCTCTTGAAAGCGGCTGAATTGAGTTTTACCAAATCACAAAAACACATGTTATCATTACATTTCTACTTTTTTTGCCCAAAAATACCATTTAGCCATCTTTTCTAAGTTTCCTATGGGAGTTAACGTGGGAAATCAACATCTGCCATCGTTTTTGCATGGTCTGCAATTGTGAGTTATGTTGTTGTGCAGTGAAAACATAAGTATTACAATGCAGTTGTTTTGAGCCTCAAACATAACAATTTTTTTAAAAAAAATCTGTGAATTCCAGTTTTTAAAAAATGATTTTACTTTATTTCCAAACCCAATCCAGCCCAATACACCTGCCTATGAACTTTGGCAGCAGGGGTTGGGCACAGATTCAAGACTTAGGCTAGGCCCTATGCCTGATCTGCCATAGCTGCACAGCCTAAGCTGTGCAGAGCCTTCGAGCATGCAAAGCATGGGTTGGCTTCAAGTCTTAGCTTGCGGCGAGGCCCTGCATCTAAACTACTGCAGCCACCCAACACACTTTACACAGCTTTCTGCCATGCACTTTGCTTCTGTTTTTCTTAAAGTGTCTGAAACCTGCAAGTTAGAAGCACCTCATGAGTCAGAAACATAATTGTCCATTGATATCAGGCCTATAACAACATTTTAACCTTCATTTTTTCAGTGAATACAAATCTAGATTACATACTGGTGGTCGCCAGTAGGCAGGTATAGTTAGGGCGTAGTTGCCATAGGAAAAGCAGTTTTTGACTTGCTAGTCTAGTTCAATGTTAAACTGTCGGGGTATCCCTTTCTTAGGAGGAGCAGCACAAGCCTAGTCATAGCCTGCACAATGACTAGACTCATAGTGCGAGGAGATCCCCTATGATGAAGCATGCCACCTAAGGGTGGGTGAGGGGAATCGTCCTAAGAAAGGGATACCCCAACACTTTAACATTGAACTAGACCCAGGGGCCTACTAGTGTGTTTTCTAGTCACGCACCCACTCACAGACCTATGCAGGCATTCACACACCTACTCAGAGAGCTATTCAGGTACTTTCAGACTGACTCACAGATGGACTTAAGCACTCATTCACTCCATCATAGACCTATGCAGGCTTTCACAGACCCATGCAGGCACTCACACATACACTCAGAGGCCTACACAGACACTCATGCACCCACTCACAGACCCACACAGACACTCAGACACCCACTTACAGACTGACTCAGACACTCACACACCCACTCAGAGGTCTCCAGACACTCACACATCCAGTCGTAGACCCTCTCACAGATCCACTCACAGACCCACACAGACACTCACATACCTACACAAAGGCCCCCACAGGAACTCACATGTATACTCACAGACACAAACAGACATGTGCACACCCACTCACAGACCCACTGAGGCACTCACAGACTCACATAGGTACACACATACCCATTCCCAGACCTGCACCTTGATACAAAGACTCACAAACCCATGCAGACACTCACAGACCCAGACATATACCCATGTAGTAAGTCACACGCCCACTCACAGACCCACACACCCGCACAGTTTTATGCAGGCACTTTTACACCCACTCTGAGGTCCACATGGGCAGTCACACAACCACCAATAGACCCAGAAAGCTACCCATAGACTGATTCACAGTCCCACTCAAGTACTCACACATTTACCGACAGACCTGCACAGCCACTCACACACCCACTGATAGACCCGCACAGGCACACTTACACCACCTATTAACAGACCCATAGAGCCACTCAAACACCCTCCCACAGACCTGCACAGACACTCTCACATAAACTCATGGACCCACACAGATGCTCATGCATCTACTTTGAGACCCACTCACATAACCACTCAGAGATCTATTCAGATACTTGCACAACCCAGTCACAGGCCCACATAGTTACTCATGCAGCCACTAACAGACCCACTCAGACACTCATGCACCCACTCAGACACCCACTCAGATACTCTTATACCTACTCACAGACTACTCAGAAACCCATGCCCCACCCACAGACCCACTCAGACACTCTCACATCCACTTACAGACCCTCTGAGACACTCACACACCTATTCACAGAATCACTCAGATAATCACTCCTACTCACAGACACATTCAGATACTCTTACAACCACTCACAGACATACACAGACACTCATACAACCACTCACAGACTCACACAGACACTCATGCACCCACTCGGGGATCCACTGAGACACACTCACACCAACTCACAGATTCACTTGCACTGTTTCATACCCACTCACAGACCTACTCAGTCATTCACCTATTGAGAGAACTACTCACATACCTACTCAGACACTAACACAACCACTCACAGATGTACTCGAGCATTCATTATCCCATTCACAGACCCACTCAGACACTCACACACCCACCCAGACACTCATGCACCTACTCATAGACCCACTTAGACACTCATACACCCATTCACAGACCCATTCAGATACTCTCGAACCCACTCATAGACCAACTTAGACACTCTCATATTCACTCATAGACACTCTCACACTCACTCACAGATCCACTCAGACACTCAAGCACCCACTAACAGACCCACACAGATGCTCACACATCCACTCACAGACCCACACAGACACTCATATACCCACTCAGAGACCCACTCTGACACTCTCTCACTCACTCACAGACTGGCTCAAACACTTTTGCACCCACTCACAGACCCACGCAGACACTCATGCGCCTACTCACAGTCCCACTCAGACATGCTCACACCCACTCATAGACCTACTCATACAGTCACACACCTTCTCACAGACTGACTCAGACACTCTCACACCCTCCGACAGTCCCACTCAGACAGTCTCACACCTACTCACAGACCCACTCAGACACTCCTGCACCAACTCAGGCATTCCCACACCACTTGCAAACCCACTCAGACACTCTCAAACCCACTCACAGACCCACAAAACCACTATACACCCATTCATAAACCCACATAGCCAATCACATACCCATTCATGCACTCATATTGCCACTCACACCCAATCTACGACACATACAGCCACTCACACATCATCCTCTAAGTTACAGTTACGAAAATAAAATGCAAAAAGACCTTAGAAATTCACTAATAAAAAAAAAGCAGAGGTTACAGGGACACTATAGTTAGGCTCATATTTCACACAGACAAAACCATAGAAATGTAGCAGTTATAGTTACCTGAGCTAACTATAGCTTATGCCCACAAAATATTCTGCTTATGACCTGACATATTACTTCACTCATGACATGGTCAGTGACATCTCTCATGATGTCACTGATGACATTTCGAGTGACATCACTGATGACATCATCTACAGAACCACTCCTACTTACACCAATATACAACGTCTCGTACACCCACTCAGTCACCTACACAGTCACTCTCATACCCATACAGAGATGCATATAAGTACTCACAAAACCACTCACTCCTCCATAGAGCCACTCACACACCCTACTCACTTGCTCATACAGCCACTCAAACATTCAGTTACTCACCCACATCACTGATGACATATCAAATGACATGTGTGTGCATTTACTGAAAAAATACAAAAGTTACTAGGACTTTATAGTTAGGCTCAGATTTCACTATTGCAAATCCATAGAAATTCATGAGTCACAGTTATGGGAGCAACTATAACTTAAGCCCCCACAATGCACTCACATATTACCTCATTTATGACATGGTCACAGACATCAATGATGACATCATTGATGACATCATCCAGTGAGTGTGTTTTGTAAATGTTCCTTAGAATTAAAGTTATATACTAAGCTACTCCACATGTTAAATTACTGTTCATTCTGTACTACTAATCAGTGATACTATTTCTAACATATGTCATCTGAGTGGCTTTTTGGCTGTCTGTATCGGTGTGTGAGTGGGTGTCTGAGTGGCTGTATGGGTGTGTGAGTGGCTATATGGATCTGTCATTGGGTGTGTGAGTGGCGATATAGGTCTGTCAGTGGCTATATGAGTGGCTGTATGGGACTGCTAATGGGTGTGTGATTGGCTGTGTGAGTGGTTTAATGGGTGTGTGATCGGATGTGTGAGTGATTTTAAGGGTGTGTGAGTGGTTGTATGGGTACATGAATAGGTGTGGGAGTAATTGTATGTGTGTGACAGGTTGTATGAAGTTGTGAGCAGGTGCCAGAGTTGCTGTGTGGTTATATGAGTAGTGTGAGTGGTTGTATGGGTATGTGAGTGTGTGTTTAAGTAGTTGTCCAGGTATGTGAGTGGTTATATGGGTGTGTAAGTAGGTGTTTTAGTGGTGGTATGTCTGTGAGTGGGCGTATGAGTGGTTGTGTGGGTTTGTGATTGGGTTTGTGGTTGGTTTTATGGGTGAGTGAAGGGGTGGTTGGGTGTTTGAGTGAGTATATGAGTAGGCATGTAAGTGGTTGTGTAGGTAGGTGGGTATGTAAGTGCTTGTATGGATCTGTGAGTGTTTGTGTAGTTTTGCAATTGGGTTTGTGATTGGTTGTATGGGTGTGTGGGCAGGTGTGTGAGTGAATGTGTAAGTGGCTTTGGGGATGATATAATCAGTGATATCATTTAAAGTATGATCAGTGATGTCATCAGTGGTGTCACTGACCATTGTCATGAGTGATGTAATATGCGAGGGCATAAGCAGTGCATTGTGGGGGTGTAAGTTATAGTAAGTTCAGGTTATGATAACTGCAAGATTTCTATGATTTTGTGCATGTGAAAACTGAGCCTAACTATACTAACCCTGCAACCTTTGGTGTTTTTATAATTCTATTTCCTAACTGTAATGTCCCTGTAACCTTTATTTTTTCATGAATTTCTATGTTTTCTCACTGCTAGGTCCTAACTATAATGCCTCTGTAACCTTCAACTTTTTAAGTGAAGTTCTGAGTGTTTTATTCCTAATTGTTTTTGCTAAGTATTATAACCCTGTAAACGTTGTTTTTTGAGTGAATTTGTTAGGTTTTTCAACTGCATTTCCTAACTGTAACCTGTAACATTTGAGAGTAGGTGTGTGAATGGCTGTATATGTTGGTGTATGGGTGTGTGAGTGGCTGTATGTATGTATGTGTGAGTGGGTGTCTGAGTGGTATTATGGGTGTGTTAGTAGCTTTATGAGTCTGTGAGTGGGTGTGTGATTGCCTGTATGGGTATATAAGTGAGTATGTGAGTGTCTGTATGGGTATATGAGTGGGTGTGTGAGTAGTATTGAAGTTGTGTGAGTAGATTTTTGAGTTGGGGAGTGAGTGTGTGGGTGGCTGTATGGGTCTTTGAGTGGGTGTATGATTACCTGTGAGGTTGCCTGAGAGGGTTTGTGAGTGTCTGTATGATCTATGAATGGGTATGTGAGTGGCAGTATGGGTCTGAGTGGGTGTGTGAGCAGCTTTATAGTATGTAAGTGAGGCTATGAGTTGTTTTATGGGTGGGAGATTGACTGTATGGGTCTGTGAGTGAGTGTTTTAGTAATTATGTGCGTGTGTGAGTGAATGTATGGTTGTGTGAGTGCTAGTGTGAGTGGCTGTATGGGTGTGTGAGTAGCTGTATGGATCTGTAAGTGAGTACAAGAGTAGCTGTAGGGTGAGTGAGTGGTGTGGGTGTATGAGTGGGTATGTGAGTAGCTGTATATGTCTATGAGTTGAATGTGAGTAGTTACATGGGTGGGTAAGTGGGTGTGTAAGCAGATGTATGGATCTATGATTAGGTTTGTGCATGGCTGTATTGGTGTGTGGGTGAATGGTTTGCATTGGTCTGTGGGTAGATGTGAGAGTGCCAGAATGGATGTGTGAGTGAGGTCTCTGAGTGTCTGTGTGGGTGTCAAAGTAGCTGTGTGAATGACTGGGCCAGAACTAAACCTCACCTGCTCCTTTATCCAACAAGAGTCCACAGTTTTGTATAAAATATATACTTTCTACTGGTTAATTAGTCAGTGCTATATTGTTGGGTTAACGTCTAGTGCATATTCTACACTACCGCTGCATATGTGGACCACAAGGCAATGTGATTTGTCCTTGTGCGTCTTCATCCAGAAATCTGTGATAACTTGGATCTTCCTATAGAGAAGGCAATAAGACTACAACGAGATAAATCTCCATGGAAGAATTGTCTTCCATCTTAACTATATGAATTAAGTGCGTCTTTGTTTGGTGGAGATGTCCTCAGATTGCATCAAGAACGTGTCACCAACATCAACAGGAAACATGCCGGGGGCCTTTTGTTAAGCTATCCATTATCCTGGAAAAAGGCAGGAAGACCTTTGCAAACTACTAAGGTGTGTGGAGTGGGGTCAAACAGGCAGAGTTTTCAGGTGATTCGTAGATTTCATACTCGTAGTAAAGGGAGAAACATGGACTGGACAAGAAAGAATGCACACCCATTCATAGGGAAGGGTGGGCCACATTGCCCCTCTTCCCAGGCTGATGTTGGCTCCGCAATGCTGGGTGCCCTTGAGCCAGCCAGTGCACCCAATGTGCAGTGTTGGGGACCACTGGGGAGTGCATTAATGCCACTACAGTCCATGCTGGCTCCCACCTTTAGCGGGAGCAGGCATTGCTCCTGCACACAGGAAGCAGCCAAAAATGCTGCTCCCTGCTTGAAGGAGCAATGCTTTCACCTGTTTTCCTTCCTGCTTGAAAGTGGGCAGGAAAACAGATCAAATGTTGTCTCCCAGCAGGAGCAGTTTTCCTGCTCCCACACACTGAAAGCGGAATTACGTTTTTCTCTTGCTTGGTGGGAGCTGGCAAAGCTTCCACCAAACAATCACAAACAGTTATGTCCCAGGGGTGGGCATCCTTGGATATAGGGAGCCATCCCTGGGGCATGGTGGTCCCAGGGCCATTATTGGCTCAAGGAGGGGGGCCCCACTCCTCTGTTTTTCTAGGGCCTGCCCCTGGAAGTTGGTCCCCAGGCTGAAAGTGGCCAAGCTAGGGCCCACCCCCCTGTTTTTGCAATTAGCCTGGCCCCAGGGAGGTGGTGAATCCCAAGGTCATAAAAGGCACCAGAGTTTGGGTCTGCGTAGCTCCCCTCATAAGATAAAAATGTGTTTGCCATGGCCTGGGGTGGTGGTTGTTCCTAGGCCCTTAAAATACATATGTACGGGATCTGGATGGCCACCATCATTATATTTACATATAGGCCTGGTCCCAGGTAGAAGGTAGTCTATGGGGCCCTTATCGGCCATGGGGAGGGGCTGCATGCACCCAGGTCCTGGGGCTGAAATACAAGGAAACACAGGAGACTGTGCTTCTTTTTGTTTAAAAAATTGCACAAATTTGTGAAACCCCCATGATTTTAACAGTGATTTTTTTTATTAGGCTTTTTGGTCCAGGCAGAGTCCCTGGAGGCCCAAGCACCAGGCCTAAGGGGTCAGAGTATTCCTACCCTGCCCCTTTTCCTTCATGTTCTAACTTTGATTTTTGGAGTTGGGTGACTCCGAGTTCCAAAATGGTTGCCAGAACTCAGAACTTCCTTGTTAAAGTGTTGGCAGCCAATCAGATCTCAGCTCCACATATACTCATTTTGTTTTCCCTTAACAAACTCAAAACTACTGCACATATTTGCACCAACTCACAAAAAGCATCATGCTTGCTGGACTAAGATTTAGCCTTCTGGCAAATTTAGTGTAATCCCATTAAGGGGTTCAGGCTGTAATTGTGTCTAAAATCTCTATGGGAAACTGCATGGGAAAACAAATGTTGGGACCGTTGGAGTACCGGGTATTTTAGAACCCGGCGGTGCCAGGGAATACACCTGCAAACTCCTGAGTCCTTCCTGTTTCAGACTACAGAAACACAGAGTCTTCTAGGTGAAGTCAAAGATTGTATTTATTGGCTGCAACCAGTAACAGGTATCCTAGAAGTACAACAGCATGTATGTTCTCAGGAGACTGCTCAAAATCACAAAGCCAGACTTCTCCTTTTATACAAAATAATATGCTTCAGGCAAACAGTTGACCATTCACATATTTTCCTTACAAAGAAAAAGCAGAGTCATGATGACAAGCCCACATTATAGTTTGTCCAGTACATAATCAATTACCCGGCAAGGCCCAGAACTTTCATCAGATATCGACAGACCCCCAATAAAATCGGGCACCTCCTCCTCGTAAAGCAGGTCATAAAGAAGAAACAGGGACAGGTGTGAGTGAGATTAGACATGGTTTGTGTACGGTGAGCGGTTTACGACATGTTGCACCTTGATACTAATCTCATTCGGCCACTGGAAAAGGAGCTGGCCGAACAGGTTTGGCTTCAGGCAGTGGAGTCAGCTTGCCCAGGTCACGGAGGAGTCAGCAAAAGTGTACGTGTCCTTTCAGATCAAATTTAGCCTCAGTTATGTGGCTATGTTAGGGCAATCACAAAATGGCTGCTGTTCACAAAATGGAACCCGAGGGTTCAGGACGAAAAACTCAGATTTCAGGGTGATTTCGTCACTCGAACGTAACGGAAATGCTTGTGCATAGTATTCGAACCATTACCAGTCTGCTGATACCAAAATCGTCATGATACGAGAATGATTGATTGATTGAAAAAGCTTTATTCGAGTTATACACTCATAAAAGCACTGGCATATAAATTCATACATTTTAAAACATCAAGCATTCTATAACAACAATTTATAATTGAAAATACATAATACCAAAGCATTAAAATTTTACCAATTGGAATAAAATAAGCTTTTTCATACTATGCGAATACTAAATGCATGTTGAGGTATGGGAACCTCCGCGTTACAGAGCATTCCCAAAGTTTAGACAAATTAAAACTCATACCATACATATTGCCCGCATTTTATGATGTTAAAATTCATATACAACACCCAGTAGATATTTGCAAGGTTTAGTCAAACAAATATAAAAATGTGGAATTCAAAACACATTGGGGAGTAGAGCCCGCCTCCTTATGGACCATGCCCACCCCAGGTATTTAGCTGTTCCAACTACGATGGGCATTTCAGTGGAGGAACAGATAATTCTCAGCCCCTCCACACCGCTTCGGACACCAAGATTCCTACATACTGGAGCCAACCATGATTTTCTTGGGATTGCATAGGACTCACATATAAACAGGAAGTGTGCAATATTCTCGTTGGGGGCCCCACATGACGGGCAGCACAAACCACCACTAGTTCTCCAGCCGGACGTCAGGCACCTCAGGGGGAGAGAGCCCGCCCTTAGCTGGAAAAATAATTTCCTGTCTAATGGGACAGTTATGCTGTCCCAATACTTTTCCAGGGATGGGCTTTGTTTGATTTCCAGGAATCTTCCCCCCATTGAATCCGAGGTTGCGCTCCTCCATAATTTCTGATCTATGTAATCCCAATATATTTCTTTAATGGTGGTTTTACTGGGGAATACTTCCCCGAGGGGGTTTTCCCATAATTTGGAGAGCCCAAGTTCCGCAAGAACGTCCTTGAGCGTTTTTAGCCATTTAATTTTGCGAAAAACATCTAATTTGGCTAATGCTAGGAACCCCTCGGCGTAGTGCCTTATTTCCACGGTTGTCCAAAGCCGTCTCCAATAAAGGATTGGCCTCAGTCGGGCTCGGTCCCTGAGCGATTTTCTACCTAAATCAAGGACAAGCGGTATTAAGGGGGTGCTTTGGGGAAGACTAGTTATCCCTCTCAAAAACTTGTTCTCAGATTTTTGAATGTTAATAAGACTCTCAAAGCCCCAGACTTCGGCCCCATAAAGGGTTGCGCCCAAGGCTTTGGCGTCATAAACCATAAGAACTGGTTTTATGGGCCTGGTCTTAGATTTTACTTGCTCAAGCCTGAGGGCTCCTGAAATTTGCCGATGCTTCAACAGCGCCTTCTCTATGTGTCTTGCCCAACCAAGTTTGCTTGAGATCTCAACCCCGAGGTATGTAAAAACATTTACTAGCTCCAACTTAACATTATTCAAAAATACCCTAGGTTGAGATTGGCGCTTATGCCCAAAGGCCATCAACTTGGTTTTATTTACATTCACCTCAAGACCCCGTTCTTTGCAAAATGCGTCAAAAATGTTCAGGGCTCTCTGCAGGCCCGACGGAGTCTTGGACACAATCAAGGTATCGTCCGCGAACATCAGAATTGGGACTCTGATGCCCGCTAACGAAGGTGCGTCAACCATTGCGTCCAACATCCTGTCCACGATGCCATTGATGAACAGGGAGAACAGCAGGGGTGCCATTGCACAACCCTGCCGCACTCCCCGCTCAACCGGGAAGTTAGTAGTGGATTCCCCATTCCTCCCCCACTGGACCTTGGCATAATTGCTCTCGTGGAGACGCATTATCAGCGAGAGCAATTCAAGGGGAACCCCAATTTTGGATAAAACCTCCCACAGCGTGCACCTGGGCACCAAGTCAAAGGCAGCCCTTAGATCTACAAATGCTACATAAAGGCTGCCTTTACCCAGGAGTACAGTCCCCCACCGCAGCATGGTGAAGCGGAAAATTTGGTCGACCGTACTGGTTGCACGTCTGAATCCTGCCTGGTAAGGGGATAGGGCATTATTGTCATCTACCCAGGCCATAAGTTTGTCGACAAGCATCTTCCCCACTACTTTTTGTATAGTAGCCAGCAAACTTATTGGTCTATAATTTGCTGGGAGTGACCGATCGCCTTTTTTAAAAATCGGTATAATTATGGCCCCCTTCCATATATTGGGGATTTTTGCCCCTTTAGCCAAGCCATTTCCCAACAAAGTCGCATATTTTGCCCACTTAACCTTGTCATACTTAAAAATGTCTGAAGGGATTCCATCCAGCCCGGGGGCTTTTCCCCCCTGCAGTGTTGAGATTACAATTTCCGCATCCTTAGTGTTAAAAAAATCACCCTTGCAAAATACCATAGGGATAGGTTCTTTAGCCACTATATCCCTACACTCAGCATACTGGGGTTTAAAATACTCGACCCACAATGCCTCATCGACATTGTTGTCGGGATTATTGGGGGCGCCCCCTCTTCCCCATTTCACAATTTTCCAGAACATTCTGGAGTCCCTTTGACCTGAGGCCTCCAGTAGCTCCTCCCAGTACTCCTCATCCCACTGCTTCTTAGCCTTTCGAATACTGTCATTATAACATTTCCTTGTAGCTTTAATCGAGGCCTTGTCCCTACTTTTGAGTGCTCTGCCCAACTCCAGCCTAGCTACCCTACATTGTTTGTTGAACCAGGTTGGAATTGTGATTGGTACTTTCCTATTAGCCTTCTGAGGTTTAGTGAAATGCGGTTTTAACAGAGAAAAAAATGTCTCATGTATGTCAGTTATTTGGACAGAGCCTGGTAGTACAGGGTCTACTCTTTCCATGGCGGCAATGGCATTGTCAACCTCCAAATTAATAGACTCCAAAGTGGTCAAATTAGCCAGGACATATGGCCATTTCACCCTTCTTGAGTCATTGGCCATAACAGGTACGCTCCCACTACCTGACACTGAGTTGGCTCGTGCGGCCTTCCACCATGAGTGGGAGACACAGAGAGGATTGTGGTCGCTTTCTATTCTGGCCACAATTTCCATGTCACCCACGCCACACCATAACTCAAGACTGCAGATGACATAGTCAATCCTGCTTTTATTATGTCCATTATCGTATGTGCAACTACCACCTTGATCACTTTTTGTCCTGCCATTGAGGGCCCTCAAACCATATTCCAAACATAATGCATTCAACAACAAGATGTCGTTAGTCCACCGCTTCACTGGTAGGAGGTCTAGGTTGGGGATGTCCCAAAGGGCATCTTCCTCTAGTCCTATTGGGAATGCAGTATGTTCTAGGGGCTCGAATGTCCTATTCAAGTCACCTGCCAAAATTACACTGTTTCCAAGTGACCGGGATTCAAGGGAAGCGGATAGTACTTCCAGGGTAACAGAATTCCCTGGACTCGTGCCCCTGGCATATATATTATAGATATCTATTGTTGAACCCTTGGCTACAGATAATCTCAGTAACTGGATATCCTTACAACCTAGATCAATCGTTTTTGCCTTTACATTTAAGTTTTGTTTAATCCAGACTGCAAGGCCTCCCATAGGTCTACCCCTGTGGCCTCTCGTTGCCGGTATGCAGAAGTTTAAGTAACCCTGGAAGTGGATTGGCTCACATGCCCATGTCTCCTGAAATAGGCACATTTCAAACCCGGTTACGAAGTCAATCCAATCCTGCGACATCAATCTTGCCCCCAACCCCGCAACATTCCATGACAAAAATCTCTCCAGGATATTTTCTACACAAATCCCCTTGTCATTAGGTGTCATAGGCGGTAGATCATCCTGCTTCCCACAATCACAAACCTCACTTAGAGCAATATTTATACAATTAACATCTGTACCATCTTTGGAGCAGTCAATAGTTTGCAAACTCGGTTCACCCACACACCCCCCCGAGCATTCAATAATGTCCACATCCCTCACATATTCCACTACGAGTTTTCCGGTCATTTCATCGTGGGGTCTTAATATTACATCAGGGAACTTCCCACTAACCATGACCTCATCCTGTCGTAATTGCTCAATTGATCTCTGTCAGCAACCCCACCTCATCTGCCCCTGCCCTTTATAGGGGTTAAATGCCTCAGTATAACAGTTAGTCGATCTAAATATAGGAGCAGCAGGTGGGACAGCCTCTACCCAGGTGCAAAGACTGGGTCTCGGTTGCTCATTGGAGCCCCCTAGATAGATCGCCGGTCTTGGGTAAAAGGAAGTGAGGTCAACAACCCCAATACCTCCAATGTTAGTGTTCCAACCCTGTCCCGTAATCAGCCCCACAACCCTTGGATCCTGGAAATTGATTATAATACACTCACCCCCCTGTTTTTTTATAGTATTCCCTATCCAAAGGACCCTTCTAGCCCCGATTATCAGGCCATCCACCCCCCCTGGGAGCGGTCTATTGACTGAAAGCCAATGCATGGCCTTGTTTTTTAACATGTCATAGGTTTCTCTTTGGCCCTCCGTTAGGGGTGGGACGTTAGTAAGTACGGCCACATATGGGAAGGAGTCAGGGGTGAGCTGTACTGGCGGGATTCTAGTTGGCAGTTTGGTTATTTGGGTCTGTGTTTGGACTTGTTGTGGGGGAACATAACTCTGTGAGGGAGGTTTTGCCACTGTCACACAGGAATTAATCCCATTCCCATTACTCGGGTGAATTTTATCTGCCTGTGTATGGACTTGTTGTGGGGGAACATGGCTCTGTGTGGGAGGTTTTACCACTGTCACACAGGTATTATTCCCATGCCCATTACTAGGGTGAATTTTATCATTTCCTGACCGTTGGGCCAAAGTTATTCCCGATCCGGTCGTCAAGGGTGTGGCATTTTTGCTAGTTGTTGTAGGTGGGTTTTTTACACTGTCCTTGCTTCCCTTATTTCTAGTGTTATTGGACTTCGGTTTCCCGCAATTACTACTGGTTTTGCTAGACACTGGATCAGGTACATTCTTGCTATTCCCCCCTTCATTATTGACCTGTGCAGGAATACCACTTACAGGCGGAGATTGTAGGTCAACCAACATGGCTCCTTGAACTTTATCACCCTTCTGTTGGTTGTTCCCAACCTCACCCATTTTTTTGCCAGACTTAATTAAAGATTTAATAGAAAAAAAGTTATCTAGGCTAGCTTGTTCTAGATGGTCAAGTTGCTCAGCTAGCTTTTTAAGTCTTATTTCCACTGGATTAAGGAGGGAACGCATTATTTTTTCCACTTCTATCAGAAGATCGTGGTTGGAGGGTAGCGAACCAGGGGGAACTATGACAGATGGATCTGGGACAGGCACCGCCATTATTGTCGGGTGCACCATACTTATAGGCTCCACTACAACTGGAGCTACTTCAGCCTCCCCTATTGTCATTAATGCATCATGCTTTGGAGGGACATGATTCAAAGTCGATTTAGTACCTAGCTTCCTGTATTTTCTAGCAGGTTTTATTGGTTGTGGTTTTTTTACAGTAGCTCCCCATTTCCTTTTGACACCAGGCTTAAGTTTGCCCGCTTCTGTTAGTACACAGTGATTTTCTGAGGCTCCTTCCCCTGTTACTGTTTGGCTAGGTGCCTCAGGATGCACAACAGATAGGTTAGTTGTAACAATGTCCAATTGGGGGTTAGCTACTAACTCAGTAAGCAGTGGTACGTCAAGTGATAAGTCCTGGGGGGCTGGTAAAACAATGGATGATAATGGTGTAACCAGCGCAGGATAGTTCAAGCCTTGGTTTTTCTCCAGTGGATTTTTCAGAAGCTCAATCGAAAGCCTACGCCCGGCTCGCCTTTCTGCCAGGGCGATCTCTTTATCGATATCCTGCGGCAGACGCTTGAAGTAGGAGTCAAGGGGGCCCATGATAGCAGGCTCAGCTTCCCCCAGGGGAGGCAGCAGAGTAGAAGTACTTGTTGAGCTAGCCATAATACAAGGGACCCCCTTTCTACCCACCTATAGGGAAATAGGTCACAAAGCCTTTCCAACAACAGTGGGTTTGATCAATACCTGGCCCGTAGATGTTAATGGGGTGGCCCAGCCCGGCCTCCAGCGGCCCCGGACGGCCACAGACGGTCCCGCCCTTGTCCCGGGCTTCTCCCGGCGCGCTCCCGCGCGCTCACGCGAAGCGGCAGGGACTACTCCTAATAAAGATAGGAGGTGTTTAGGGCGGGGCAAACAGGGAGAGCGACCAGGTGTAGGTGATTACAGCGCAGGGACTCCTGGGCAATGGAGTCCCTGTTCCTCACCTGGCGCTCGCAGCCCTGTGCTTCCTCCTCCTGCCCCCGGTGATGGAATCCAGACGATTAGCGCCTTGACACGAAGGCGAAGCGGGACCCGCGCAGCGGGGACCGCGAGGTGTTGCAAAAAGTTCAGCAAAAGAAAGGCAAGCCCAGCAAGGGAAAGCAGCGTGCAAAGGTACTCCTCCTCTCAGCCACGGAAAGCGTCTCCCACAGGCAGCAGCTCACAGGCGCCTTTCACTCGGTGTTCAGGGCGGGGCAAACAGGGAGAGCGACCAGGTGTAGGTGATTACAGCACAGGGACTCCTGGGCAATGGAGTCCCTGTTCCTCACCTGGCGCTCGCAGCCCTGTGCTTCCTCCTCCTGCCCCCGGTGATGGAATCCAGACGATTAGCGCCTTGACACGAAGGCGAAGCGGGACCCGCGCAGCGGGGACCGCGAGGTGTTGCAAAAAGTTCAGCAAAAGAAAGGCAAGCCCAGCAAGGGAAAGCAGCGTGCAAAGGTACTCCTCCTCTCAGCCACGGAAAGCGTCTCCCACAGGCAGCAGCTCACAGGCGCCTTTCACTCGGTGTTCAGGGCGGGGCAAACAGGGAGAGCGACCAGGTGTAGGTGATTACAGCGCAGGGACTCCTGGGCAATGGAGTCCCTGTTCCTCACCTGGCGCTCGCAGCCCTGTGCTTCCTCCTCCTGCCCCCGGTGATGGAATCCAGACGATTAGCGCCTTGACACGAAGGCGAAGCGGGACCCGCGCAGCGGGGACCGCGAGGTGTTGCAAAAAGTTCAGCAAAAGAAAGGCAAGCCCAGCAAGGGAAAGCAGCGTGCAAAGGTACTCCTCCTCTCAGCCACGGAAAGCGTCTCCCACAGGCAGCAGCTCACAGGCGCCTTTCACTCGGTGTTCAGGGCGGGGCAAACAGGGAGAGCGACCAGGTGTAGGTGATTACAGCGCAGGGACTCCTGGGCAATGGAGTCCCTGTTCCTCACCTGGCGCTCGCAGCCCTCTGCTTCCTCCTCCTGCCCCCGGTGATGGAATCCAGACGATTAGCGCCTTGACACGAAGGCGAAGCGGGACCCGCGCAGCGGGGACCGCGAGGTGTTGCAAAAAGTTCAGCAAAAGAAAGGCAAGCCCAGCAAGGGAAAGCAGCGTGCAAAGGTACTCCTCCTCTCAGCCACGGAAAGCGTCTCCCACAGGCAGCAGCTCACAGGCGCCTTTCACTCGGTGTTCAGGGCGGGGCAAACAGGGAGAGCGACCAGGTGTAGGTGATTACAGCGCAGGGACTCCTGGGCAATGGAGTCCCTGTTCCTCACCTGGCGCTCGCAGCCCTGTGCTTCCTCCTCCTGCCCCCGGTGATGGAATCCAGACGATTAGCGCCTTGACACGAAGGCGAAGCGGGACCCGCGCAGCGGGGACCGCGAGGTGTTGCAAAAAGTTCAGCAAAAGAAAGGCAAGCCCAGCAAGGGAAAGCAGCGTGCAAAGGTACTCCTCCTCTCAGCCACGGAAAGCGTCTCCCACAGGCAGCAGCTCACAGGCGCCTTTCACTCGGTGTTCAGGGCGGGGCAAACAGGGAGAGCGACCAGGTGTAGGTGATTACAGCGCAGGGACTCCTGGGCAATGGAGTCCCTGTTCCTCACCTGGCGCTCGCAGCCCTGTGCTTCCTCCTCCTGCCCCCGGTGATGGAATCCAGACGATTAGCGCCTTGACACGAAGGCGAAGCGGGACCCGCGCAGCGGGGACCGCGAGGTGTTGCAAAAAGTTCAGCAAAAGAAAGGCAAGCCCAGCAAGGGAAAGCAGCGTGCAAAGGTACTCCTCCTCTCAGCCACGGAAAGCGTCTCCCACAGGCAGCAGCTCACAGGCGCCTTTCACTCGGTGTTCAGGGCGGGGCAAACAGGGAGAGCGACCAGGTGTAGGTGATTACAGCGCAGGCACTCCTGGGCAATGGAGTCCCTGTTCCTCACCTGGCGCTCGCAGCCCTGTGCTTCCTCCTCCTGCCCCCGGTGATGGAATCCAGACGATTAGCGCCTTGACACGAAGGCGAAGCGGGACCCGCGCAGCGGGGACCGCGAGGTGTTGCAAAAAGTTCAGCAAAAGAAAGGCAAGCCCAGCAAGGGAAAGCAGCGTGCAAAGGTACTCCTCCTCTCAGCCACGGAAAGCGTCTCCCCGAGAATGTTTATGACACGGGTCCCGAATTTTCAGTACCACACCCTCCCTTTTTCTTGGCTCCTGCGTAACTAATCACCCCAAAACTATCTAGCTTTCTGCTACATTTGGTACAAATACGTTTAGTGGTGTGGGCTGTAGCTGTGTCTAAAGTTTCTACGGAAAAATTAATGGGGAAGACAAGTTTTGGGACCCCCCTTTTTCTCAACCCCCACTAAATGGATCACCCTGAAACTGTTCATGTGCAAACTAGTAACAAAGTATCAATTATTTGGAAAGTTTAGTAAAAATTTGTCAAACTGTGCCAAAGTTATCAGCAACACTAAAAGGCATTTCCCTTGGAAACACAATTCTAGTTATAGCTATCCATTGGCAACCAACATATATATGTATATATAGATGGGGCATGTGGCCCCCCCTCCCCTAGCCATTTTCGGTCCCGGGAACCTCATATTCCCGGGTTCAATCGATGTAGTTTATGTAATCTATATGTTTGCTCTGAAAGGGACATTACCCTGAAAATCAAATTGGATCAAATTGGATGCAGTAGAAAATTCCCAATGAATTATCTAAACATTTCAAGACTGCTTAATAAGGACAGCAACCTAATTACAGCCAATAAAGCGGCAATTAAAAAAATATGAAATTTGCACCCTCAAAAGTACTCCCACACATGGAAGCAGATTTTTTTTTATTTATAAATATTTGTGGTACCACACTTGGAAAGCTAGTTGCCCAAGTATACCTTTCCAGGAGTACCAAAAGAAGTGACATTTGACACATTCCCTTCCCTCCCATTTCTTCGCTTCGTAATTCTAAACAGCCTAGATTTAAGCACTGGCGAAGGTATGTCCATGTACAAATGCACATGTATTTCTTTTATTTTTTCTTCTGGATGGGGATACATTTTTCCCATGTATCCACCCCTTTCCTTACATGTTTTCTTCCTTTTGTGTGATATGTTGCACTTCCTCCTAGATACAGATTTTCGCAACCCCTATCCATTTTAAAACGTTGACTGCTTCTGAATTGGGAAAGAGTCAGATCTGAATTCGTGAGTACCCCCAAACATACAAGTTTGAGGGTGTTCTCTAGCCTACGAGGCTAAACATGCAATGTCCTTTCCAAAGAATTATCTAAACATTTCAGGATCCATTAGAGAGGACTGCAACATTACAGACACAAAAGAGGAAATTGAAATATACTAAATCTGCACTGTTAAAAGTACTCTCACACATGGAAGCAGATTTATTGCTGTTTAAAAATCACAAAAGCACACTTGGTAAAGCTAGTCTAGGTATAAGTTTCCAGATGTATTACTGGAAGTGACATGTGACATATTCCCAGCCCATCCATTTCTTCAATTTGCAGTTGTAGGAAGTTTGGTTAATCATTGAGGGGCTGTAAACCTTTCTGAAGCAACAGCCACAATACATGGTGAACCACAAAAGTCACAAAATTACCATGTGCAAGGCAAAAAAGCAGTCAGGTTTAACTTAGGGGCACTGTGGAAAGTCAGTCAGTCAGTCAAAAAACTTTTAATCGGCAATGGCTGCCATAAAAGCACAATAATATAACATTTTACATGCAACATCTTAAAATAGCATACTAAAAAATAAAAAGAAAATAGAAAAAAAAAGCAATTACAATAGTTACTATTTGACATTTAAATCCCAGAAGGTGATAATATGGAGAGGGTCGCGCCCCTTCATGTAATTAACCCATGAGGAGTGTTAGGCATAGATATCTCAATTAAGGGCAGTTTTTAACGACATATTAGATAATGTCATGTATGGCGCAATCTATTTAAAAATATAAATAAACTAAAAAATAAAGTTAAAAAGAGGTAAGCATCAATAATGCCATTTAAAATCAGGGAAATTGAACTTAAATAAAACAACACCTTCTCAATCTATACCCTAATTTTTAACTAAACATCTGCGTTTGCACCACATTGCAAATAAAAATGTTGTTATAGCTACGACAAAAACCGGATGTGTGTCATACTTTAATAACCTGTAGACCTCTCTATGATTTCTTATTCCTAGGTTCCTGCAAAGTTGAAGAACCCATTTAGATCTAGCCACATTATATGCATGATATGTAGGTGAGCGACCCAATATACCCTTGCGGGCTCGGGCAATATTTATTATAAGAGAAAAGGCCAGCAAGGGGTTTTGTTCTATTTCTTTTTATCAGCGTTGATAGGGCCTGTTGTAAAAATCAGGATACCTAAAACTGTTTTTAATCAGTGGCTGTAATAAATCATTAGCTTTTAGAAAAGGATTCGCAAAGGATCAGTACATACATACATCTTTGATTTTTTTCTGATTTTGAGTTGAAATCACTGTGTTATCTTGTGTTAGCAGTCTGGACTTTTTGTTTAGATATATCAAAGGAGGAAACAACCAATACCTTGAATATCTAACTAGTATCTGTGTATGTACCCTATTTTATAAGAATGTTTTCTTCTTTTTTATAAAAATATTTTTTGTCTTGAGAACAAATAATAATCTTCAGACAATATAAAACCCTGGTTTCTTGCATTTATTTACTTTATTTACTATATTTACTGTGTTAGTGTGGTAACACTGTATGTAGTGATCCTTTGCGACTCCTTTTCTAAAAGCTAATAATTTATTACAGCCACTGATTAAAAACTGTTTTAGGTATCCTGATTTTTACAACAGGCCCTATCAACGCTGATAAATAGAAATAGAACAAAACCCCTTGCTGGCCTTTTCTCTTATAACATTATATGCGTGGCAAAAGAAGATCTCGCTGGTCTCCATCTCTTCTGTCTCATTGCACGCGGGACATAATAGTTTGACACCCATCCAATTGTTAGTAAATGCATAGAGGGGGAGAGTCCCGCATCGAAATTGATGAAACAAATTCTTAGCTGCAAGAGGTTGAATAAGATCTAAGGCCGGCTCCAAACTATAGTGCAGTTTTACATTTGAGAACCTGGAGGTTAGACTGGATGAGTCAGTCAATTGAATGATACACGTCAGTCTATGCTTTTTCAAAGCATAGGTTAATGACTGCTTGGAAGTAGCAAGACATGACTCCTCAGGTGCAGACCACAAATCAATTCTCCCTATTTTACTAAATGAATCCCCAACAAAAGACAGATAAGGGATCTTCCCCGCCCCCAAGATAGACATAACTGATTTTAATTCCTCTCTATAGTTTTCCAACTCTGGTGTGCTCCATAGCAGTCACCAGTAGAGGAGTGGGCAAAGAGCGATCAAGTCGGCAATAGGAGCAATACCCAGGTCCATCCTTAAGGGAATTAAGGGGGTGCTTTGTGGAAGGCCCACGTGTTGTCTTAAAAAATTGTTTTTAGTCAAGGTTAGAGTATTAATTGGACAGTGGCCCCAGAGTTCAGTTCCGTACAAAGTGGCACCCCTTGCTTGAACCTTGTAGATTTCTGCAGGGGGCTAATGACCTTTACGGCACAACTCCTAAGAACTTTTAAAATCCACCCACTTGTCTGGATTACCTTTAAGTTCGCCTTGGTAATCTGCGGCTCCCATTCCATTTACTCATTTATGGTAAGGCCCAAGTAATCAAAAACTGGCACCCTCTCTATGGGCCTATGGTCCATATTATGGTGAGGGCAGTTAGTAGAGACGGCATGGAAGACCATACACTTTGTTTTCTTTATATTAACCTTCAGATTCCTTTTCTTAGAAAACAAGCTAAATTCCACTAGGACACTCTGCATCCCGATAGGTGTTTTAGAAACGAGCAGCGTGTCATCCGCAAACATTAGTGCTGTTATTTTGCGGTTAGGAATCTATATCTTTGACAGCTAAAAGATCCTCAATTAACCCATTTAAGAAGAGGGAGAAAAGAGTTGGTGTGAGCACACAGCCTTGTCTCACACCCTTCTCTACGGGAAATGAAGCTGAAAGTTTCCTGCTATTCCCGAATCTTATTTTGGCAAAGGTACCTTCGCGGAGGAGTTTAAGCTGTTGACAAAGGTAAACTGGAGCCCCCATATCAAGCAGTAAGCTCCACAGCTGGTCTCGGTCCACCATATCAAACGCGGATTTGAGGTCCACGAATGTTAGGTAGAGAGAGCTTCCCTCCAACGTTATGGTTTTCCAATAGATCAGTTGTAGTCTGAACAACTGATGTATAGTTGAGGTTTTGGATCTAAAACCTACTTGTAAGGGAGTTAGTATGTTATGGTCATCCATCCAAGTCTGCAATCTTCCCAACAGAACACAAGCAAAAATCTTACATCGATTAGGCTGATAGGCCTGTAGTTTGCCGATTCTAAAGGGGAGCCTTTTTTGTAAATAGGAATGATCTCAGCACCCGCCCATGTTTGAGGGGGTGTCAAGCCATGAGGAATTGCACTAAAAAGGCACTGCAGATAAGGATCCCAAACTACCTGTTCAGCTTTGAGCAGGTCTCCTGGAACCCTATCCAATCAGGGTGCCTTGTTTGGTAAAACTTTGGCCAGGACCACTATTACCTCCGCCAGAGTACATGGGGGTATATCGGCAAAAGGAACATGAATAAAATCAATAGCAGGTGGCCCTGTTTCAATGACTCCTATTTGGGACTTGGCGTATAACATTTTAAAATGTGATCGCCAAACCTCCTCCCCAAGGTTTGGCTCAATTGCATTTCTGTCCTCGGGTTTTCCTGTCTTCACCAGGTTCCAAACTCCTCTTTGATCTTTATCATCAAGGGCTTTCTTAATGGCCTGCCATCTGTCAATTTCCCGTTCAGATTTAGCTTTTAAAATAATTTTCTTAAAAAAAACCTGTGCCTACCTAATACATTCAATGTCACCCTCTCGGAGTATAGTCAACAGAAAATTCTTTTCTTCTCTGGATGCCCTATTATACCAGGGGTTATTACCTCTTTGTTAATTCCTTTTGTGGGTTGAGATGCTATAAAAAAACTTTGCCAGGTTTCCAACCATATCCAAATGGTTTTCCCCCAGCACCTCTAAAGAATCTGTGGCACCGCTATTGTCTATAGTAGAACTTGCCTTTACCAAAAAGTTTAATATGGATTCATACAGGGAAGCCATTGCCTCTGAGGATTGTAAGAATTTTCCCCAGTGGATTATTCTGCCTCCATCAATTGCAATTAATATAGAAGGAGGTGGGGTAGTCACAATCTGTCCTGCTGCTGGATGGCACCAATCCAAGGTAACAACCAGCGGCTTATGGTCACTTTCAGTACGGGTCTATACCAGGAAGTTCACAATCCTATGCCAGATATCCACCTTCACCAAAATATAATGAATTGTGGAGGCCTGGCCATTCCTTTCAAAGGTATATTTCCCTGGGTTATCAGCAAACAGGCGACCGTTACATGCCCTCAGTGAATAACTGAGGGTAAGTGAAGTCAGTTTCAGGGCTAGAGTGGACCATCCCCTCATAGGATAAAGATTGCACATTGGGATTTCCCACGTTGAGTTTTCATCGCAAGTAATAGGGTGAGGTAAGCCATTTACAGATTCAAAATGGCAGTTGAAATCTCCACCGATGATAGGAAAGGCTTGCTCGGGCAGCATCGAGAGAAGGGCAGACAGACAGTCTAGCTTCTGTGAATTCTGCCCATACCTAACAGGGCGAGAATAAACGTTAATAATAGCCACCGTTGGGAAGTTGTTGAGGGAAAGAATAATACATAAAATATCAGGTGAATGGGTTTCTATCGGTTTAACTGAACATCCAAGATGTACACCGACACAGATACCCAACCCTCGATGGTCTTCCCCTACGCCTCCGAACCGCCGCTTTACAATAAGTGTCAAACCCAACTCTATGCAAAGATTTCAAGGCCCAGGTCTCCTGGATTAAGCAGATCCCATGGGTATCAATGAATTCACCCCAATCGGGGAGGTCCATTTTAGCATTTAGCCCAGCTATGTTCCAAGACAACATCCTTAGCCCTTATGGTGTATCTACCTCAATACTCTGTGTATCTATAATGGGCTCCTCTCTCTCCTGGGCCACAGACGGCATCTCCTCCTCATGGCCTTCATTAATATCAACATTGGCCCCTGAGCAACTAGCTATTTCCCCTTTAGCATTCTCTACTAGTACTAAGACGTTGCTAATCGTCGGTTGGTAATCAAAAACCACAACTCCCTGAGGCCTTTCGACTTCTATGGCCTGGGATAAAGTAGTGAACTTCCCTAGTTTGATTCTATTGGGAAAGCTCCCCTCCTTACTGAATGGAGTACTATCAATAGCCTCCTTGATGATATCAATGGTTCCCCTACAGATTTCTTCTGTCACCAATTCCCTGCTCAAGGTCAATGCCTGGTCATGGGCCACATCTCCCTCACCAATACGGGTGACTAAAAAGACTAACTGTTGGTCCTTGGGAGTTAGATATTGACTACTAGAAGTCAGTCAATCTACCTGGTCTAAGACGCTGTATCTATTACTTACAGGCAAGGCAAATGGTTGAAAAGAATCAAAGTTACAAAACCTGTTATTTGTGGTTCCTACCTGTGCTCTTCGTTCCCAACTTTTCCATGGCTTAGCCCTTCTCTCTAATGGAAGATAGAAAGGGTAGGGAGGATAAAAGTAGGTTAAAGAAAGGGACTGTATCCCAGTGGCCGCCCGCATCTGATGCCAATCACATACATATTCGACCGCCCGCCTATCTCTGAAGTTAATCAAAATGCAATCGCCCTCAATTTGTTTCTTTCTTTGTCCCACCCAGCTTACTCTACCCGCAAATAAAATTTCACTGAATACCTGTGGTGGGAGTGGTCTATTAGTGTTTAACCAATGAGTACACTTATTTTTTAAATCAGAATACGACTCCTCTTTACCATGTTCCAGCACAGGGACACCAGCTAATACACCAACATAGGGGATTGATGCAGGTGGTAAGTCTATGCATGGCAAGCTAGAATTCATATCACCACGACTGTGAGAGCGGCTACTAGAATCATAGGTTTTATCTTTTCTCATTGATTCAGATGCCAAACCACCCCCTGAATAGATATCGCTAAATTCATATTCTCTATAGATTCTCCCCCACCACGTGTCACATTGCCAGGATTCACAATGGTATCAGCCTCAACATTCCCATCAGGAGGTGCTAGTGTTGTGTTAGGAGGCAGTGAGATAGGTGGACTAATAGAGGTAGGGGGATTACACATTTCATTTGTTGTTGTTACAATTAACCCAGAATTGCCCCCCAGTGGATTGTTGTTATTAACATGGTTAGATGCCGAAAGTGATTCAAAATACAAAAGTTTTTCCTCTATTGAAGAGAGTCTTTCAAGAATTGGTGGAAGAGATGTACTAAATAAGGCTCCCATTTTGCCCCCAAAATCCTCTCCAACTTGAGGTGAATGAGCATCAGCCATATCTGGATTATACTTGCCCACTAAAGGGGTCGGTATCTAGGTCTCAGGTATAGGTGGCGTTGCTCTAGACTCCGTCGCACCATTCCTAGTAGATTTATGAGCTTTTGCATTTTTATGCCTCTGAGGCCTCCTCCCCGCTTTCTCTTTGTAGCGGGTCTGGCAGTTGGTCTGTGACTTGCAATAAAAAGCTACAAGAAGACCTTGTTGAAGCACGGGGAGGTATGCTACGAACGGACTCTTTAATTGTTGGGGCAACACGCGAGGTGATAGATGCGGGATCCAGTAATAAAGACATACTAACTAGGCTCACTGAGTCGTGCAATGAATGATTATCGCCTCATACAGAGGCGCGAGGGTCAATAGTCAAATCTGTAGGTTGCTCAGGTGACCTTATGGGCATTAGCCCACCCAGAGTTGATCGTTTAGATAGCATAGGGTCCAATTATAAACGCTGTTCTGTCAGGGCTACTTCGTGGGCCAGAACCGAAGTTGCTCTTATTAAAAACTGATCCAGTGTCCCCACAACTGACCCACCCGTAGCGGGTTCATCCCTTTTCCTCCTCTGTTAGCCATCATTGTAATCGTGATAATAAAGTCAACACACCAACCAATCCAGGTGTCAAAATGCCAGGTAAGGGTAAGAACACAAGTGAACAAATCAACTAGAAAACACTAACCTTGAAGTACTGGTTAGGTCAGGGGGGGCTGGCCCGTCCTCTTTAGTCCTCGAACAGGCTCAAACGGGCCTGCCCTCGTCCCAGGCTTCACTCGGCGCCGTTCGCGCGCGTTCCACGTCGCGGGAGCCCGATGACCCTTATAAGCGCCTCCTGGGCTTGGAGCTGCGGTGGTGCCGTGCGCGCCGCAGGTGCTGCCGGGTAATGGAGGCCGGCAGCGTCGATGTCAATAGCGGTGGCAATGCGGGGCAAGTTGCGGCAGGGTAGAAGGGCGTCTGGCACTGGCAACTAGGCAGGTAGGTATCCTGAAGAAATAGGGTTAAGTATTTATGCAGCACACAAATAGTAATAAAGTGAAAATACAAGAAAAATCCCAAATCAATTCAGAGAAATAGAGTAACTTTTAATAAATAAAATTACATAAAATTAATTAGATCCAATCAATAGTACCGGCGGTATGCAATTTAAAAATTTCAAGTATATAGAGGGCCTAAAATCACAAAGCGCCACTCACGGTCTTCTGGTCATGTTAGACCGAGGGAAAGTCACAGGTTCAGGCCGTTCACAATGGAGTGCAGGCCAGATACAGGACCAGGTTAGTCCCACTAAAAGAGTTACCTTCTCAAAATCAGGTGTGAAGGTCCAGTTCATCATGGGGTCATCCATGAGGAACAGGGAGAGCATTGAGGGTGGTCATTAATGTAGTAAGAAGAGCAGGCCTGATGTCATGGACAGTTGTCACTGTAGCATGAAGATAAAGACAGTTGTTGTTCCATATTTGTGTTGGTGGTCAATGTGGGATGTCATTGCTGTAGCTCAAAGTGCAGATCTCGCTTTTCTTTGAAGTGCTCTTGTTTATTGTTTGCTGGGTATATGGAGGCCACAGTGAAAAATGAGTATCTTCTCTGCAGCCTAAGTGCCAGCACCTCCCTGTTATGTCTGCTATAGTTTCTCCAACTTTTCAGGATAGGAGGATGAGAGGAGAATTGTCATACCCCCTCTCTTGGTCCAATCTGACAAGAACTTTCATGGTAGCCACTGAGAAAGGAATCATTGCTAGTCCCCTCACAGAATATGTGTCTCCTCAGAAGACATACGTGATCCCCTGAGTCCCTCAGGAGCGATAAAACAGCTCCCCGTTTTCACAGGGGTGTTAAAGCCTTTCACCTTGAGGCTCAGTACCTTAAGTCTTAAGATGAGGCAACATAATATGCGAAACTCGCAGTAAGTACTAGCCGGAGCGGGTATGACCTGTTATCGTAATGGCCAGGACTGCCTGTCTGCCTGAAGGCCAACTACCTGTTTAGGTGTTGTGGAGTGGGGAAAAGAAGCAGGACCATCACACAGAGCATAGAAACCCTATAACAATTCAAAGCCAGAAAAAAACAACTAGAGCAAACAGCAGATCACCACTCCCCGATAGGGTCAAGAATCAGTCGAGCCAAAGTTTTTTCTGAAAGGTGACCAGTCTCTCCTGTTCCTCCAAAGGTGGTCCTCACCAATGTAGACATGCCATTCCTTGATTATGTCTGACGGTCCCAAGGCATATTACCAATCGGGCTCAACATTGTCCTCCCCAATCTAAGTCCAGCCATAAAGCTGCTCAGTAGGCCACTGATTAAGTGTCCCAGCTTGGGGTCGAGGCTCTCAGTTCTTGGAGTTGAGATAGGGAAGTGCTTCTATGCAGAGGTAATGTCTTCTGTCAATGGCCTATCTCTATTTTTGCTTGTAGTGCACAGTTGCTATCCAGCATGACCAGGGTGGCAGGAGCACCAGGCTTCTGCATCCCCTATGGGGGAGTCCTCTTCTGCTCCCTCACTGCACAACTCTAGGGTCTCCTGTGCCTCGATGCTTGGTGAACCTGTTAGGTTTGCATCTCCCATTGGAAGCTGAAGCAAAAGGGATGCCCCCACCTGTACAGGACTTCCCTGGATCACTGGCACCTTGTGATCTATTAAATGGAGCATAGTTTTTGGAGGGGGAGCCAACAAGTTCTGCTAGTTGAATAGACAATCGGGCTCTGGGTCATGCTACTTTCATGATGCCTCTTTTTGAGTGAATAGTGCACACATGTGAGGACCATTCTGCCAACCTACCGATCTTGATCTGTGAGTCCAGTCCAGATTAAGTATGAGCGGAAAATCCGTTCCGCTCGCGGATTTTGCACATTTTCGGTAAATTCGCGATCCGCGAACTCCCGCAAATTTACCGAGAATTCGCAAATCCGCGAGCGGTGGATTTTTCCGGGGGCAAAAGTTGAAGCCTGCCTGTTGTAACTATTTTAGGATGGCGCCGGCAAGCTGCCAGCGCCATCCTAAAATAGTTACTAAGTTAGCTTCAACAGGAAGCTCTAATAGATAAAATAAAGCAGGTGCTCGATTTTATCTATTAGAGCTTCCTGTTGAAGCTAATTTAGTAACTATTTTAGGATGGTGCTGGCAGCTTGCCGGCGCCATCCTAAAATATTTACCATGCCCTTCCTGTGACTTCTTCACAATCTACCGTGGAAAATCAGCTGTGATGCTGGATAAATGCTTTTGCATCCGTGACTTTCACGAGCGCAATACCCGTGCTGTTTCTGTGACCAGGAGCTTATTTCTCTTCATCTGCTGAACTGATCTTTCTCTGACCTTTTATACACACTAAAAGCATGTGTGAACTCACATGGTAGCCCTGCCCGTTTGGCCCAGCCCACACACTCGCGGTTTGCACCGTCTTCCCGCCATTCACCCACTATGATGGACAGCTCACTCAAGGGACCCCTGCACCCTTCGGGGCGATTGCATAGTAACACGCACATGGTCGCTCGAACTAGTTGATGCTCAAAATCAGTGACTCATTCATTAGCCCAAAAACAATCATGAGCGTCTTCGAGGCGGGACAGGTGTGCCTCTTCCCAAATCTACTGTGGAAAATCATCTGTGATGCTGGGTAGAGGCCTTTGCATCCTTGACTTTCATGAGCGCAATCCCCGTGCTGTTCCTGTGACCAGGAGCTTCTTTCTCTTCATATTATTGTGTTCGCACGGGTTGCTGCAAGTTCGCACGCGTTTTGTACAATTTCGCAATTTGCGAAATTGTACAAAACCCTCGCGAACTTGCAGAAACCCATGCGAACATAAAAAAAAAAGCCGCAAATTCGCGAGAATTCGCGGATTTTGCGGATTGCGAGTTCGCAAATCCGCAAAATCCGCGAACGGGATATCCGAAAAATTCGCCCATGCTTAGTCCAGATGAATGTCATAGTGTGGGGAGAATATCCATGAAAAACATTTTTTGACATACAGTTTGATATTGTCAGTTTCAGCTAGGCATGGGCGGAAAATCCGTTCCGCTCGCGGATTTTGCGGATTTTCGGGAAATCCGCAATCCGCGAGATTTGCGAATTTCCTGAAAAATCCGCAAATCCGCGAGCAGCGGATTTTGCTCGCACTGCTCGCACTGTTCGCGTGAGTTCGCGCCCCGCGAATAAGTGCGAAATTGCAGAAATACGATTTTAGCAAAACTGAAAGTAACTACTTACCAGGTTCAAAAGTTCAGGCTCATCATTAGTAGCCATTTCCTGTAGTGCTTCCTGAGGGGCCCCTCCAGAGTTCAGTTGCCAGTTGCAACTATTATGTGACCCTGCTCTGAACCTCAGAATAGTTACACATATGCCACAAAGGTCCTGAATTACAGCTAAGGGAGACAAGCAGGAGCCAGGCTGGAAGTTAAAATCCATTAATCAGCCCCTAATTCATTATTGTCAGTTGGGGCAGGGCAGGTGTTGTAACTAATTTTGCAACAATGAAAGCACTTAGCAAGTGCAAAAGATCACTAATCAGGGCGCACTAAGGAAGCAGGTGCCAGCTAAAAAAATATTCTGTGACACATTAATCAGCCCCAAATTAATTCAGGTCACTTGAGGCAGGGAAGGTGTGCTTTGCTTTGCCAAAAATAATGTACACTGGACAACCAGAGGGTGTGGTGATGAAACAGAGGGTGGCATGGGTGGGCCAGAGGGTGGCATGAGTAGTCAGAGAGTGGCAGTGGTGACAGAGAGTGGCAGTGATGAAGAAGAGTGTCCCAAACAGGTTGGACACGTAGAAACAACAAGTTCGCAAAACTTGCGACCCGACAGGTAAGTTCGCAAATTGCGAAATTGTAAAAACCCCTCGCGAACTGGCAGAAACACGGGCGAACACAAAAAAAAAAAAAATCCGCAAATTCGCGGGAATTCGCGGATTTTGCGGATTGCGAGTTTGCAAATCCGCAAATTCGCGGATTGCCAATCCGCAAAATCCGCTCATGCTTAGTTTCAGCCACTTAGGGTCCCCCATGCAGAAGTTTTTGTGTCTAGAGTTGTTCTCCATGTCTTCTAGCTGACATTGTAGATCAGTGGTTTGATTTCATATGAAAAGCAATTGTTAGCCCACAGCTTCTAGTTCATTTCGTCTCACATCCCCAGTTTCTTCAAGGAATTTGACTCTGGCCTAGCGCTGTAACATCTTGTTTTATGGTGTGGAACTCTTTCAAAACATCATTGCGGGGTTGTCCAATGTCTTCTCTGATGCTTCTGCAGAGGTCCTTCATATAAGGTCTAGTTAGTGGGGCTTCTAGGCCCCCTGCACTCCATTGAGGGACCACCAGCTGCCTCAGCGAGCTCCCACTGGTGTTGGTCCATTTGCTGTGTGTCATCTCCTGTCAGCATGTCATGTATACTCACTTTTTTTGTCTTCATAGTTGAAATATAAGTGGAGATCAAGACGTGACCCTTTTCGGAGAGAGGAGGCCGCCTCATCAGTCAGGGTCAGAATCCAGTTGAATGTTCTCCTGTGTTAACTACAGAAAGGGTGCCTGTGTTACGCTGTCACCCACCTCCACTCCTTGCTGGGATCAGCTTATGCAATTTCAAGGCCCCCCTGCAGCAAGTCCCATCTTGGCAGCCTGCTCATTAGCTGCAGGCACTTGCTCACTCCTCCACTTTGTTTCACTTTGATACATTGATATGGGGTGCAGTCATCTTCTGTCACCCCCTACCCATTGCAAATTCCCCGTGCAGGCACAACAGTCTAAAGGCAGTAGGACCCCTGGGCTCCAGAGGGGCCTTTCAATGTCACCATTGTGCTCCATCCCACCCTCCTTGTGGTGCTCACCTCCTTCTCCTGTATATCAGGGCCCTTCTGAGGATCCTGGCATCAGCTCACTAATGGGTCTCTTTCAGACCATCCTTGCTCAGTAAGTGTCCACAGCCTCTGTGCAGCACTGTATTAGCCAGGCCACTGTCGGTTCTTCCTGCTTCGCTCTCTTCCGCTTCTAACCAGGCCTCTTCCACCCAGGCAGCCCCAAGTATGGGAATCTATTGCTCTAGCCAATTTGCTTCCATGGCTGTGGCCCGCAGCAGCTGGTGGGTTGGAACAGATGCTTTCAGGCAGTGACTACCATCTTAGTGGTCATGGTAGAGCCTGAGGGGAGAGTTCAGCTCTCTGCAAATCTTGCCCTAGGAAGAGGGGTGCTTTGTTTAGGACAATGGCCAGCAGGTCCTGGGAACCACCATTGAAATTTTGGCCCAGGAAGAGCAGGAACCAAACATGTTGGACTCCTCAGCCAGTTTGCATCTGTCCTTCATGTCCTAATCTTTAAACACATTTCACCCTGCCCTCTGAGCTGTTTAGGGCCTACCTTATAGGTGACTTCTATGTTTTAACAAAGGACGTTTAGGCTTGGTAAAAGGTTGATTTTGCCATGTGGAAATTGCAGATTGAACTGTACTGCAGGCTACAATGGCAGGTCTAAAACATGTTTTAAAATACTTCTTAAGTGGACTGCACGATGAGTACTGCAGGCCCATTGGTAGCATTTAATTTACACATCGTGGGCACATGTACTACCATATACTAGGGATTTATAGGTAATATTAAAATGCCAAACAGATGTAAGCTACTTGTCTCATGTTGTAAGAGAGAGCACAACCCCTTTAGCACACAGTCCTAATGGCAACAAATATTGAATTCAGAAAACAGGAGGGGTTAATAACAAAAGGTTTGGTGGAAGAGCACACCAATGATGACAGTTCTCACAGTAACTCTACACAGCCTTGATTTAAACACTGCAGAAATGGTGCCCCCACATACAAATATACATGTAGTTATTTGTTTTCTTTTTTCTGGATGGGGATTCATGTTCCCCCTTGATACACCCCTTTCCCTACATGTTTTCTACCTTTGGTAGTGATAGTCCACTTTCTCCTGGAAATATATATTTGCACGAACCTTAGCTATATTAAACCTTAGACCACATACAAGGTGGGATAGGGTCAAATCTGAGTTTGTAAATACCCACAAACGTATGAGTTTGTGGATGCTCACAAAATTACAAGGCTAACCATGCTATGTCCTATGCTTTTCCCATATTCTACTGTGGCTTGGTCTGCATTTTAGTGCATAATCTGCACTTGTAAGCCATTACCCCCTTGTCTGACTTCATCATCCCAGTCTGAACATTGTGAGGTTCTGCCTCAATCCACAGACAGGAGTCGCCTACCTATGCCTTCATTAAAAAAGCTGCACCTGTCATCCTTAGGGCAGTCTTCCCTCAACTTTTTGCATGCTTACCTCCACTTTTTGCATTATCTTGTCATTGGCCTTAGCACTCTGAGCACTTTACTAGTGCTGGCCAGTTCTAAAGTGCATGTGCTTCTCCCCTAAAGTATGGTAACATTGAAATATACCTGATTGGCATATTTAGTATACTTATAAGTCCCTTGTAAAGTGGTATAACATATATCAAGGGCCTGTAATCTAAATACTACTAGCATGTAGCTCTGATTGTGTTACCCACACAAGTAGCCTTTCAAACGTGTCTCGGGCCTGCCATTGCAAGGCCTGTGTGTGTAGTTTACTTCCACTTTGACTTGGTATTTAACACCACTTGCAAAGCCTTAGACTCCCTTTTCATTACACATCGGTCACCCCTAAAGCAGACCCTATAGTCAGGGTGCTATGTAACTAAAAAGTAGTTGTACTTTTACGTTTTACATGTCTTGGTAGTGACAAACAGCAACATTTTTGTTTCACTACTACGAGGCCTACTCCTCTCATAAGCTAGCACTGGTAATTCCATAAAACACGTTTAAGTTCCAATTCCTTATTAGAAAGGAGTAGATAAATCACGTTTCAAATATTTGGAGTGGTAGTGATAAATCATCTTTAGTGGTAAAGTCAGATTTGACACTACTATTTTAGAAATTGCACTTTTAGAAAGTGGACATTTCAGTGATTTTAACTTTGCTCTGTGTGCCTGAAGCCTTTCTCCAATACAAGTTTGGGTTGGGTGACAGCTACACTTTGTGCATTCCCTCAGACAGCCACAAGCACAGGAATATGAGGCTCATCTGAATTCTGAGCACTCATCTGCATTCTGATGTGCTTTCTTGGGCAGGTAGGAATGAGAGGGGCTTACACTCTTCAATAGGTAGTGTCCTGCCCACATAAAAAATATTGTTTCACTCCTCACAGGTAGCCTGACTGACAAGGCTGGGTTGAAAGGGATCCTTATGCACTTCTGAAAGCTGCTTCAAAGTTACCCACTACATCAAAGGTACTTTTGGGTATAAGTCTTGGGCTCTGACCCTACCGAAGGAATACACTACTGGACCTGGGAAGAGCTCCGCTGCTAAAGGCTACTGTGCTGTAAGGATTGCCACTTTGTCTTGACTGGATGTTCTGAGGAACTGCTTCTCTGCTTTGTCGAGCTGCCTTGCTGCCGGCTGATCTCTGCTCCGCTGACGACATGGACTGGACCCATCTCACCTGAACCCAGAGTGACTCTAAGTGTTTATTGGCTGGAATCATGTTGTTTGAAGTGTCAGGGACACAAACAACGTCCTGCAATCCTGCTGGTGTTATGGACTCTGTCATCTGTGAGCCAGAGGGGCCCCGCCAGTCCTGCAAAACGAATAATTGATGGACAGAATGCTTAACTATGTCAAACATTCACCCCACTACAGAGACGTTGGCCTAAATCCATCATTTAATTGCTTACAATGCCATTCCAGTTTTACCCATCCACATGCAAATTAGTCTTGACCTTGCTCCCCATGGGAATAGTCCAGCCTGAAATTTCAAGCCAGACCCTCCCTGGACCAGAAGCAAGCATCTTGGGAGCAGTTTCATGATATCGCCCCTCATTAGCCAGGCTAGCTTGACACCAGTGGCATGGAGAGCACTGGACCCATGTCCAGGCATAAACATCCCACTTAGGCTAACAAATGCAAAAAAAACAATTGATGGATGGAATGCTGAACAATGCCAAACAATCAACCCCAGAATGAAGATCTGGGCCTAAATCCATAGTTTTTTGCTCACCATGCCATTCCAGTTTGGACCCAGCCATATGCAAATCAGTCTTGACCCTGTCCCTCATGGGAACAGTCCAGCCTGAAGTGCCAAGCCAGGTCCTCCCTGGACCAGAAATAGGCATCCTGGGACCGGTTTCGGGACATCAGCCCTCATCAGCCAGGCTAGCTTAAAGCCAGTGGAGCAGTGAGCACGGACACACATCTGGGCATACCCTTCCCACGTCGGACGACAAATGCAAAAGGAACAAATGATGGATGGAATGCTGAACAATGTCAAACATTAACACCCAGTGCATAGATCTGGGCTTAAATCCATCATTGTTTTGCTCACAATGCCATCCCAGTTCCGACCCAGCCATTTGCAAATCAGTCTTAACCCTGATCCCCTTGGGAACAACCCAGCCTGAACTACCAGACCCAGTCCTCCTTGGACTAGAAACAAGCATCCTAGGACCGGTTTTGGTGTCTCACGCCTCGTAGGCCAGGCTAGGTTGACTCCAGTGGCATGAAGATCACCGGTACCCACGTCTGGACATATCCGTCCTACTTAGGGCAACAAATGCAAAAAGAGCTATTGATGGACAGAATGCTGAACAATGTCAAACCTTCACCCCCAGTACTGAGATCTGGGCCCAAATCTGTTGTATTTTTGCTCACCATGCCCTTCCAGTTTGAACCCAGCCATATGCAAATCAGTCTTGATCATGCTCCCCTTCAGAACAGTCCAGCCCAAGCTGCCAGACCAGGTCCTCCCTAGGCCGGACACAAGCATCTTGGGACAAGCTTTAGGGCTTCACCCCTTTTCAACCAGGCTAGCTTAACTCAAGTGGCATACAGTCCTGGGCCTCAAAAGTGGGCTCTACAGCTGATTTCTGCAAAAAGCGATGCATTGCCTCAACGGTGTGAAAAATCCCACCACACCACCCTTCAAAGCAGATGCAGATGCTGCTCGATGACAGTGGATCAACAGCCTGTGCAGCATGATGACCACGTTCTGCGTGGCTCAATGAAAACGCATTGCATTCACTTAATCTGATATTGACAATGACGCAGGACCCTCTTTGCGCAGCTCAATGAAGACGCAGTCGGCCCTTGACGTCGACACTTGCTCCAGCCAAGGTAGGTGAGCAGGACCTATCTGGGTCCTGTTGGACCACCATCGTGGTCTGCATGAACTTTGGATTTGTCTCGGTCCCTCATAACATCAAGTTACCTTTTGACCAATAGTGACTTCTAAGCACTATTTTTGTTTTATTCTTTAAAGTTCATATCTCGACTACTACTTATTGGATTTTTGCCATTTTGGTCGTGTTTTACTCAGATAAATATTCTCTATTTTTCTAAACCTTTGTGATGTCTTTTTGTGGTGTTTTTATTGTGTGCAAGTGTGTGTAGCACATATACTTTACACATTGTCTCTTAAGTTAAGCCTGGCTGCTCTGTGTCAAGCTACCAGATGGTGGGCATATGTTAATTTAAACTGTATAGTTAGCTTATCCTGACTAGGATGTTGGTCCCTACCTAGACAGAGTGTAAACCTCTGGCAACTAGAGACCCAATTGCTAACAGGGCCCTTTCTATTTGGATCATACAGATTCTTTTTTGTGAGGGATATTCCCTATTTGTGAGCAAATACTTGGACTTTACTGGGCATGGTTTATGTCCATTCTCTGCAGCCCCTAGCTCTTGAATTTGTTTTGTTATTTCAGTTGCTTATAGATACCTTGTGTTGCTCTACTTGAGCTAATACAGTGCATCCATGAAAGACACATGTGATTCTGCTATCTGGGCATCCTTCCACACCTGTAAATCGCTCACTGGGTGGTATATTGTCAACAGAATGCGGTTCTCAAGTTTTGTCAGCCATAGACGCCTACAGTTTTTAAGTATCTGAATTTCAGTGATTGATAAATATCTCTAGTATCATGCTATATCCAGTCTGTTTCCTTTCTTGTTGGTCCATTTATCTTCTGCTTTACCTTGGTACATCCTCACAATGTAAGGACTGGGATGAGGAAGAATAACAAGGAGGTAATGACCAGGTTGCTTCCCAATAACCTTCATTAATCCTAGTCTTCCCCATCTTAGTCCTTGGTTCCCTCACTCCTGGCCCATGAGTTGGCTTTGCAAAGTGAAAGCTTTTTAAGGAAGGCCACAATAGATACAATATCTCAGCGTCTGTAAGAAGAGTCCCACAACGTTAGAACTGAAAAGGAAGACTAGGACCAGAGTAATGATGATTACAGGTAAGTAACTCAGGGGCATATTCTCAAGAACGTGTGATAACCATCGCAAAGTAATTTAACGCAAATCCCAACATCGCAGTCTATCGCGGGAAAATTGCACTGTGTTAACGAAGCATTCTCAACACGGCGGTACCATGCGATAGTCTTCAAATAACGTGTCAAATGTCCGTGCAAAAATGCAAAACGCAAACTCAAAAAAATCCTGCGATGAGTCCAAACGTGTAACAAAAAGCAGCGAAAACCAGCGACAGGCCCGCAAACCGCTCGTGTCTGGCGGGAAAAATGCACCATAGAAACAGAGTAAATAAACGGTGCGATGACAACATGCGAGCACAACCCCACAGCTGTCACGCAGAACAAATGACCATTGTCCAAATCAGAAAGACAATTTCCCACCAACAGTCACAATGTACATCGACATGCATTCAGTATATAACCTGCGCCAACGCCAGAAAAAAAATGGTACACACTGTGAAACCGCATCTCTCCCTCACATTGCAAAGGGACAAACAACACCCCTTGCACACCGACGTGCCATGTCCAAACAAGAATGAAAGCACAGACTAATGTAGGGGCAGTGACTAGCCCTTTTTTCTTTACGTACATGTTGCCCATATCGTGGGGCTTGAGACACAGGGTGCATCCCTGCATCATGGAGGCACATATCCGTGCACAAAAGAATCCCTGTTGTCACTTGTAGGCCACAAATGACATCCAGAATGGAATGAATTTGGACATATGTGAAATTCCAAAGAATGGGATGCCGTAACAACTGTGACACACAGAACTGACAGTTAGAATGTGTGCCACCACAAACAGCCTCACAGCACATAGGTAACTCACACACCATCCATTAATAAATCCCTCAATTGACAGCACAACATGTCGCACCAACACTTGTCTGAGTGAAGTGCCTGTAGAGATGAGTGACATGCACGCAGGGAATGTGTATCGGAATGCTTTTATTAGCACATGCAGTGCCTGTGGTCAGTCAACGTACTGTGCCATTACTGCCATGGACCTACACAATGTGACGTCAACCAGAGAAGAAACTGTCAATGATGTAGTCCCTACGGGCTATTCCTGCTGCGGCTGCAGTGGGGTGTGGTCCAACTGCCTCATCTTCACCATTCTAGTCCACTGCATCTGGCACTCATATCCATGGGGCCTTGCTGCGTACACACATGTTGTGCAACACACAACATGCAATTATCATCTTGCACACAAGGCCTTGGCTGTACAGGAGCTTACCACCTGTGATGTCCAGACACCTGAAACATGACTTCAACACGTCATATGTGCACTTCACGATGCCTCTGGTGCGCTTGTGGGCCACATTGTATAGCCTCTGGGCCTGTTTTTTCGGGGCTCGGAGGGGTGTCTCATCCAAGCGCAGAGTGCATATCCTTGGTCACCTGTGACAGTGCAGAGAGACATGAATCACGACTATGTACTGCATGATGTGATTGCAGGCTCACTGGTTCATTGCTGTGTGATATGTGTGACTTAGTGATTCCTGTATGACATGTACTGCGTGTTACACATGAGCTGCATCACTGTGTCCTACCTGGCATCACTGCTTCACCTCCCCCCGAGGACATTCACTAGTGTGCGCAGCGCAATTACATTACATGTACCCCTGTGGCACACCATTGACATGCCTGTCTGAGCATGTCTACAAGGCTGTGTACGACAGAGTGATGATGCTGTGCAGAATGTTGCTGGCCATGTGTGTGTAGGCCCATTGCAAGGACAAGTCTGACAGAGATGTAGAGCACCAGCCTGGCTGAACTCAACATGCAGTAGAGGGCGCATCTTTGGCTCATGGTGCGCTAATAGCGACACACACAACTGTTGGCATGTGTGATCCCTAACCGCGAGCGGGCATGCCTTCCCCCATGTACTCCTTCGTCTGAGCATAGCAACAGTGTCGATTGCATGATGGGTGGCGCAGACACAACAACAGAGACACACGCATCAACCACATCCTTGGCAAGGCCCACACTGAACCACACACTGATCCACGTGTGGAGCAGCCACATCCCTACGCAGTACTGTCATACGCCTGTCCACCCCGCTTGTGCCCACATGAAGATGCGACATAGTTACATGTCCCAGGTCTACATCACTGCTTGCAGTGACATGGTTGCGCACGCTGTACACAGCACAATGTAAAGTGGAATGGCCCCGGTCCTACATGTATACATAATGACCACACCGACACACTGAGTGAGTTTGTGGGACTGGCTACGGGCACGTGCGCCCGCCGCTTTTATTGCCAAGGTCACATCTCAATGGACCAAAGTTACTTGTGACTCCTTGGAAGCTCATCTTCATTTTCACCTTAATCAGCAAAATGACCTCAATTCAGAAACCTTGAGATTTAATTCGTCTCTCTCCGATGCGCTTGACTCGGTTTCCCCTCTGGTTCCTGTCACTTCCTCCAGATCTCGCCCCTCTGCCCCTTGGTTTTCCCCTCTGCTGCGTGAGGAAAAGAGCAAGTGTAAGCAGCTGGAACGCAAATGGAGACTGAACTATGATCCTTTAGCCAAATCGGCTTACAAATCTGCCCTGAATAAATTCCACAAACTTAAACGCTCTTCAATGAGAGCTTACTTTTCCAATCTTATTCAACAGGCGCAGAATTCCTCTAAAACTCTTTTCTCGATTGTGAAAGACTTTGTAAACCCCCCTGCTTCGAAATCCCTTTGTACCCCCACTCAAGATCTCTGCAATGGATTGTCTGATTTCTTTCAAGAGAAGATAGTTAAACTCTCCTCCTCCTTTGCAGCGACGACTCCTGATCACCCTGATGATCGCCCCTGCCCCCCCTCTTGCTCTTTCAACTCTTTTAGCGAGCTAACTCCTGACCTTGCGTTAGCCTTGCTACGCAACGTTAAGTCTGGTTCCCCCCTGGACCCTGTCCCGGCCAAAGTCATGGGCACTCTTGCCCCTATCCTAGTGAACCCGTTTCTTTCCATCTGGAATGCCTCTTTGTCGCGTGGCCAATTCCCCTCAGTTTGGAAACAGGCTAGGCTTGTCCCCATACTGAAAAAACCCGGTGCCGACCCTCTACTTTTCAGCAACTATCGACCTATTTCGCTTTTGCCTAAACCTGCCAAGATTCTGGAGAAGGTGGTACAGAAACAAGTGGCACTGTACCTAGAGTCTAACCAGCTGCTACACGACTCTCAGTCCGGCTTTAGATCCGGCTATAGCACTGAGACTGCGCTGCTTGAAGTCTCTGAAATCATCAGGGAATCAGTGGATAGGGGCGAGGAGGCCATGCTGGTCCTCCTCGACCTATCCGCTGCTTTTGATACTGTTTCCCATAAAATACTTACCACCCGCCTACATCAGCTAGGGGTCGGTGGGACAGTGCTGGCCTGGATTACTTCTTTCCTGTCTAGTCGTTCTCAAAGGGTTACGATACACCCTTTTGAATCCGAGGACAAACCCCTCCTGTGCGGAGTGCCCCAGGGCTCTGCTTTGAGCCCTCTACTGTTTAATGCTTATGTGGCTCCTCTGGCCAAGGTAGTTGAGTCCTGGGGTGTCAGGGTGGTCTCCTATGCTGACGATACTCAGCTTATCTTTTCCTTTCGAGACAATTCTGACTCCCTCTTTTCCAACTTTAGAAACTGCCTTGGTAACATATGCACCTGGATGTCACCCATCTAGACTATGCTAACAGTCTATATGCAGGGGCTCCTCTTTACCTTATTGACCGCCTGCAAATAGTTCAAAACGCGGCAGCCCGGCTCATTGGTAACATCCCTGCCCGTACTTCAGTCAGAGCCTACCGAGAAGAGCTTCACTGGCTTCCCATTTCACGACGCATCGATTTCAAAATTCTGACCCTGACATTTCGGGCTATTCATGGAATTGGCCCGCTTTATCTGTCACCCATCTAGACTATGCTAACAGTCTATATGCAGGGGCTCCTCTTTACCTTATTGAAGCGTCTCAAAATCTCTGTTTCAGTTAGACATCTCAGATCCAACTACCTTCGTCTTCTGATGATTCCAAGATTCAAGCTTTCTCGGACTGGCGGCAGATCGTTCACCGTCACTGCCGCCAAGCTCTGGAACAGCCTCCCCCTTGACCTCAGGTTTTGCGAATCTGAGCCAGCCTTTCTTCGCAAACTCAAGACTTGGTTGTTCACTAAGCGGTAGGACTTGGCACTGCCAGATCCTCGCATTTTCCCGTCCCTCTGTGAGATATGATTCTGGTTACTCTTTATGGGGACAATCATGTAATCTTAGCGCCGGGACACCCCATTCGGAGGTAGCTGTGCGCTCTACAAGCTTCATAAATAAATAAATAAATAATAAATCTCCAGTGATGCCTGTGCTGGATGGGTGTTGGGTAGTTTAAGCCACCACTCTGTGGTTGGTGGTGCTGGCAAAAACCACAACAGTGAGCAGACAACAGCAGTACAGGGAACGGGCATCATGGGTCCCTAACTTGAGCAGCACAGAGCTTATGGCCCCGGAGGCACAGCGGCCGCACAGGCACACCACCACGGGACGGTGACTTGTGGTGCACTGAGGTAGGGCCACGCGAGCTGAGTGTGTACTCATCAATGTCCACGGGGAATGTTGCAAGTGGTTGCTGAGGACAGTGGAAGGTGTCCCTCCAGGGCATGATGCAGAGGGTAGAAGTAAGCAGGAACAGGCAAATGGCGGAGTTGAATGCTATAGACTCCACTCTTCCACTTTGTCAGTATCAACATGTAGAGGAAGACAACCCCCAGCCCAAGGGCTCAGACACCACCGACGTACAAACAGAGATCAACCATGAATTTCAGGGCACACACTCAGGGACACCAGAGCCGGAAGGGAATGCAGTCTGCAATGAAGCCTGTACAATGACATTGACTCTGCATGTAGAGGGCAAGACTCAGTTCAAAATGTGTGATCTACTCCACCGCAGTGGGTGCCGGAGCCAGCGGTCATCAGGGGCCCACAGCCACGTGTGGTAGGCATGCACTGTACAGGGTCAGTGACAGCAGTGCAGTTGTTGGTAGTGTCCCATTACCTCCGTAAAGGTGAGCCTTTTCTCCTCCGGACCGAAGAGCGTCTTCACCTTACACATCTCCTTGCATATTGTGACATGTACACTGCCATGAAGATATCAAGACTGAGTTCCAAAAATGCTACCTAGTTGGCAGCAGTGTTGGTCGGAGGCGGTGGTAGGTGTGGGTTAACTGCTGCCCATCTCCTCCTGGATCTCTGACACACGACATTGGAATGGCATTTGTATTAGATTTGTGGGTGACATAGGTAGTTGCACCAGAGCTGAGTTGGTGTTTAGCCAGCGATGATGCCGTATCCTGCCTGTGACGGACTGCATTAGATTGGTGTGAGGCCTGCAGGACCGCAGTGTAGGCCAAAGGCCACAGTCAGCAGGTGCCTATAGACACGTTTGGTGCGAGTCCTATGCACAGCCATGGTGGCACCACATTGAAGGGCGTATAGTGACTTAACCTCAGCCTTAAATGATGTACTCTGCCATGGTGTAATCAAGACTCAGTTCCAAATGGTGTCCTACTTGTCCGCTGTGTATGCCGGTGGAGTGCGTCAACAAGAATGGAGTTCAGCGGTCTTGTGTTGCGGAGGTCGTGATGGTCCAAGGAGGCTGCCAAGGTCGTGGGCTACTGTCCTTGAGCTGGCACTGGCACGTGGTGGGCCCTCTTTGGCACATGCCGGTGTCAGCAGTTGAGCATTGAGGCCTGGGTGCGCAGGGGCAGGCAAGACAGGTTCGGGGACCAGTGGCCCGGGGTGCAGCAGGCACACAGGATCGCAGGCAACCCCGCTCATGGCGTCTGCCTCGTGGCAGGGTGAGATGCGCCACCCTGGCAGAGATGTTGGACATTCCAGAAGAGGCCACACCCAGAGTTATATGCCTCCTATCCACACCCCAATGCTGGCCTAGCATACGCTGTGCCAGCCCACTCCGCTCACGCTTACGGGGGGCGTGATAAGCTACATTTTCTTGATCTCCCCCACTGGTTGAGGTGACATGGTTGCGTCCACCGTCCACTACTCTCCAAACACCAGCTGTGTGTGTCGACATCGATGTGTGTATGGTCTGCATACTGTGGTCAGGACATCCACGCCACACTTGGCATTGTGTACATGCTTATTCATGGGTCACTTGCCTCCTTCACACATGCCTGGTTCCCACCTCTTCCCACAATCTGCTATTGTGTGGCTGAGGTGCCATGCCATTGATGGCTTGTGTACATGGCTAGCCCAGGTTCCCACAGTAAGTTGTGCTGTTGTGTCTGGTTGGTGGGCATGTTGTTTGGCATGTTGCATGTGAGTTTGTAAGGTGTGCATTCCCAGAGTTGTGAGTTGCATGATGGTGAAGTTGAGGTGTGTGGTGTGTTCATTTGGTACTTACCAACGAGCAGAGCATTTGCGTAGGTGCCATGCTCGGAGCGCCTATTGATGATAGACTGTCGAAAGATGAAGGAATCATGTAAACTGCCTGGGTAGTTTGCGACGGCATTGGTGAAGAGTCCCCAGTCGTCCACTATTGCCTGCACATTGATGGAATGAGTGTGCTTTTTGTTGCTGTAATTGCGTGCAGTGTCAGGGGATAAGTAGGACATGTGTGCAGTCTATTGACCCCAAAGCATACGGAAATCCAGCTATGGCGTAGAAGCAGTTCCTGCGCAGTGTGGGGGAAATATAGGTACTGGAGTACCAAACTGATGATGGCATCCAGGGCAGGTTTGAGGAACTTTGATAGGGTGGCTGTGAGACTCCTCCGACTATGGCTGTTGTTTGTTGGAAGGTACCAGATGCCAACAGGTGCAGCACAGCCAGCAGCTTTGACTGAGGTGGGATATTGGTTGTCTGCTGTGTTGGTACCGTTAGCCTGTGGGTAATGAAGTTCAGGATGCAGAGGATGTTTGTCCTTTTGCGCCTGGAGTGGGCAATGACATTCTCTGGTGTTAAGTCTGAGAGGCTGGTGCGTTTTATGAAGGTCCGCTGTCTGTGTCTATGCTGCCTATGTGGTGGTCTGGGGAGGGGGTGCTGTGGGGGTCCAGGGGGTGGTGGCAGTGGGTGTTGTGGGCCTGTTGGGGCTTCGAGCTTTATGATCAGTATCTCCTTGGCATCTGTTGTTCTTCAGGTGGGGTTAGGGGCTGGGCTCCCTTTTGTGGTGCTGGCTGAAATCCGACTTTACACCGGTTAGAGCAGGTGTTACTTTCCTGTTGCTATCACGCCTTATCGCATGCTTTGTCATCATATCGCCGATCTGGCTGGTCGTTGAGAATGCTGCGGAGTGGTTTTTTTGCTGCTTTTGGCACACGAACGCCTACTCTGCATCTCATTAGCGATAGTGGCCGAGGTCATCTGTGGTGATGTTTTTTGCGGCTGCTATCGCAGGTAAGCTGGTTCTATGGGCTGTTATCACCAGCTTGTGAATAGGGTAGTACATTTATCTTGACTTTGGCTGCGATAAAGTGCCATTAACTCGGCGATAACTCCTTGAAAATATGCCCCTCAGTCATTTACATCTGCCAGGATTCCTTTTGTCAATTCCTGGTAGGCTTCATAAAGACATTTTTGGCAGTAAACATATTTTTTTCTGCTGAAAAAAATGCCTTTGTGAGTTTGTCTCAGTATTGTGATCTCACATATTGTATGGTCGAATCCTGATAGCTTTCTTTGCTATGCATTTTAATAGAGGCCTCATTAAAATGCATACAACTGTTGTGCTTCCTCCTTCGCAATATTCTTGTGTACTTTGAGAACATGTAGCGTTTAGAGTTTTAAAGATAGATGCTATAAATACTGATGTACAAGACTACTAAAAAATTCGAATATTATTTTTCATGTATGTATAAATGACAACGTTTCAGATGAAAAAATGGCAATTACTAATGAAACAGGGCTCTTTTCAGTACAATACCAAGAAATGGCTTAATGAAAAAAAAGAAAAAATAATTAAAAGTGACATTTGAATTTGAAAAAGAGCGAATTAAAAGGGTGGAAATATAATTGTGAATTGACAGGCTATAATTACCTGATTTAAAGCTTTTATATATAAAATGTATATTTTCCTTTGGCAAAAGACTAAAGATATTGAAATGGTTTGAATAAGGAAACTGCATTTGGTTCTGAAAGTAAGGGGGATTCAAATAATTCGTTTTGAGAGCACAGTGATAACAAAAAAATATGGTCCATCTACATTTTATATCTAGGTTTGTATTTGTTAGTTACATTGCTCATGTGAATCCTAAAATCTATAGTTTTTACGTTGTTTATATTGTTATATTGTTTCGCAGTTGCTGATATGTAAGGCAAGCCCGTACATACCATAGTAGAATGTATTTATGTTTATGTTAAAACTTCTAGAATTAGCAAATACACTGAAGAACATTTTGGGAAATACTTTCATTCATAAAAGGGGCCTGATTCTAATATAATAAACTAACAGCAAAGTGTTAGGTATTTATATGATGCAATAACTATTAAATGTTCGGAGTTTTGGAGAATAAAAATCCAGATACGGGTCCTTACCATATCAAAATCTGCATGTTATGGTAAATACCGTACGTACCTTATCAAAATCTGCATGTTATGGTAAATGCCGTACTGTTTCCTCACTGTTAAATTCCTGTATGTTATACCTGACGAAATGTGATGAAGGTTTAGTGATTGCATTCACTTGGTAATTACTGGGTGCTACTACAGAACTCAGAATTCGAACATTTTCACAAATAGGGCTTTGTGCAGGGGTCAGAAACATCAACCCGATCATAATCAGGGCCTTCATGGGCAGCTATATTATTGTATGGTAAAGTTCTCAAGGCATTCCTTGGGCCCTCCTAAAATATGCCTGTGGTTGCCAGTATGTTTACTACAGCCCTGCTGGCCTCTGCTGGAGTGAGGGCCTGAACCCCAAAAAGTTCCTCTCAGTTCCCAAACCCTTGATGTGGCTTGAGTTGAGCTCCTCTTTGAAGAAAAGGAGAAATCCTGTGGTTTTGTGCTCCTAACAAATGTGAATGGGCCTTTTTGTGCCAATATCTTGCTGTCCGTGCAGCCGCCACCGTGAAGCTTCGGTGAACCTGACTCTTTGTGCTACCATGACCGTCAGTAACAACCGTCAACATGAGATCTGTACTTCACCCTAGAACATCAACAGCCCATGGAGACTACCACCGAGAAGTTCCAGCAAAGACCATCCGCAACACCTGACAGGAGCTTCGTGCTCTGGCAACTACTGTCCGCAATGCCTGGCTTGCTCTTTTCACTACAGTGATGTTCATCCCCAATGCTCTCTCTGCTCCTCGCATCTTCCGCCACGATGAATGTAACTCGTTGCGCTAAACTTTAGAACAGGGGTCTCCAACCTTTTCTGTAATAAGAGCTGTTCACTTTCAATGAAAATCATGCAGAGCTAATACTATTAGCAATGTAATAGTGACCACACCATTCCCGAGTGTCAACTGTGAGCACATCAGTGCACTAAGCAGTAATGTAAAAAAGGCTTTGAGAATTCATATTGAAATATTACATGGGAAATACATAAAAGCCATAGCTACAAACACCCTGGCTCAAAGGTAAGAATATGAGTAATACATCTCTCCAGCTCAAATAATACCTTGAAGTACTTTTGAAATTACGACACATTTTCTTCAAAGATTAGCTTATCAGTTCTGAAAATGCACATATTCTAGTCTTGAATAATTGTGTTTTAATTTTGGTATGCATATAATTATTACACCAAACAAAAGCTTCTACATTAGTAAGCTGGGCTACAAACAGGAGAGCTACTCACGGGTAACGGGAGAGCGAGACACCTGCATTAGAAGGTAACGTTTTCAGTGGGATAACCTGGTCCCTGAAGCCAACCTGCACTGCATTGTAACAATTCTAAACTTGTGACATTTACCTAGTCTCACAGGACCAGATAAACATGAGTGGTGCTTTGTGCTAAAATGCTTGGAATTACACATCTCTGGTTGTACTGATTCGATTTTTGTCAATTTTAGTGTCAAATAATTGATACAAGTTTACTCTATTTTTTAATTGGTGATGGGCGGTCGTCACTGTAGAATGAAGAGCAGTCCAGATGGAGCAGATTGTTAGCAATGTAACGTAAAAAGCCATTTGTGCATCATGGATGGTAGTTGCTGGAGCTTCATGTTGGTGGTCACCATGGGCAGTCATTGCTATAGTGCAAAGTGCAGATCTCACATTGCCACTCGTCAATGGTGCTTGCTGTAGTGTGAAAAATAGGTCTTCACCGAAGTCTCAGCATGAAGATGATTTCATGGTTGTGGAAAAAACCAAACTTCACAATTTAACCTTTTCTTCTTGGGAGGAGCTCAGGCTAATGCCAGCCATGGGTTCAGTACCTGGGACGATCCTCTTGGGGATCTAGAACTAACTCCAGCAGAGGCCAGCAGGGCTCAGACAGGTCCAGTGCTGGTCCAGGCAGGTCCAGTTGCAGAAGGCCAGCTCGGCATTTGCAATGAGGGAACGCAGGGTTAATCAGACCCCCCACATCACCCCCCCCCATACAACTCCCCCAGTCCCAACCACAAGTCGTGCCAGCCACAACTGTTGGCTTCACTTCCTCTATCATGGAAGCCCTCCACCTTGAACCCTGTATTTTAAAAACAATAATCCGTAATTCAGTCCTACTTTGGTTGTGCTCATAAAGTATGGAACACTATTCTTCTCTTGCTCAAGCTTTCCATCACTTCCATTACATCAAAACTAAAACACCTTTGCTTGACAGATGTCTCGACTCCAACCTATAGTAATTGCATCCTCCTTTGTTCACCCCTCTTTTCTGTTTGACTCAATAGTATTCAAAGTTGTTTTTCCCAGACCAGCTACTTGCTTGAATATACTGTATATATACATTTTTCAAAGCTGAGCTCTCTTTTAACTTTATTGTCCCAGCCATTACCTCATTTCTGCCCACGTTTTAATGTTTTTATTTTGTTCTGCCTCAATATAACTCCCACAAACAACCTTAGGCCTTGTATGTGATATACTGACCACAATTAAAATTTAAATTCCACATACTAATGCTACTTTTACAGGCTCATAACTAAGTGGTATGATACTATACTCATCATCTCTTCATCTCTGTGGTAGTGCATGACATACATTCAAAATCTTGAAGCCAAGCTTAAGGGGCCTCAATCACACAGATGGAGGGATGCCAAATGCAGCATTTCTTTTATTGTATATATTCTTAACTTGTCACATTTCGCACACTATCACGCTGTTTTGGGCAGTGGTGGTTGCCTTTTTCAGGTCATCCACAGGAGAGTACATCTACCACATGTGTGTCAATAATATGAATTGCCTTCTGCCACTTTGCCATTGATGAACACAAAAGACATACATTAGCATGTTTATGACTTAATCTAAGACCACCTAGCACTGCTGTATGACATTGGCTTATTAGTTTAGAGGACTGATGACCCACTTTGACTATTAAATACAATTCTTGTCAGGCTGAACCACTAAAGTCACTAAATTGACCTGAGCTCAGACTAATGGTAGCTATGGCACACAGCAGACAAGCTTAACTTAGAGGCAAAGTACAAAGTATTTCTGTAGTTCCAAAACAGTAACAAAGTCAAAACACCACACAAGGAAAGCCCCAGAGCAATTTAGACAAATAAATAACACTTTAATAATTACATTGACACCAAAATGAAAGAATTCCAATAATAGGAACTGGAGCAATTAACTTTTAAAGTTTTATATAGAAATAGTGCAGACTTTGAGCAGACGGATATATAACATGGATATGTTATATATCCAAAGTCTCATTTGAACAAAAGAAACAATTTAATTTTCCTGATACTACTGTACTCGACAGTGGATATTTTGAAAATGTTTTTCTGTTATGTATATACGTGTTTTCACATGTAAATATCCAGTCACCAGTCACAACCTTTATCCCTTATGTATTCACAGTCCATGTGTTTTGTGTGTTTTGGACAGTACATTTTGAATCATTGCATAAATCAAATCTTTGCAAAAAAAAGTTGAATACTAACGATTGACTTTTTTAACTTCTTTATATGTGGTCAGTGCTTATTAATACATGTATTTATCATCTGTGAGATATATGTTGACGTCCATTGATTAAGCACCACATTGACTTGACATGCTCTTCCGACAGAACCATTGTTTTTTGTTTAATAAAGTATTAAGCAACAACTGTGGTCCATTGGTCATGGTAGACTGGATCTAGGCAGAATTTGAGTTGATAGAGAGAGGGTTGGGTCCAGAAACCAGGTTCAAACCAATTTGATTTTTACCTTACAACTTAGGCTCAAAAAAGAAAGTCCAAAATCTTCAATAGGGCAAAGCAGCAGGCTGTAACAAATGATTAATCCATGGGGTCAGATAACCGTTGGACAAAGTCCCCCATTAATCTTTTGGTTTTTGGAGGATAAGCTCAGAGTGGGACATCCAAGGAAAGTTTCCATGTGATCATTGATTTAAGAAACATATGATCTATTGTTTCACTTTCTGACACTTCCTTGGTTACTCTATTGAGCGAGTTTCCCTTGAAGATAGTCTCTATGATCAAGAGACATATCATTCGATTGGACAGATGACCAGATGATAAGAATGATGACTGAGAAAATTGATGGAAATCCTAGCTCTGCTCAAGTATTCTTGCACTTTCACAATACTCCTGTTTCTGTATCTCTTTCTCTATATCTGCTTCTTGTAGCTCCAGGCAGTTGTTGGCAGTCTGTTTGAGAGGCCCCCAATTCAGCTAGTTATTGATATTGTAGTTAGGGGATCAGAACTGTGGCAGGTCGTTAAATTATGCCTTTGACCTACCATTTTTGGTGTGTGTGTTGAGGTTACAATAGATGGCAGCCGAGCCCGGGGCCAATAACCCAGGTGACCCTTTTGCAAAACCCGGTTGTTTTGTGATAGGTCATTTTGATGTCTCCTCAATACGTTTTGGGCCCTTGCCTGTTGTGGATACTTGGGCCACCCACACAAATGAGGTACCATTTATATCAGGAGACCTGGGAGAATTCTGGGTCATAGGAATTTTGGGTCAACCTGGTGATCCCCCAACTTTTCCACACAGACATTTGAGGAAGAAGTGATATTGTCAGCTACATTTTAGATTTTCAGGGGATTCTTGACAGGAAAATGTTAGTGGGTTCACACAAGCCATACCTCCCGGGACTCCCCTGGCTGTCTAGTTTTCATAAATGTGCGGGTTTGGTAGGTTTTCCTAGATGGCCGCAGAGTCCGGGGCCAAAAACCCAGGAGTCCCCCTTGCAAAACCAGGTTGTTTTGTGATAGGTAATTTTGAAGTCTCCTCAATACATTTTTTGGGCTCTTACCGGTCGCGGGTATTTGGGCCACCCACACGTGTGAGGTACCATTTTTATTGGAAGACCTGGAGGAATGCTGGGGGGTAGGACATTTATGTCAGCCTGGTGATCCCACAACCTTCCCAGACAGAAATCTGAGGAAAAAGTGATTTTTTTAGCTAAATTTGAGATGTGCATGGGATTCTGGGTAGGAAAACGTTGATGGATCCACGCAAGCCATACCTGCTAGGGCACACTCATGTGTCTAGTTTTCATAAATGTGTGGGTTCAATAGGTTTCCCTAGATGGGTGCCGAGCTCGGGGCCAAAAACCCATGGCCCCCCTCGCAAAACTAGGTAGTTTTGTGATAGGTCATTTTGAAGTCTCCTCAATAAGCTTTGGGCCCTTGCAAGTCCTGAGTACTTGGGCCACCCACACAAGTGAGGTACCATTTTATCAGGAGACCTGGGGGAACGATTGGTGGTAGGAAATTTGTGTCAGCCCGATGATCCCACAACTTTCCCACACAGAAATTTGAGAAACAAGTGAATTTTCTAGCAACATTTGAGGTTTGCAGGGGATTCTGGGTAGTAAATTGTTGGGGCTCCACACAAGCCATACCTCACTGGACTCCCCCTGGTGTCTAGTTTTCAGAAATGTGTAGGTTTGGTGGGTTTCCCTAGATGACTGCAGAGACAGGGGCCAAAATCCCAAGTGACCCCCTTGCAAAATCAGGTCATTTTGTGATAGGTAATTTTGAAGTCTCCTCAATAAGTTTTGGTCTCTTGCCGCTTGCGGGTATTTGGGCCACCCACACGCGTGAGGTACCATTTTTATTAGCAGACCTTGGGGAATCCTGGGGGGGTATAAAATGTGTGTTAGCCCGGTGATCCCACAAATGTCCCACACAGAAATCTGAGAAAAAAGTAATTTTTTTAGCTTAATTTGAGATTTGCATGGGATTCTGGGTAGGAAAAATTGGTGGGTCCACGCAAGCTATCCCTCCTAGGGCACACCCATGTGCCTAGTTTTCAGAAATGTGTGGGTTTGGTAGGTTTCCCTACATGGATGCCGAGCTCGGGGCCAAAAACTCAGGAGCCCCCCATGCAAAACCAGGTCCTTTTGTTATAGGTCATTTTGAAGTCTCCTCAATATGTTTTAGGCCCTTGCCTGTCATGGGTACTTGGGCCTCCCACATGACTGAGGTACCATTTTTATCAGGGGACCTGGGGGGATGCTGGGGGGTAGGTAATTTGTGTCAGCTTGGTGATTCTTGGTAGGAAAACGTTGGGGTATCTACACTAGCTAAACCTTGCTGGACTCCCCCTGGTGTCTAGCTTTCAGAAATGTGTGGGTTTGGTGGGTTTCCGTAGATGGCCGCCCAGAGAGGGGCTAAAAACCCAGGTGACCTCCCTTGCAAAAACCATGTTATTTTATGATAGGTAATTGTGATGTCTCCAAAGTATGTTTTGTGGCCTGACCTGCCGCGGGCACCTAGCCCACCCACACGAATGGAGTACCATTCTTATCGAGAGACTTTGGAAAATACTGGGTGGGTGGAATTTTGTAGATCCATACAGATTCCAGAACTTTCCTTCACTGGAATTTGAGGAAATGTGTTTTTTTTACAAAGTTTGAGGTTTGCAAGGGATTCTGGGTAACAGACCCTGGTGAGAACTAGACAAGGCACCCCATCCTGGATTACACTTGGTGTCTAGTTTTAAAAAATATACAGGTTTGCTAGGTTTCTCTAGGTGCTGGCAGAGCTAGGGTTCAAAATCTACAGCTAGCACTTTGCAAAAAAGTGTCGGTTTTCAACGTAAAAATGTGGTGTGTCCACATTGCATTTTGGGCCATATCCTGTCGCGGGGACTAGGCCTACCTACATAGTAAGGTAACATTTTTATCGGAGGACTTTGGGGAATGCGAGGTGTGTGAAATTTTGTTGACCTACGCAGATTCCCGAACTTTCTATCCCAGAAATGTGAGGAAAATGTGTTTCTTTTTGCAAAGTTTGAGGTTTGCAAGGGATTCTGGGTAACATACCTGGTGAGAGCTAGAAAAGCCACCCCATCCTGGATTCCCCTGGGTGTTCAGTTTAAATAAATGTATAGGTTTGCGGGGTTTCCCTAGTTGCTGGCAGAGCTAGAGTTAAAATCTTCAGCTAGGCACTTGGCAAAAAAAGGGTCCATTTTCACTGTAAAAATGTGGTGTGCCCATGTTGCGTTTTGCGCTGTTTCCTTTTGCCAGCAATAGACCTACCCACACAAGTAAGGTACACCTTTTATAATGAGCCTTGGGGGAATAAAGAATTGCGGAGCAACTGTTATTACCTATTGACTTTCAATGCATTTCTGCCTTCAAAATGTAAGACAATGTGGAAAAAAAGAAGTCACTTTGAAAAATGTCCTATAATTCACATGCCAGTATGGGTACCCACAATTTTTGAGATGTGAAAATAGCTACTGTTTCTCAGGTGTCTTGCATACTGATTTCTCACGGTTTATATTTTCCCAAATAAATTTCTATCTAACCAGTACACAATAAAAACTATTGCAAGACTCTGCTCAGTCATTGGCTCTGGGTTACTCGGTTCGTGGTGAACCTACAAGTCCTATATTTTCCCACAACCATAAAGGTCCACCAGATATAACGGTATATTGCTTTAAAAAATCTGTCATACTTAGAAGTAGTTACAGGTGAAAATGTTAGAAAAAATGGCTGCTTTTTCAAAATCATTTTCAACTTTTACTATTTTTAACTGTTAGTTTCTATAATAAAAACCGCATAGGATCCACACAAATGACCCCTTGCTGAATTCAGAATTGTGTCTACCTTTTTTTAAATGTATAGCCTTCCAGGATCCATTATTGCTTTCAAACCCATTTCTACCACTAACTGGAAGGAGGTTGAAAGCACAAAAAATAGCAAAACTAGGCTATGTCCCAGTAAAATACCAAAACAGTGTAACATTTTTGGTTTCCTGACAAAAGTCTGTCAGTCCCTGAAAGCTGGGAAGATGGTGATTTTAGCACTACAAACCTGTTGTTGATACTATTTTCTGGAAAAAACAAATGCTTTCATTTGTAGCACTTTTTCCCCATTTAAAAAAAAAAATGCAGCTGTATTTTGGATAATTTTTGAGTCTCCACCAGGGGAATCAGCAAACCATAGATACTTTTAAAATTCCCATGATGTTGGAAGATAAGGATGCAAATTTGGCATGAATACCTTATGTGGTCAAAAAGTTACAGGGGCCTAAGAAAGAACTACCAGCCTCGGCCCTTGGAGGGAGATCCGTGGGGCAGAAAGGCGGGGCGGGGAGGGGCAGGGTGGGATATGCTAAACACCAGACTATGGATAATGTGAGGTAAATAAACAATTTAATAAATAAAACAAATTTCGTAGCGTGCCCTGCATCTCAAAATGCGATGCAGGGTGCACTACAAAATTCCTTTTATTTAATAAATTGTTTACTTACCTCACATTATCCATATTACGGTGTTTAGCATCCCCCTCGCTGCCACTCCCCCGCCCCCCTTTCCACCCCACGGAACTACCTCCGCGGGCTGCAGCTGCGAACTACCCCAAATAGCCTAAAATAGGCTTAACACAGGGGGGGGGGGCCTAGCAGCAAAAGGGTTAAGAGAGTTCTGGTGCCCAAAGAGCGCAGCACATTGGAGATTGAGTCTCAGAAGCTCAGGGCCTGTATTGTGAAGTGCTTTATGGGCAATTCAAAGGGCTTTGAATTTGGCACAGCTTCGAACAGGAAGCTAAAGATGTTTCTGGTTTCTCAAGTATATTGAGTGAGATTTGGACAGTCCATGTACCATTCTGGCTGCAGCATTATGTCCTGTCTGAAGACTTTTTATATGTTTTTCTTGAAGTTTCATTTAGAGGCCATTGCAATAGTTTAATTTAGATAGCACTAAATCAGTGACAACTGTTTTTCTAATGTTACCAGGGATGAAGGGAATTTTTATTTGATCGCCCTGAGAGTATGGGAGGCTGATGAAATCACTACAGATACCGGGCACCATAATTTAGCTTGTTATCAATTTGAAAGCCCAGGTTCTTGGCTTTGGGCACCGCGGTGGGTGGCATTTCATCTGCCAACAGGACGGGGTCCAGGTGGGGAAAATGCTGCCAAAAAGTGCAACCTCAGTTGTCCGTGAGTTGAACTTTGAACAGTGCATGGTCATGCAGGAACTGATTGCTCTCATACAGTCCTGGAAATGGGAGGACACTATGAGGTCATTGTTAAAGGCTGGTATTACTAATTGCGTGTTGTCAGCATTAGAGGTAAGTGAGAATTTGTAGTTTTTTATTAGTGAGGCCAATTTGGAAAGATACCTTTTAAAAAGTGCAGGGCTGAGCGAGAATCCCTGAGGGGCCCCGGAAGGAAGTGTAAAACGGGATGGCTCATAGCAGCCCATGGCCACTGATAGATTCCTGTTTGAGAAGAAGGAGGTCAGGAGATAAAAGCCCCTGTCTTTAACCCCTAATTCCATTAGACAGTTGATTAGGGTTTTGTGATCAACTGTATCAAAAAGGACATATGCATATCATAGGAAGAAAAACACAAAAGCAAAAAATAGGATAGACATAGTCTCCTAGAAATGAAAGAAGTTAGTGAGAGAAGTAGCATTTTGTAAGAGTTTTGAATGAGGGAAAAAGATAGAGTAAGAATAGGAAAAGGAAGAAAGCAAAAAGAGAAGGAGAAAAAAAGAAAAAACTGTAAAAAAATGAAATACACATTACAATTAATTAATCAAAGCCCATGGAGGACAGCCTGTATACGATAAGGGAATCAATCATGGTGGCCCATCATCCACCTGCAAAGGAAGTGACCACTGAATTTTCCATCTAACTCCTTGGGGGAGAAAAAAATGTGAAAGAGCTGGATAGTGAAGAAGTATAAATTACTATTCAAACTCCAAGGAGATGAAAAACTAGAGTAAATGCTGCACAGTGTAGGAGTAATAATTTGTATCCAAAAACGAGGAAGATGTAAAAGTAGGGTAAGTGCAGGATAGTGCAGGAGTATTAATTACTATTTTTACTCCTGAGGGATAAAAAAGTAGGGAAAGTACTGAATAGTGTAGGATTATGATTTACTATTCTAACTCTTCGTGTTTTTCAAATTAGGAAAAGTGCAGGATAGTGCTGGATTAGAAGTTAGAGTTTTAACTCCAGGAAGGTGAGAAAATACGGAAAGTGCAGGATAACATATGAGTATTAATTACAATTCCAACTTCAGGGGGTTGAGAAACTAGAGTAAGTGTAGTATAATCAAGGGAGGTGAAAGAAACACTGTTTGAAAAACACAAAACCTTTAAAATTCTAATATTTTCTATAAAAATGATTTTCTTTTCAGATAATATCCACAGATAAGACAGCCAAGTATATAACTTCAAGCAAAGGAAACCGACTATTGAAACATGCAGGGTACATATATTGCAAGGAGAGAATTACAGAACCAAGAAAACATTGGAGGTGCGTGCAATATTACTCAAGCCATTGCAAAGGCAGAGCGGTTACTCTGGGTGGCACAGTTGTTAAAGCATCTGAACATAACCACTCTCCCTCTGCAATGGATATTGAGGTAAGAGAAACAATTAAGGAAATGAAGGATATTGCAAGCACCTCCAATGACTCCTCTGGTTCTATTTTAACGGAGGTTGCTCTGCATGTCCCTACTCATGTTGATAGCAGTATGCCAATCATACCTAATCTGAGGAGAATTATTCAAAGAAAAAAACAGGCAAGTAACCCACAAAGAACGACACCTCAAACCTATTCTGATATTTAAATTCCTCCTGAACTCTCTGTTTCTATTTCTAACAAACCTTTCACCCTGCATGATGACAAAAACCCTCAAAAACGAATAATTATCTTCAGCACACCCCGTAATCTAGCCAAGTTAGAGAATAGTGAAATTTGGATGATGGATGGGACATTTAAAAGCACGCCCCATCTATTCACCCAAATATACACTATTCATGCAAAAATTAACGATACAGTAGTCCCCTTAGTTTACAGTTTTCTACCTGACAAACAATCCACAGCGTACACTGAAAAAATAAAATGATGCTAGTGGGCCTGCAGTACTGATTGTGCCGCCCACTTAAGTTGCCCTTTAAACATGTCTCAGGCCTGACATTGCAGAGCCTATATGTGCAGTTCCAAATTGCCATTTTGACCTGGCAAAAAAAATCTTTTGCCAGGTCCAAACATTCCTTTTAATACATATGAGTCACTCCCAAGGTAGACCCTAAACAGCCCAGTGGGCAGGGTACAATGTATTTCAATGTATTTCAAAACAGTACATGCACTTTTACGTTTTAGATGTCCTTGCAGTGAAAAACTCCTAAATGTTTTTTTTACTTCTCCCATAGAATAATTTTGAAGTTGCCTTTTTTCCTTTTATAACTGTAATTTTCAAATGAGCAGATATAACTGCATCAAGTTTGGTGGCTGCAATCACAATAGATAATTATAACTTATAATGAAGTTGGATTTTAAATCACAATTCTGAAAATACCACTTTTAGAAAGTTGGCATTTTTTGCCTTAGTCATTTGGTGCCTGCAGCCTGTCTCTCAGTCACATGACTGGGTGCAGTTGGCAATTGGGCTTTATGTTTTTTTCCTTGACAGCCACCCACAATGGGAGCTTAGGTGTGACTGAATGGCCATCACCGGTAGGATTAGAGAGAGAAGGTAGGCCCAGCCTCACTTATACCTGAATAGGCTGCATAACCCCTGTAGTGAGTCTGGAGCCAGGGTAGGGAATGCTGGGCATCTGGGAACTTCAATGGAATACTTCTAAAAGCATCTCCCTACTTCAAAGGCAAAACTGTATATAAAAGAAGGACCTCAGGCATCACCACTTCAGTACACTTCGGACCTGTGGAAACTGCCAGGAAGAAGGACTGCTGTGCGATAAAAGGACTGCCACTCTGTTGGACTGCAACTCTGACTTACACTTTGCTGAGCTCCTGCTTTGATGTGCTAACCTGCTGTCTGCTGCCCTTTTGCCTGGATGAGAAGGACTGGACCTGCATCTCCTGAACCTGGAAACCCAGAGTGACTCCAAGGTCTAGTTGTCTAGCTTCCTGATCGGAAGCTTCAGGAGCATAACAGGCTTACAGTAACCTTGCACCTGCACCTGGATTTTGCAATCTGTGAGTCTATCTTGCCAAGTGGTGCCACCCCAGTTGTGGGTCCTTGGAAGTGGGCCTAAGCTGCTGGTCAGTGGAACCAACACATCGTTGCTGCGGAGCAACGCCTCCCCGAGCAGAACCCACACATCTTCTTCCCCGAGCAGCGCATCTCTAAGCAGAACCACCACATCATTGCTGCTGCGAGGATTGGACCTATTTCTGAAGGCATACATCGCTCTTGCAGTTCTCAGAACTGATTCATCTCTGACGGTGCAGTGTATCCATAGCCCAGATTCTCGCGCCTCTTGTCAACGGCAGCCTCATTACTATGCGACAACACATTGTAGCCTTGAAGCTCCTCAGAATCAACCTTTTGCCAGCTGCGCTCTATATCCTGATGCCAGGACGTTACATAGTAAGCCTTGTCAACACAACTGGACCTCACACAACCACCTTGCACATCTTAGAACCAACTGCATGGAGCTTCTTTGATCAAGGTCCACACAACATCTGACAAGCAGGATTATCTATCTTCAGCGGGGCTAACTGGGTCCCTGTAGCGGGCCCACACTCCATTGTGGTTAACCTGAACTTGTGACTTTGTCCTGTTCAGGCGTAACCAGATATCCCCAATTGACGTTTTTAGATGCTATTTTCCACTATAAACTTCAACATCTCCGATCCTACTAATTGGATTTTTACTGTTTAAAATATTTTTATTCAGTAAAACATACTCTGTGTTTCTAAACCTGCTGTAGGCTTCTTTTTTGGTGTATTTTCACAGTTTTACTGTTTGAAGTATTGCACAAATAATTTACACATTGTCTCTGATTTAAAACGGATTGCTCTGTGCCACGCTACCAATGGGGTGAGCACAGGTTAATTGGGGGTTTTCTTGTGCCCTACCCTGACAAGGAATGTGGTTACTCCTTGACATGGGCATACACCTCAGTACAACCAACAACCCAATTTCTTACGTGCATGGACTCCCACACACTCATCAAACCCAACAAACATAGTAGCTCAAACAAGCAGGCCAGCTGGTACGCAGAAGACCTCCAAGACACCAAACAACAGAGTAAATAGCTCGAAAGGAAATGGAGTGCCAGCCACAACACCATCAACAGAACTACTACATGGCTGCCCTCAGGTGCTAACACTAACACATTAGTTACACCAAGAAAAAAGCACTAGTGGACCTCATCGAAGGAACCTCCAACCGCTGCAAGGAGATCTTCTCGATCATCAAGAATTCCAACCCGCGCTCAGCCACTGTTAACAGGATAGCTTCCTCCCAACATCTCTGTGACAATCTATCCAACTTCTTACACAGCGAAATCGCAAGCCTCTACATCAACTTTGTACACAATCCCAACCCCAGAGAACTCATTGCTGACCTACCTACTGGCAACCAAGACTTTGGGCTGACCGAATTGACAACCCTCACCAGGAATGACACAGCAGCAATCACCCCAACCATCAACTTAGGGCCCAAGGACTCATGCCCTCACCATATCAACAACCTGGGAACATCATTGATCAGCACCACCCTGACCCAATTCATCAACACCTCCAACATGTACCTAAATTGATGAATGAAACTTGCCAAAATTAACTCCTGCAAGAAGCCCAGAGCCAACCTGAATCAACTGAGAAACTTCTGACCCATCTCCCTGCTCCTCTATCCAGCCAAAGTAATTGGGAAAGCCAATATTAAGCACCTCACAACCCACCACAAACTTCAAACTTCCAGAAAAAACTCATTCAGAATTATGAATGAACCACAGCACCAAAACTGCACTCATAGGGGCCACTGATGACATGCAAAACATCCTGGAATGAGGAGAAACCGCATCTCTCATCCTGCTCTACCTCTCCAGAGCCTTTAACACTGTCTCCCACAACACCCTCATCAGAAGACTCCACGAGATTGGCATACAAGAATCCACCCTCAAAATGGATCTGGTCCTTCCTCACAGGAAGAACCAAAAGGGTCAGGCTGCCACCCTTCACATTAGTGAGCAAGAAACTGATATACATTGTCCCAGAGATATCGTCCCTCAGCTGCACTCTTTTCAAGGTATACATGACACTGCTCACCAACATCATCCGATTACTGTTATCTCCTATGCCGATGACACCCAATTCATCCTCTGCCCAATGAACAAGACAAACACCACCAGAACTAACTTCAACAACTATTTATTTTAATTTAATTTTATTTTTTTAATTTGATAAGTTTTATATAGCGCTGGCTAGACCCGGAGGTATCAGAGCGCTTTACATAAGGTTCCACAGAAATTATAAAATTACTTCAGTTACACGTTACATCCGTTACTAGAAAAACATTTCAAGAGTGTAGAGGACAAAATAAATGAAGTTTAGAAGGGTAAGGGGGTAGGGTAAAGGGCTAGAAGTAAGATAGATTGGAGAGACGAAGGAGGGTCTGCCTAAAGTCCGGCTGGGTAGGTGACGACAGGGGGGGAAGTCTACAGTTCATCTCCTCTTTAGCTATCAGGTAGCTCCACCGGGCATCAGCCAAACAGCTAGGTCTCAATGGAAAAACAATTAAAGAGACAAAGCAGCGGCGGGAAAGTAACAAGACAAATGTCAGAGTTACAGCTGGGTAGGTGACGGCCATGGCAGTGTGCCGGAGCGAATCTCCCCTATAGCTGTCGGTGCACCTCCACGGGGAATCGGCCATGTATGCGTTTCGGGTTCCACCAGAATAGAGAGAGGAACAGGAGTTGATCCAAAGTCAAGACTCAAGAGGGGTAGGTGACCATGACAGGATGCTAGATGCAAACCAACTGCCTGAAGATCAATTCTGACAAGAGGTAAGTACTAGTCTTTGGCAACAAGGCCAACACTCACAGACCACACAAGAAATCTAGGGATCATCGAAGATGATAATCCCAACATGACGGCTTAGGTCAGCGCAGTATGCACCTCCTGCTTTCAGATTCTATGCATGCCATCACAGACCATCATGGAAGCACACATCCCCAGCAGGCTGGACTATGGCAACACTTTCTAAGCCATAATCTCCAAACAACTCCTACACAGATAACAGACTATTCAGAATGCAGCCGCATGACTCCTACTCGACCTCCCATGCTGCACCCACATCACACCAGACCTATGAAAGCTTCGGTGGCTCCCTATTCAGAAGTATAGCCAATTAAAACATCTCATGCACACAGAAAAATCCCTACACAATGCAGGACCTGAATACCTGAACAACTGCATATACTTTCACCAACACACCAGATACCTATCCTCTGCCTCTCTCTTACTTTCACACACTCCCAACCATCTACAAAAGCAAAATTGGAGGTCGCTCATTCTCCTACATCTCACCCAGGACATGGAATGACCTCTATCAACACATCAGAGCCTCCTTCTCACTTCCTGACTATCGCCAGAAGCTGAAGATCTGGCTCTTCATATAGGTCCCTTGAAGAACCGGGTTTTTAAACTCAGCAGCGCCAGGGGCATGCCCAAAGTCTTCGGATTCACCTGTCTTGGTATACAGAGACACGGAATACTTCTGGGTGGCGTCAGAGACCAAAATTATTAGCTGCAGCTAGTAACAGAAGTCCTAGAAATACAACACAGTGTACAACTCAGGAGACTGTTCAATTTTGTAAGGCAAGACATCCCTTTTTATGCCAAAATTAACATTACGAATGCACACCCAATGCGCACAATTCTAGCCAATAAGGTACATTCTCAAACAAAGAATCACATAGCAAAACCCTCAGTTTACATTGCCCCAACCCACAAGTTAATTATTAGGAATGTCCCAAATTCAATATCCACAAGCCGGACAAACCCATAATTGAAAGCACAATGCATGTAATGAAAGAGCATAGAAAAAGAAACAATGACAGATAGCGAGCAAGATAAAGCATGTGTAAAGAACCTAAAAGTTAACGATGTCCTGAACATTGACTGGCAATCTCAGACAACGATCAACCAAGGAAATTGGCTTCGCAAGGTCGGTTTCAAGTGAAGGGGTCAGTTTCTTATAGTTCACCTTAGAGTCAAGAAAAGACCTAGTTAATAAGTGCATGAACAGCGAAGCCCATGCAACTTCGTTCGTTCGGTTACCTCCACAGGCCCACAGGCCTAAATGATGGCAACACAAAATGGAGGTGCGGACAAAATGGAACTCATATTCGAAACAAAGTCTCTGAATACGTAATGAACTCGCTAGTGAACGCTACAAATTCACTCCATATTAGCTGCACTTGCTAAATACGGTACAACATCACCAAAATTGTGACGGAACCATAACCTCGCGGGACAAGACAGAATTTTACAGAACCTCAGACCCTCCTTTTGCCATTATGTAGGCAATAACCCAAACTCACGTTAATCTGAATCTAGGTCTATATCAATATTCATCAGATCATCAAGGTGTTGATGGAGCATCATCCTACTATTCTCTACTTCTCTCGAGACAGGTCTCCGCACACACAAGGTAGCACAAAGACTACAAACGGCGGGACCACACTGGATGCAAAAATAACAAGAGAAGAGAATAGCTAAAACCATACCAAAAAACATCAGAATCTTCCATCCCCATTTGGACAGTAGTCCCCAAAACCATCCAGTCAACGACCAGTCTCCTTCGTCCACATGAATAGACTCGGAAACTTTATGCAGTCTAGAAATGGCCTGGTATACTGTAGGGGCATTGTCTGGTATGAAAACACAGCAACTAGATTGGATCAATTTGCATACCCCTCCTCTATCTGCAAGTATAATGTCTAAAACCATACGGTTTTGTAACGTCATAAGACGATCCGCTTGAAGCTCAGTGGTAACATTGCTAAGGGCACCTGCAGTCTCATTGATAGTGGCCTCAACCACTCTCGTAAGTCTTCGTATATTCCTGCTATTGGCCATAGGACCCCAAAACGGTAGGAAACCCTTGAAAACGTCTCCTATTTCCTGTCCTGCGGTATCTTCCTGATCGAAGACACCTCTACCATATCTTGTCCTATGATAGTCCGGAGTAGCAGTGTATGTAGGGGGAAGCAAAAACGCCACATAACAAGTTCCCGAAAAATCAGGTGGCAACCATGTATAGGCTCTATTGTGACAAACAAAATATGTGCCTTTAGCTGGCACGAACGGAGGAGAAGTCTGAGATGAATAAACATAGGTGTGTACACACTCACTCTTACCTAGCTGAGCTCTCGGATTTCCACCACTACCTTGCAAACAAAAGTGGCCTCGATGTGGTACAATCCAAATCGGGGGAGACCTTTTTCGTCTCTCCTTCTCTGTCAAACTGGTACTATATCCAGTCACGTTCCAACCTACGTAAGCCTGCACCTCATCCTTAGGGATAGCACTATATGCATCAATATCTCAAATCATATCTACTATTCCCTTTATCAAGGCACTATTTCTTGGATTGTCTTTCATGAAACGTATGGGATATACCTCATTCGCATAGATAAACATAGTCTGAAAAGCCCATACAGACCCATTAAAAGAAAAAGGCAAAACCAAATAAGGCATACCTCTATCTGTCGTATGAAGCATAAGACCACAAACCCAGCAATTAGTAGTATTTACTACCAACTGATGCTGATGCAACAGCTGTATAAACGAATTGTTAACAAATTCCAACGGCTTGTCTGTTCATGTTCAGGCAGCGTATAAAATTGGTGCAAAGAAACAGTAGAAAAAGAAAGCATAGGCTGGGAAGTGGGTGCAGATTTTAGTAATGTAGCATAAACAATCCAACTCACACAAGCTAATGTGATAATTAAAAACATAAAAGAACACAATATAATAAAACATTTGCTACGTATTAATGTACAAAATCTCATCTTAAAATCCATTTTATCAACAACTCTCTCAGTTACAAAAAACTCCATCCTCTAACGTGTGCTCACGGCAATTTTCCCTCTTCACTTAAGTGTGCGTCCAGGCGTCCTAGAGGTCCTTAGAACCGCAGACCTTGTGTCAATATGCGGGTCACCCCTTAAGAACTTATACCGTGACCCTGCAGCTGAGCTCGGATGGTAGCTCAAAAAAGAAAAATAGAACAAAAAAGAAAGTTTCTTGTCTGAAAGAGTATAGTTCTCAAAAACAAAACATTTGAATTTTATTTGTCCATGTTAGATCTCAGATTATAATGTTCTTTACCAGACACCGTCTGATCCTGAAAAAGCAACTCTGGTTGGGTAGTATCAAGTCTCAAATGCAATGGCACAGCTTCTTGCAGAACTTCGTCATCCGCACGTTCCGACTGAGTCCATTTCAAACATGCATCACTGAAAGGCACAAACCTCGGGACCCTTTCAGTCTTGGAATCAGCAATTCCCTCCCTGACCCATTGGTCATATGGTAAGGGCAAAGGTATCCTTTTACAATGGGTGGCATGCACCCAATTTTTCTTGCCGCACACTTTAACAGCAGTCCTAGTTGTCAGTAACACCTGGAATGGACCCGTCCACCTCGGTTCCAGATTCTTCGTCCTCTGGAAATTCCGTACTAGAGTCCAGTCACCAGGTTGAATCGAGTGACCTGAATCCACAGAAGCTGAAGGTAAAGTATTGTGTACCTGTTGCTGAAGAACACGCAATTTAGCAGTCAAGTCATGTAAGTAATCAACCAAGTAGGATTCTCGATGTCGCTATATTTATTCGGCCTCGGCACACTCCAAACATTCGCCGGGCAACCAAAAACAATTTCGTATGGGCTAAGTCCCACACGCGAATGTACTGTCGTCCTCATTGACAAAAGTGCCAACAGCAAAGCATCGGGCCATGTAAGGCCAGTGCTCGCTTGTATCTTGGCCAATTTAAGCTTAAGAGTGCCATTGTATCATTCGACCAAACCAGCTGGTTGGAGGTGATTCGCAGCATGAAATTTCTGTTGGATTCCAAAACCCGCACACACTTTCTTCATAATCTGACCCACAAATTCACTTCCGTTGTCACTCGATACCATTCTCGGCAAACCAAATCTAGGGAAATATTCCTTTAGCAAAACCTTGGCTGTAGATTAAGCAGTATTAAGGGGGTAGGCCTCTATCCATCTGGAAAAGGCACAAACAAACACAAGGAAATACTTTAGGTTGTTGCATCTTTCCATGTGAATAAAATCCAGCTGTAGCACCTCAAACAGATATGTTGGAGGAGCAAAATGACCTGCTGGAGTTGGGGTTCCCTTTGCCAGGATTATGCATCAAGCAAATCATACAGTTTTTAACCAGATTCTCAGCACATTTAGGAATTCCAGCATTCTGCCATACCGGAGCCAACAACTTACATATCCCTTTTGAACTTATATGAGCCAATCCATGAGACATTTTAACCACTGGGAGCACATACGCATCAGGCAACAACCATCGCTGGGGTTTCGACAACTCAACCCAACAGCCATTCGAATCCAACATTCCCGTAGTCTCTCTCCACACACTCAATTCTTTCTCAGTAGCTTCTGCCTGAATCGATTTCACACGTTCTATTGTGTCTTAACTCATTCCTCCTGCCATAACCCATCTAGCAGGGCCTGCAACATACATATGACTCGTCACATCTTTCGCCGTTTCCCTCGCTACTTCATCCGCAAACGCATTAACACGACCAACATCATCCGTAACCCTCCTATGTGCACTGCATTTCACAATCGCAATTTGTCTCGGCAAAGTAAGTGACTCAAGAAGTTCATTCACTAATTGTCCATGCTGAATTTTTGTACCATGAGAAGTAAGAAATCCTCTCTCTCTCCACAAACGTCCAAAACTATGAGCTACAGAAAATGCATATTGGCTATCAGTATACACATTCACTCTCTTTCCTTTCGACAACACCCACGCTCTCGTCAGTGCAATCAACTCTGCTGCTTGTGCTGAATTCTGTGCAATACGTGCAGTTTCACCAATCTTGTGCAAAGTCGTAACCGCATACGCTGCAGTCGTATCACCATTCGGAAGCCTAAAACATGAACCATCTACCCATAGGGTACCATCTGGATTCTCAAAAGGAGTTTCTTTCAGATCAATTCTACCCTTCGTTTCCTCCTCTGTCCGGAGAAAACAATCATGCTGTTCCTGAGCATCTGTCTCTACAGAAATCGGCAACAATGTAGCTGGATTCAATGTGTTGCACCGCTTAATGTGCACATGACTAGCCAAAAGCGTCAACTCATAACCTGACAAACGCGCACTAGTAAGGTGCTGAGTCCTTGTTTTATTCAATAAGGTATCCACTGCATGTGGGACCATCACAATCAATGTATTATCCAATACCAAACCAGCAGACTGCCGGATAGAAACAGCCGTGCCGCTGTAGCTCTCAAACAACTCGGCAACGCCCTAGCTACCGGATCTAAAGTAGCTGAAAAATACGCACATGGGCGCTGCTTGTCTCCAAATTGTTGTGTCAACACTGACAACGCACAACCTTCTCTCTCGTGTACGTAGAGTGTAAAAGGCTTACTGTAGTCGGGAGTACCCTACACCGGAGCAGAACACAATGCATCACGCAACTCAGAAAAACTCTTCTGACATTCGTCAGACCAAGGGAGAGGATTAGGTGTATCCTTAAGGGTAAGTGCCAACAAAGGTTTCGCCAATAGAGAATAATTCGGAATCAACTGCCTACAATACGAGGTGATACCCAAAAACACATGCACCTCTCTCTGTGTGGATGGCACAGTCATTTGAGCAATCGCTTGAATACGCTCTGGGGTCAATCGTCTTCCCTCCTTCGACAAGAGATGACCTAAATAGGTCACTTCTTGGTGACAATACTGCAACTTCGAAGGTGATACTTTATGGTGAAGGTCAGACAAATGTCGCAACAAAGAAAGCGTAGCTGCTTTACAAATCTCTTCATCATCAGCAGCGACCAACAGATCATCCACGTACTGGATAAGAGTCGCACCAGGAGGCAAGACAAAAACATCAAGCTGAGTTTTCAAAGCCTACATATAGATGGGGGGACTCTCACAATAACCTTGAGGAGCGCGCTCAAACCGGAAGCTTCGGCCTCCTAAAGAGAAGCCAAAAATATCCCTACTTTCTTTAGCAATTGGAATACTAAAGAAAGCATTCTTCAGATCAATAACAGAAAACCAAGCAGCTGAAGCAGGGATCATAGTCAATAAGGCAGTAATGTCCGGAACAACAGGAAACTGTGGCACGACAATTTTATTGACCTCTCAAAGGTCGATCACAAACCGATACACAGGTGGCTGAGAAGAGTCAGTATGCTTAAGGACAGGCAGAACAGGACTATTACACACATTACCTCTTGTTTCTTCAATCACACCTTTCTCAACCAAATCATACATAATTGCTAAAAGAGCTCTCTCACCATTACTAGAGATCTTGTATTGGGGAATGCGAGGTAGGTTAGCATTTGACTTGAGGGTAACAACATATGATGGAATCTGCAAAAGGCCAACATCATTCGGACCGGTAGCCCGCAGAGTATCAGGGAGCGAACGCAATTCCAGTGGAAGCCCATCTTTAGACAAAGACATCAGAGAGATCACTCTCTTACCCAACGTAAGATGTACTCCCAAAGGAGAACAATATAATGTCGCATGCAATCTTTTCAACAAATCCGAACCCAACAGATTCTCACCACAACCTGTCGTTAGAATAAGGGGTGCTTCCAATTCACAAGGACCAATAGAAAGAGGCAAAGGACTAGAAACCGGATTACGAACTGGGGCACCAGAAAATCCTATCGAGACATTCATCAAGCCAGACAAAGGTGCTCCAGGGAGTTTAGAGTGCATGATAGAACTCTTAGCCACACCAGTATCCAAAAGAAAAGGTTCCGACACACCTGAGGTAATTAACTCAACATAAGGTCCACTCTGGTCTACTGGAACTGACACTACTCCCTCTCTTTGTCCATGGCTGTCCTAGCTATCATTAAAACCAGCACTCTTGCTTTCAACATAATAGTCATCCGTGTAGTATTGAGCAGACTGAACAGACGGAACATTCTGTTGATCAAAATAATTCATAGAATTTTGAGGAGAAAAGGAACGTTCATTCTGAGAAAACGTACCACGTCCTCTACCCCTCAGCACTTGTTGAAGACCACCACGACCTCTCCGACCAGAGACACCATTCGTACGTTGTAACAAAACCAGACAACTATTCTTGAAGTGATCTTCTTCCCTACAGTAAGCACACTGATTAGGGCGTAATGGAAGTCACGGAAGAAAAGGCTCAGGCTTCTGCAACAATCTCTGGAACTGTGGGTGCTGCTGAAACTGGGAAAGTTGCTGACGCTGATTAGAGCGAGGCGGATACGCCTGCTGTAAAAGAACCTTTGTTTTCAATTCTTTAGTCTTCTTTTCTGCTTTATCCTTCTCATCTTTATCTCTATTCTCATAATATTGTGCAGTAGCCAATATCTGGGCCAAAGAAGAAACAGCCCACGAACTCTCAGAGTCCTTCAACTTATTACAAAGTTCAGGAAGCAAATTAAAAACAAACTTATCCACAAACAATCTTTGACCACCATCTGTACTCATGTCCTGACCACTGTGATCAATGAATGTTTCTTCAAACCTAGTGAAGAAATCAGACACACTCTCGTCTTTCTTCTGTTTGCATGCTGCTAACTTGTCCCAATTCACTCGCATAGGAGGCATCAAGGTTTTCATTAAATTAATAATCCTACCAGGTAATTCTGCAACTAAAGGCTCAGGTTTGGCACCTCCTACCTGTCGACCATCTGCAGCAGCAATATTAACCCACATATCTCCTAACTCTACCGCATGATCCTCATCACGGATCTTTGCCCACAAAGGTTGAGGAACTACATTACCCAACAACATATCCACATCAGCTAAATTCATAACACACGCATCAACTGTCTGAGACAACTCCTTGTAGTAACCAGCAGGATTCTTACGGGGGTCAGGCAAAGTCTGCTTAAGAGCCAGGACCTCAGCTCTCTTCCAAGGAACATGTACCCACACTCGCTGAAAATGAGCTGGTGCAGCTGCAATACCATTATTAAGATCAGCAGCAACTGCCTCTCTCCATACAGGAGGAACCTCTCTCATCGGGTACTGCTTCACTTTCCTCCTAACAGAAGGAACAGGTTCAAACAACGACTGAGAAGGAAGTCTACACCTAAACGCAAGAAGTGTCTCTACCTCTTCCTCAACATCGGGACCCACTATCGTCCCTTTAGCAAATTCAGACTGAACATCAAGCACTTCCTGTGGAATCAGACCCAACTGATTATTTTCCCATTCTTCACGAAGGAAAGTACACATTACATCAAAAACATTCCATTGCTTAGGCGGATCCCACTGCAAGAAAACATCCATAACCACTTGTAAATCATACCTAGAAACATTTAAAAACCATCGTCGAGCCAAAAGATCCAACACTGCCCGCTCTTCGGGACCAGGAAGCTGACTACGACTCTGCTTACGTTCCGAAACCGGGGTCATACTTAGTGACCCAAAGAGTGGAGACAAAAGATTAGCAACAGTCTCAGTCATCCGTTTTCGAGTAGAAGGAGAAGAAGTCGACATAAGGACAGGAGACAAAGTGTTTTGAGGTGACAAAGACATAGGGTCAGTAGAAAAGGAAGTCAAAGGCAAAGGAGAAGAAGGCAAAGGAGTTTGAGGCAGAACTGGTAGCAAAGCTGGCGGCCCTTGAGGAGGCTGCACCAATGGAGGAAGAACCAACTGTGGGGGAACAGCTGGTGGGACAACAAGAGCAGGGGGTTAAACAACTGGGGGTCGCGGAGGTGCCGTAGCACTCTGCACATAAGGGGTTGGTAATCTCAACAAATGCGACATCAAAGGATCCTTTTCAGGGTCATTTGTCGCATTCGGAATAAGAGGTGGCAAAGCCGGATAACATTTGTCAATAGCCATGCAATGTTGTCTATCTGACACCTCAATCGCACAATCTTCTTCATCTTCTTTAAACTGCCTAGCAGCTTGCATTATCGATATATTCTTTTCTTTCCTATCTTTCTTAGCTTGCTTAATTTCCCGCTGTTTGGCTTCCTTACGCCAAAGGCGGAAAGAGTCAAACATCGCCGGTCGGGCTTTCTTCCTAAATAGCACAACTTCTAGGTTATCTAAAACATCTGATTTGAAACTACCATGTTGGGGCCATCGTAAGACACCATCTTTCTTTGTTTAACGGATCCATACTTCATCAAACGTAATTGGACCCATGCCATGCTCTGAATAGAGCTCATAAGTTGGAGTTCCAATCGGAGGTATCGGACACGAGTCCTCCAATCGGGAATCCCTGTTACAACTACAACAAAACCATTTCCTAAATTTGCTAAGATCAGGCATCTTATAGCTCACTAATCTAGCTTCAAACTTCAATGGGTTATTCAAAAACAATATTCTTGCAAATATATGAGCTCCTCGGCTTTGGTAATTGCAACAACCAAATCAAAGAAACCCAGGAAACCAAACAAAGTCATGGGAGCGACCCACTTGTACTTAACTAAAATGTCTGTCACGCCACCAGAAGATCGTCTATCGTCTCGCCTTACAAGTCTTCACCAGAGGGTCCAAGACAGGGCGACAGTCAGGGCAGCAGTCCTTCGTAGCGGTCGTAAAGGGGAAGCCTCGCAGTAAAGACCTTCGGTCCACAGTCTACATGCAGGGGTCGATGAAGTGGGGGCCCTCCTCCAGAATTTCCTCACAAAGCTCCTCAGGTTCTTCGGGCTTGGACCGGTACCACTGAAGTCGCCCCACGTTGGGCGCTAGTAGAAGAACCGGGTTTTTAAACCCAGCGGCGCCAGGGGCACGCCCAAAGTCTTCGGATTCTCCTGTCTTGGTATACAGAGACACAGAATACTTCTGGGTGGCGTCAGAGACCAAATTTATTAGCTGCAGCTAGTAACAGAAGTCCTAGAAATACAACACAGTGTACAACTCAGGAGACTGTTCAATTTTGTAAGGCAAGACATCAATTTTTATGCCAAAATTCACATTACGAATGCACACCCACTGTGCAAAATTCTAGCCAATAAGGTACATTCTCAAACAAAGAATCACATAGCAAAACCCTCAGTTTACATTGCCCCAACCCACAAGTTAATTATTAGGAATGTTCCAAATTCAATATCCACAAGCCGGACAAACCCATAATTGAAAGCACAATGCATGTAATAAAAGAGCATAGAAAAAGAAACAATGACAGATAGCGAGCAAGATAAAGCATGTGTAAAGAACCTAAAAGTTAACGATGTCCTGAACATTGACTGGCAATCTCAGACAACGATCAACCAAGGAAATTGGCTTTTGAGGTCGGTTTCAAGTGAAGGGGTCAGTTTCTTACAGTTCACCTTAGAGTCAAGAAAAGGCCTAGTTAATAAGTGCATAAACAGCGAAGCCCATGCAACTTTGTTCGTTTGGTTACCTCCACGGGCCCACGGGCCTACATGATGGCAACACAAAATGGAGGTACGGACAAAATGGAACCCATGCTCAAAACAAAGTCTCTGAATACGTAATGAACTCGCTAGTTAACGCGACAAATTCACTCCATATTAGCCGCACTTACTAAATATGGTACAACATCACCGAAAATTTGACGGAACCATAACCTCACGGGACAAGACAGAATTTTACAGAACCTCAACCTTTGGACTACACACCTACCCCTTTTGTCCAAGGGACTGGATACCCTCTTGGATGATTAGTGTGCTATAGAAATCAATAACACATAACAATTCTGCTGTCGTGCTACTAGGGAAGAAGAGAGGTATATGACTAATGGTTACAATTGTACATATTTTGAAGCATAGGATGAGGGTGCATTAAATTTGTTTTTCGATTCATGTAATGAAAGAAGATGATTATTTGAGAAAAGTTGTAATGCCTTTAAAAATCCAGTCTTCTGCGACAAGAATTCTGTTATGTGGTTTTATTATACTATATGGGGGAAAATGTAACATTTTCTAGAGGTGGGTGTGTGTGTAAAAGTATGGATATGGCTAGGGATAATGAATGTATAGAGGATATGAGTGTTTTAGGAGGTTGAGAAATATAAACAATAATACTAAATGAAAAGGGAACAAATAAAGAATTTTTATGTTTTTTTCCAGATAGAGTGGGGTTATGCATATTTGATAGAGAAGTCGAAATCTGTTTAAAAGTATAATCTAAGTGATATTTTGTAAAATTCGGAAAAACTGTTTATACATTTAAAAACAATTTTGGGAGATGAACAGGAAGCATAGATAAAGAAACATGTATCATTAGCAGCAGCATCAGCTTAATGGTGTCCAGCCTACCCCACCAAGTTTGAAATAGAGGTGACCATTTATCAGACATTGTTTAACTGTCACAAGGTTAATACTTAATAGAGTATGTTTAAGGCAATTAGAGGACAGGATACCAAGACATCTATTGTATTTGGAGCTCCACTTAAAACCAGATTCATTAAGCATCCCTTTGAGGTAGTGCTTATTAAGAGGCATGACTTCTGATTTGTCAACGGTCAGATATAGTAGAATTTTCTTTTTAAATCTTACAGAATTCAGGAATGGTTACTTGAGGGTCAGAGACTAAGAGAAAAATGTCCCCTGCATAGGTAGAAAATTTGATGTCAATGTCATCACGACTATTTCCGAAAAACTGACTTGAGCAATTTGTTTTTTCTAAAGATAGTATAAATAGTTAGGGTGATAATGGGCAGCCTTGTTGGGTGCCTCTACAGAAATTAAAATGCAGGGATTGTAAACCAGTAACAAAAGCTGAGGTCGTAGGTGCAGAACAGAGCAAACTAATATATTTGAGAATTAAAACCATGCCATTTTAATGCTCGACACATAAAATCTCAATGAACAGGGTTAAAGACTTTTTTTAGAGTCAAGTGTGATGGTTGTTGTGGGTTGTGGCTCTTGGATGCTTGGTGAATAGTGTTAAAAAAGTTCTAGAATTATCAGTAATATATCTACCCTTTGCAAATCTGTATTGTTCCATTTCAATTAAATCAAGAATGACTTGAATAATATGTAGCAACAAGATTTTTACAAAGATCCTACGGTCTGTGTTAGTTAGGGAAATGGGTCTATAATTTCCTCATAGTGAGAGGTCCTTGTCTTTCTTATGGACTAAGCAAGCATGGCTTCAACAATGGTGGCTTTTGCTACATTTTACAAAAGAAATTGTTGAAGTAATAATAGCAGTTTTGGGATTAATATTTGAGAAAAGTGGGAATAGAATTAAACAGCAAATCTGTCTAGGCCTAGAGCCTTATCTTCAGGTAATGTAGTAATAGCTGTGTAAATCTCAGCTACCATTATGGCCATTTCTAAAGAAGAAAGGTCAACTGAGTGTGCTGGATGTTTAGGTATAGACTATATAAATTATTCCCGTGTATCTAGTGATGACTTATATTCACAGGTGTATAATTGAATATAATACACAAAAAACATACTAAAATGTTTGAATCAGTACAATATCTATTACCACGGCTGTCGGAGATGACTTTTATTTTAGATTTCAGTTTTTTTTATTTTCAAATAGTTGGCTAATATTTTACCATGTTTATTACATCCACCATAACAGTTGGATTGCCTTTTAATAAAGATGTACATGCATGCTTATCTAACTTATTGTTAAAGTCAAATTTAGCTTTAGTTAGGCATTCTACAGTGTCGGTGTAATTGAAGGAAAAGTATTCGTATTCAAGAGGTATTATATTTTTTAGTAAAATGGTGGTTTCTTTGACTGAGGTGCATTTATTAGATGCAACATAACCAATAGTAAAACCTTTAGCTGCTTATTTAAATGTGTTCCAAATAAAATTGATTGCAGAATCACTAGGAAGATTAAGTTAAAAAAAAGTCTGTGGTAAAATAATTTAATTTCCTAATGAAAAGAATATCAGGCAATAATGCATTATTAAATAGAATGTGAGTCATCAGGCAAGATATCAAAAGACATCCATAACAGGGGTGTGGTCAGAAACCAGGATAGAACTAATTTTGATCTGTACCATATATTTCAAAACATTGTGAGCTAAAAATATGCATTTTATGCTTGAGCTAGAATGGTGCAAAAGGGAAATAATGTGAATTCCATTACATCATGGTGAAAAGTATGCCAAGCGTCAGCACAGACAGGGCAGAGTATAGAGTTTTTGAAAGTGCGTTGCATTTTGATAGGAACAATTATGATTCAGGAATGTTTGTCTTTGAAAGGATCTGTCAATTGATCCTTTCTCTCCCCTTCATCTCGCAACCCAAGAGCACCATCTGCTGCATCCCCCAAGGTTCACTCACAGCACCAGCCGCTTCAACATCTACATGATGCCTTTAGCCGACATCACCAGAACCCACAACATGAACAATGCATTCTTTGACAATGACACCCAGCGCATCCTCTCACTCGCAGTAGACCCCACTACAACATAGACCAACTTCCACAACTGCATGAAGAAAGTCACAGCCAGGATGAAGGACAACTGCCTAAAGTTCAACACGGACAAGACTGAAGTGCTGATCTTTGGCAACCATATTTCCATCTGGAATGACATCTGGTGGCCCACTGAACTGGGACCCACCTCCACTCTGAAAGACCATTCCCGAAACCTCTGCATCATCCTGGACAGAAAACATGCCAAGAAACAACAGATCAACACAGACTCCTCTGCCTGTTTCCATACTCTCTGCATACCCCGAAGAATCTTCAAATGGCTCCCCACAATCACCAGAATAACAGTCATGCAAGCCCTCATCACCAGTTATCTGGATGACGGCAACGCACTGTATGCAGGAACCACCATTGAACTCATGAGAAGGATCCAGATGAGACAGAACTTAGTGGCCAAATTGATCGTCAACCTGCCAAAATGGACCCACACCATCCAGCACCTGAGGAGCCTCCACTAGCTCCCCATCCAGAAAAGTTGCCAATTCAAACTACTGACACTCACCTACAAAGCCCTCCACAACAAAGGATCAGCATACATGAACCACCACCTAAAAATCACCAAACATAACTCCCAAGAAGAGATAAAAGCCGTCGCCAACTGGATGAAGAATAACTGCCTGAAACTAAACTCTGAGCATGTGTGTGAAAATAGGGGTACCCCTGACACAAGATCCTAAATCAGGGAAATTCATGGAGGATATCCTCCTTCAGGCTGCAAGAAAGCTGTACGTACAGTTAAGACATAGCACTTTGCCTGTACATGCGATTACTAACAAATGTGTCGGACAGAAAGAGGAGGGTTGCCCCGTATGCATTACACAAGAAGAAACAGAAATGCATGTCTTATTTTTCTGTCCTGGCTACCAAAATGCAAGGCGCTATTGGCTTGTGCAGCTTTGTCGGATTTTGGGCTTTGAGCACTGTAGGGAGGCTTTTCGGGTTTTAAAATATGACACATCCAAACCTATTGTGTTTGCTGTTTCAAGATATTTAAACACAATGTGGCGCAGGAGGTGGGCTTTTATCCAGAAGGGTAAACATTTATAAAATATATATCAGCAGCATATTTATAATTGTGATTATTATGTATACAGTTTCGGTTAGATACTAATTTTAGCACTAGATTATCTTGTATATAGAATTGTAAATACCATTAATTTCCTAAATCTCATCATTTTAAATTATTTATTGAACTATTGCTGCTATTTTTTCTAGTTGATGGTTGCTAACATCACATCAATGGATATAGATTTTTCCCACAGAGTCAATTGGATGCCTCCCCCACCCCTCTCTCTTGGCTATTTGGTAAAACCTATCGTATCCGCTTCTAAATTGTGAATGGTTAAACAAACGGAGTGTCCCTTTTTAACCTTGATATATAGTATTTTAATAATGTGCGTTATTCTCTGCCTGTGTTTACTTTTTATGGTCCTGCGACCGAAATAAAAGTTTTTGAAACGAAACGGAAATTATCTAGTGAGTAAATATCACCATTTAGAAACAATGAAAATGTTAGTGGACCTAGATATCTATTATGAACAACATGTACATGCAATCCAATACAATAATGTCAAAAACACATATATATAATGTTTTAATATAAATATAAATTAATGAAGATGGATACAAAACTGTTGGATAAAACAATTAAATCCTCTGATATCTATATTCAATTCAAACAATCCCATTGCTACTTTTTTGAGATAGTCTAACAGTGGATAAAATGTATACAATGTCTAACATGGATATATGAAGACATATGCTCAAATATTCAAATTTTCAAATTACATAAAAAACATAAAGACAAAATGGTCATGTCATCAATACAGAGGGCAGTCATTTTTGGCATGGCTAATGAAGATCTATATTCTACGCGCGTTTCGGCTGTGTGCCTTCGTCAGGAAGCCATGTATATTAAAAGTGAAACCTAAGAAAAAAGAGGATGCATGTACAATGAACCATCAGTCAAAATTGAAACAAGCGGTCCTACGTAGTATTTTTAATGCCACAAAAAGTGGAGGTTAATTAAATACATAAAAAGGTAAAGACAATAATTGTAGACTACTTATAAATTTAAATTAGACATAATGCAAAAATGTGCTGAATAACCTTCACCAGATGTTAGAACAAGAACCACCAAAGCAAAATACCAAGGAGTGCATAATGAGATGAGAAGTGATGTCCCATGTTGTTAATTCAAAGTGCTGGTTTGAAAATACACAATGGATCACTGTGGTAGACAGTGAAAAAATGAAAATAAAGAAAGGTATAGAAAGAGAAAACCTGTAGCGTAACTAGCTTAAATATATGGGGCCTTATTTATGAAGGCCTTGCGCCGCCGGTGCGTCACTTTTAACATGGGAAAAAGTGATGCACCGGTGGCGCAAGGCTTTCATAAATAGGGCCCATGGTATCTTTGCACCAGTGCATGATTAAACGAGTCATAGGAGCAGGTAAGAGATGGTACCTCAAAGAGTCCTGCTGAAATTGGAGCTAAGGGTTTATAGAAGCCTTGTCGCCAAATGAATGAATCTATAATGAAAAGGAAGGTATTGGCATACATGGACTGCAAAAGAGCTGAATCACTGCTGCAAAAAGGAACAAGGACCGAGACTAATATAGTACCTATGGAAAAAAAGGCATCCAGTGTTGGAATGGTGCTGGGGATCACGTGAGAAAAGGTTCTGGTCCGCAATGCAAAGGACGTGATCCACGTCGAATGAACCACAGGTGTGACGAGCTGTGGTCAGGTCCGCGTAAATGCACTACTGTGATTGGAAGAAAAGACAGGCTCAGGGATGTGTGATTACTAGAGTGTTGGTCTTTAATGAAGAAAATCGGAATGATCAGACACAGAAATAGAAATGGAGGATTTTAGCTCAAAGGGTACATATTTCACTGTTCCAAGGAACAAAAGAAGGGGTACGCAAAAAAAAAAAAAAAGAGTGTACTGGTCCTTCGATGATTAGTCTACACATTTTTAAAGAAATCTAGACGGAGAGACATTCCGAATTATGGAATGACAACTTTGGGTAAAGAGACTGTCCCAGTAAAGAGGTTTGGAGTACACAGGCCATATGAGGAATACAGGAATGAAAATTGGTTATATATTGGTTGGGATCACATATCTGAGTTAACTGCATTAGTAATCTGAGACAAAAAAGGGGCTGTCGTGCTCTATAACTAGGATGTCTTTATAAAGAGAAAAGAAGAAATCCTAATTAGTATATCAAAGACACGCACTAGATAACCCATTGGCAAAGTGATGGGTACAGGAGCTTACCAATGAGTAGTCACGTTATATGTTTTTAAACGGGTAAGAGGGCATGTAGCAAGCAGATGATGTTGTTCCGCGCTGATAGCCGCTGAAAATGGACCTATAAAGTAAGGAGCAGACTACAATTAACAAAATGCCCGTTATTTACATGGGGACTGGAGATGAAACGGGGGAGGAAGGCCAGAGGCTTCCTGAACATATATTGAGAGCCGGACCCTTACCTGTAAAGCTGGAAGGTTGCAGCCAGGGAGCCGGTCATGTACGCCAATATGGAAAGTTGGGTGGCATGGTTGCTTGAATTCCCGATATTTGGCTCGTCCTGTGGTCCAACCAGGTCTGCCCGGGTTCTGTTCCATATGCAATTGAGAGTCATGTTGACTCTACGAGCGCGAGCTCGGCTATTTAAACCCGCCCTGCATTCGGTGTGCGCGCCGTGGAACAATTCCCAGGCAACATGATGACGCAGTAGCTACAATATTCAAAATGAAAATAGGACAGCACAAAGGTCACTAGTAAATGAAATTACGGGTGCCATATTTGAATGGATCAGGAGTAATGATCGCATTAGATGAGCATCTTATTCTAGTTAATGTGAATGAACCAAAGCAGATACATTTGGAGTAAGGGACGCCAGTGAAGGAGGAATCAGTGAGGGGAGAACCAAGAACAGATAAATAGAAAATAAGGAGCGCCTGGGAAGGGCTGACATCAAAAGTATCTTGTAATACATGGGGAGCACAACTTCATAATTTAATGAATATCAAGTGTGGGTAGATAACAGGGATGGAATGCATGATGGATGAAGAAGGCATACATCAATATTCATGGATCCTGTTAATAATCCAAGGATTAGAAGGGTATACTTCATCCAGGGTTGTGTTGGATTACCTGATCCCAAGGGATTTCTTTGTTCATCCCATTTAGGTATGTATTCAAGGTAAATATCGAGTACACTTCTCGGCATTTGCGTATGTTAGTGCTTGACGTCCTAGTGTTTGTATGGATTTTCTCTAGAATGAGCCAACATATCTCGTACGAGGTATGTTGGTGGTCTATGTAATGTTGCACCAATGGAGCCTGTGTTTTGTGGGTACGGATAGCCGATCTGTGTTCCGTTAGTCTGGTAGCAATGGTACGTGCTCTCTTGCCCACGTAAACTCGGCTACATGGACATAAGATCAGATAGACAATGTTGGAAGCTTTACAATTTGTCAAGATTTTCAATGGTAGATTGATATTATTGAAAGAGAAGTTCTGCGTCTCAATGGTAAATTGACATACCACACAAGTCATACATTTAAAATGGCCCGTAGTGAATTTTTGGTCTTCAATCAAAGATTGAGTAGTTCAGATCAGCTTAGCAGGCATGCAAGATAGCACAACAAGATGTTTAAGGTTCTTACTCTTTCTTTACGCAAAGAGGGGTTTCAGTTAAAGTGTTTCTTTAGATTTCATGGCATTAAGTATGTGCCAGTAGGAATTGATGGTGTGACGGATCTTCTCATTCATAGTTGAGTGCCTGGTCACGAATACCAACCTAGAGGTTGAATTTTTGGCTTAAAGGGTAAGTAGTTGTTGCCTATCAAAAAACAATCATGCTCATTTGTATGAATCATGTATCAGTCTCCTCGGATATCCGCGAGCTAGAAATTTGGTCTTCATATTGGCTGCCCGGGAATCAAAATCCTGAACGTTTGTGCAGTTCCCTGCAAAGTCACAGGAACTGTCCAAACGGGATAATAGATTTCTGCATTAAAGGAAGGAAACTGACAAAATGCAACAAGGTGTTGCGGGCTGTGGGCTTGACAAAGAGTTCAACCTCCAAAAGATTGTCTTTAGTTTGTATGGGGATATCTAAAAATTCAACTTTGGTGCTGCTACAGTTGGCTGTGAATTTGATGTTGGTATCACAGAGGTTGAGCCAGGATACAAACTCAGTAATGTCCTCAGGATTACCCGTCCAGATGACATCATCTATAAATCTGGACCACAGATATACAGACTCACTAAAAGGGGCCATCTCATTGTGGATAAAGCGTGTTTCATATAAAGCCATATAGATGTTGGCTATTGTCGGTGCACAGGAAGGCCCCATTCTTACTCCCTTTGTTTGCTTAAAATGAGAGCCATTAAATTCAAAAGTATTCTCAGTCAAGAGGATACGTAGGCATTCAATAATGAACAATCTAAGGCACTCAATGTTGAAACTGTCCATGAACCATGTAACTGCCTCTATGGCTTCTATCTGTGGTATGTTGGAATATAGAGCCTCTATATCCATAGTGACCAAAGTGTGGATAGATGGATTAAATGGGAGATTTTCCACTTTAGTGATGATGTCCCGGGTGTCACTGATATATGATGGAATTTTTTAAATGCAGCGTCGTAATATAGTATCTACATACATGGAGAGTGGCTCTGTGACAGAACCGATAGCGGTGACTATTGGTCTGAACAGGGGGTCTTGAGCATGTTTGTGTATTTTAGGTTCCCGGTAGATGGCTGCCATTTTGGGTTGTTTGATGTTAAGAAATTGCCATTCTTTCTCACAGATTAGGTTGTCTTTCAGTAGTTGTGTGGTAATTTGAAGCATGATTTTTGGACAGTTTTAGTGGGGTCTTTGTAGATGGGGATGTAGTGGCACCTGTCATTCAACATCTCTTCCATTTTCAAAATGTATTGATCACTGTCTGATACAACTATACGCCCGCCCTTATCGCAAAGCTTGAAAATGAGATTTTTGTTGGCCATGAGAGATTTAAGGGTTAGATGTTCATCATGAGATGTGTTATATCTCGGTGGAGGGATGCATTTGGTGGCTGCAATTAATTTGTTGAATACCACGTGTTCAAAAATTGATATTTCTGGTGCAACTTGCTACAGGTTAGGGAGAAAAGTGTAGGTTGGTTTTAAACCTGACCGATTGTCATTACTGTCATGGGGGTGCTCCTGTCCGGAAAAAAAGTCTTGGAGACGAATCTTATGGAAAAAGATCATTAGATCCTTGAAAATTACGAACCTATTGATGGTACTATGAGGTACAAACGAGAGTCCTTTAGTAAAGAGATTTTCCGTGTCAATGTCTAGAGTATGGCTACTGAGGTTGAAAATAGGAATTTCCTTCAGTCGCGCCAATACTGTGCATTCCTCGTTACCAGGTATTGATCCTGGTTGTGGCACATGGTCTGACTTTGCTGGTAATCTTGGGGTGGAGGGTATTGCTGGTTCTGACGTTGTTGGTAATTGCCCCTGAACCTGGGTTGGTATCTCGTATGCCAGCGGGTTTGTTGGTTCCCACGCCTGGCTAAAAAAGGGGGGCGATTAAATCTTGGGGTACCTGCCATACCTCTCCCTGGGCCTAAGTCTTGGTAATGGCCATTACTTTCACCCTCTGAGTCCGATGTATCGGAAAAAGTATTTTGCTTTGGTGGTTCTTGTTCTTACATCTAGTGAAGGTTATTCAGCACATTTTTGCATTAAGTCTAGTTTGAATTTAGAAGTGGCTTGCAATATTTGTCTTTACCTTTTTATGTATTTAATTAACCTCCACTTTTTGTGGCATTAAAAATACAAAATAGGACCGCTTGTTTCAATTTTGAATGATGGTTCATTATACATGCATCTTTTTTTTCTTAGGTTTCACTTTTAATATACATGGCTTCCTGATGAAGGCATACAGCAGAAACACGCGTGGGATACAGATCTTCATTAGCCATGCCAAAAATGACTGCCCTCTGTATTTATGGCATGACCATTTTGTCATTATGTTTTGGATGTTATTTGAAAATTTGAATATTTGAGCATATGTCTTCATATATCCATGTTAGAAATTGTATACATTGTATCCACTGTTAGACTATCTAAAAAAAGTAGCAATGGGATTGTTAATTATAAATATCAGAGGATCGAATTGTTTTATCCAACTGCTTTGTATCCATCTTTATTCATTTATATTTATATTTATATTAATAATAACAATATTTTTGACATTATTGTATTGGGTTGCATGTACATGTTGTTCATAATAGATATCTAGGTCCACTAACATTTTCATAGTTCCTAAATGGTGATATTTACACACTAAACTTTGAGAAAACAGAAGCCCTCATTCTTGACTCCACCACTTCTGCATGGGATGACTCCTGATGGCCCCCTGCCCTTTGAAATCCCCCCACCCCAACGGACCACACATTAAACCTCAGCATCTTACTAGACTCATCGCTCACTATGAACCACCATATCAAAGCTGTATCCTCAACCTGCTTCAACACCATCCACATGCTTCAAAAGGTGTTCAGATAGATCTAATCCGAATCCAGAAAAAACTGTCATGCGTTCTGTCATCAGCAACAGACAGGAATACGGAAATGCTTGCTATGCCGGAATCAACAAGAAACTCCTTTGCAAAGTCCAGGCTATCCAGATCGCTGCAGCCAGCCTGATCTGTGACATCTCTTATCGCTGTCACATCATCCAACACCTCTGCAATCTCCACTGACTCCCAGTCGAAAGAAGAATAACCTTCAAACTACTGGCCCATGCATACAAGGCCCTTCACAACAATGTACCCACATACATGAACAACCACCTCTCCTTCCATGCATCCAAAAGACACCTCCGATCAGCCAGGCTCTCTCTGGCCACTGTCCAATGTATCTACAAGACCAGAACCGGAAGAAAGTTCTTCTATCTGGCAGACAAAGCCTGGGAAAATCTCCTCTCATCCTCCGGCAAGCTCCCACTTTGCCCAGTTCAGGAAATACCTAGAGACCAGGCTCTTCAGATGACCCCAAAACTCAATGCTGCCGGCCCCCATCCATCTAGCACTTTGGGTCCCTCACGGGCGAGTAGTGCTTTACCAACACTGATTGACTGATTGAACTTCCACCAATCATCCAGAAACCTCTGTTCCACCTCCCATGCCCTGAAACAGACACAGAATACCTGGCTCTTCGACTAAGCCCTTTAACCCAGGACTGGTTACCCTCATGGGTGATAAGTTGAGCTCTACAAATACTCACCAATTGAATTGATTGCAATCACCTCTCACTATAAGCTTTTCTGTATGAGAGGAGTGTAATTGAGTGGAGAAATGTTCCTAAAATTGTCAATCAACAGCTGTAGGGCCATACACTTTGCAAACAAAAAATTAGATTTTATTAATTTTCATAGTTAATACCAACAATTTGCCATCCTCATTGGGAACTATAGTTTTGATGAAGCAAGGTTTTATACGTACAGAAACTTGCTTGTACTCAACCTTCTTGAAATAACCTGTAATATATTAACCAATATGTTTTGTTAACCAATATTTGCATTTCACAACATTTCTAGTATCTAGGGGAAGCTCGCGTATGTGCTTTTACTAACAGTAACTCAAATGCATTAAAATGGACGCCGCAAAACACCGGAATTTCACTGTGCATGCGTCTGCCACACTCACTTGGTGTAACGTCTTTTCTGCTTGGTGGGAAATCTTTGCTTCTGCGCACTATTGCCAGAAATGGCTGCTTCAAACCTCACATGCTAATAGTTTGTACTAGGCTTGTTCGTCTTGCTTAACCATTAATGCAAAAGTTAAATTAAAATAATGGAGTTAGAGTAGAGATAAGTGGTATACTGTGCATTCATTTATTTTTGTATTCTAATGTGTCTTTCTTTGACTTTGTTATTAGCTCGTATTAGGGGCCTTGAATGAGACGAAAACTCCATATTGAATAAGCCGCGCCTGCGCAACAAATCCCTGAAAGTCATGCAGTCATTGGCTTTGAATGGCTGCCAACACCATACTTACCCACGATGTTCCTGGGAACCTGCTCTACTGACCTCTAAAGAGGAAGCAAGAAGACTCAAACAAATACAATGTATATAATTTGTATGCCAATATTGGTGGGAGGAATAAACATGTGAGAAAGTAAATTGTGGGTGGGAACTTGATCAATTCAAGTCAATTTAGATGATCTCATCTTAGTATGGTGTGATGACCTCTCCTCGTTTTTTGCAACCAATCACTGAAGGGGAACACATTTGCAGATTGCAACATTTAGGGGCTTACATTGCCCCTGACATCGTGTAACTAAGGTAGGTTTAGATAGAAAAATGGTCCGACTTGTCCAAATAGCTGATCTGTCACTGACCCAATGCACTCAGTAGGCGATCGGAAGCAGAGTTGGCAAAGCACTCTGTCAGAAGAATCGATTACCCAATCGGGGTACTAATTGGCTTTTCCTAGAGAGAGGGGTGTGACGCTGGCGTTGCACTTAGCTGAGGTCACCTGTCCTGATCTGCACCTGTCTTGTCCCGTGGCACCTGGTTAGTCGGGAGCCTGGCCCTGGTCTTTTTGCCCCAGCCCATGACCAGGATTGGTCATTGCACCATTCTAGGTCAATATAATCCATGTGGTGTGTTCTTGTGCTATTTCCCTTTCTCACCATTCCCAGGTACCAATGTCTAAAGGTGTGACTGTGATTTCTTACAAACTCTATGTCCTATTGGTTATATTCTTGTAAAAATTTTAGTCATGAAATTGTGGCTTTTCTCATTTTGACTCAGAAAATCTCCAATAGATAAAGGTTTTAAAAGTTTTCCCGAGTCTGTGGTTTATTACGGGAAAAGTAAATGTGTTTAAATACTCCTTTTTGATCCCTAGGACTTATAGCAAAGGTAACAAGGATTTGTAAGTCAATGGTTTACAGGTATGAGTCCTAAAAGGAGTCAAAGTACTGATAGGGTGATTAAACTGACTAATTAGTTAGGCAGGACTATTAGTTCAAAGTGAGAATGTTTTTATGGGCCCAGGTGAGTATGGTAAAACTGAGGTAGTTAGTCCCTGTGCGCTCTATCAGTTTCAACATTACGAAATAAGGATTTTTAATAAAATATATAGTAAAATAATAATTACACCATTTTGGTATGTGCTGGGGGAACAAAACACTTGACCAACCCAACTCGTTTTGAGAGAAACAATATCTTTCCATGAAACAATGCATCAATAACTCAAATTTAACTGTAAAGAAGCAGGGGCAACATATGACAGTTAACAACTTGTAGACAGAACAAAAACAATGTACATACATACAGTACTTGCAAAAAATAAGCCACCAATATAATCAATTTGTGAAATAAGTCAAAAAATGTAAAACAAACGTAGATAATAAAAGAGAGAGAATAGAAAGAGATGAGAAAGGAGAAGAAGAAAGAGGAAGATACGAGAAAGGAGAAGAAAAAACAGGAGGAGAAGAGGAGAAGGGGAAAAAAATTAATTCCCCATATTAAAGAAATAAAAGATGACAGAAAGCTGTAAGATTTAATAACAAAATATATTCAAGAAAATGTGACACACGTTGAGAAGAGAGAAAAGAAACGTAAGGACAAGAAGACATGGAACATGTGGATCCAGGGGCCAGGGATAGACAAGGAACCTGTAAGGAAAGAAGAAAATGTTAACAGCAGCGAAAAAGTAAAAAAGAAATGAGAAAAAATTAGTCAAAAAATAAAACAAATATAAGAAATTATGACTTTAGTTTAGTTTAGTCATTTGTAATGAAGATGAACATGTCTTGCCAACATCCATCATCCATCCAACATCCATCACCTTACCTTTATGGGAAAGAATGAGTTGTCTCAAATTATCTGGGTGATCTTAAAGAAGCAAAGGTGGATGAGATCAATTCTGACATTCATTGATCTTAATGCTGGTGTTTACATTGCTTTGCAGCTGAAAGAACTCTAATGAGAACTGAGTATTGAAGAAAAAAAGCAATGATACCTCTAGGGCGAGTGAGATTGGGTCCGGATTTGAACATAGAACTAACCTGGCCGGCTTGCTGTATATTGAGATCAGGTGAGTCCTTCAATCCAACAATTTTAGAGAGATTATCCATTATGAAAACGTTTGTGGTACTTAATGTGTCATATAAAGATTGACAACAGAACCCAGACAAGGAAATAGAAACCCTAGCATGATACTGCTACAGCTCTATGAATTTTTGTAGAGAAAACAAGAGGCAACACAAAAGTTTGGTAGTATTATTTAAAGTAGCAAATGCACACTCCGGTTGGAAGCTACTCCTTAGTATGCAGCCTCCATGAAATTCCAGTCAGAAAATTAAGTTAAAGAATGACCCAGGAGAAGAAGATCCAATCAAGCATTAAATATATATGAGAAATTGTCCGTTGCAATGGAGCCGTATAAGGAGTGGTGGTGTTAAAGAAAATACTGTCTGAGAAGATTTGAAAGTGGTTTAACTACTCATCAGACCACTCCTCTGCGACTTAGATAGCAGGATCAGCCACAGCGCAACACCATAAATTCAGAGGTCTGCAGAATATCCAGATAAGTCGTCCAGGGAGGCCAGCTAGTTACAGACTGGCGGCCATCTTGTGTGCAATCCCACATGCCTGTTGAAAATGTATTATTGGTATTGAAGTGGCTATCAATGATTTGTTCTGAAAAATGTGGCATTTGCTTTATTAGATGTATTGTTCCTCACATCATGATTACTCTCCTTAGCAGTCTGCACCCTCTATTAGTGTGCTGTAGTCCATGCCCTTTCTCCGCTTCTAAATCTCTATTTGATGTTTCTTTAATATGTTAATTTGTCTCTTATCCACTATCAAATATTCATTCTATAATTGAAAGTTTGTTATTCATTTAATGTTTTCAACCTCAAATTTCAATGTTAATTAAACCTTGATTTTTCACTGCACTCGTTGGTGTATGTCCATATGCCACATTCTGTTTGTGAATGCCCAAGGAGAATAAATCAAAATCTGATTGAATCTATGACATTTGAGCACGAAAAGCAGGTTGATTTCACACAAAATATGCATAGTCACATGAACCATACATAATCTAGAAATGTAATGTCATTTATAAGTGACTTATGTTGGCATTAGTGGGTGAGACTGTGAAAATGGTGAGTAAATGGGCAAGAGTATATTTGAGCTCATTGCATTCAAATTCTGTGACTAATTCCCTGCATTTGTCTCCCCGAGCAAGTGTTCATATTGCTCCCTTGTCATGCACAACTGTGTCACTAAAATTGATATTGCGATAAGTGTGGAGTGCACAATTGTTGGGTTAGATTATATGTCTTGTTCCTCAGTGCTACGTGAACATTCCGTTGATGTTTGGCCCATTAAGACCATTATACTAAGGTTGTGGGGATGAATATAATTATCGTTTGTTATTATGTTAATTATATTTTAAAGCGCACTTTTGCCAAGGTGGTTAGGTCAGTATTATAAAAATAGTCAAATAGAAATTGGGCAAGTATAGTTGTGTTCCTGCAAATGTTTGTAAAATACTTTAAATAGAATGTCACCACAACTCAGAACCCTGCCCCCAATGTCACTTGTAGTGGCATGTACTTGTTTTTTCCTCTTCCCATTTACTGAAACAGACTAAGGGAGATTTAGTTTAATGAGCAACGTTGGATGAAGATGGTTGGAAATTAAACGATTGAACTATGGTTGTCTAGCGTTAGCCAATGGAGTGCTAAACCATGATAGATTTTCTGAAAACTGATACCTAAATAACTCTATTGTATGTTATCGTTTCTCTCATAAAAAGGAAAATTTGTCATGGGTCATCCACAGCATGCAATAAGTGTGACAACTAGTAAACTCATGGGGGGGCAGTAGCCAACTTAAATTTGGAGATTACTTACGTTTCTTTCAGTTTAACCTACGAAGAAAATAGTAGGGCACGGTATTAGCCGTCAATCGTATACTATGTTGTGCTAATAACGAAAAATACAAATACAATTTCTATGTTGATTCCGCCTAAAAAGACGTCAAGTTGTTCTTTTATGCTTAACTGATATGCAATAATTCTAAATCATTTCTTTCTAACATTAATTTTGGATTTAGACTGAATGGTAAATGTCAATGTACATGGGCTAATATTTAGTGAAAGCAACGTTTTTTTGGTCCTGTAATTTTTTGAGATTTTCTGTCTCTATGTTCTTTTTTTTTTTTTAATCTATTGCCCACTCTAACTTTTCATATAATTCAGCAGCGCAAAAACTAGATGTGAAATAAAAGGCAGACTGTATTGCCTTGTGGTTTATAATGTTCTAAATAACTGAGTATGTATTAAGGCTACACCTCTTGTCAAAACCAATTACTTTAATTAAGTAGGAATACATCGCCATGCTCCTGACAGCAATTTGTGTTTGTTGAAGGACTAGCTTTAATTTAAGGCCGACATCAAGTAAGTAATTATATTAAGTTTTATGTATTCCTGTCAGAAAACACAGTTTTAATTTCCTTTTGGGGTTTCAGTCCACATTAAAAGTTTTCTTTCTAAATACTACTTTTATGTGTACAGTAGTTGTACATACCGGTTTCCTGAAATTTCTGTAGGGCATGATTTGTTTTTTTTTGTGTGTTTGTGGCATGTAGGCCCAGAAACAAGCAGCTCTCAATACTGGAGAGTGGTTTAAATAAAACATCTATTCATTATAAGAAGCAAGCTCACAGTTCTTATTTGTCTTCCCCGTTTTCCATTTGCCAGTAAAGCCAATGGAGACTTACAATTTAAGTGCATGCTTATTTTGTATTTGTGAATATTGTTTAACATTTCGAGACAACCTTCAGTGAAAAGGGAACATATTCTTTCTTCCTGATTAGTGAACTTTTGATTCAAAAGTCAAACATGAGTCACTAAAACAAGTCAACAAACAGCTAAATGAATATGTAGTCAAAGGAGTGAACGGGGAGTGTGAAATACTTGGGTCTCAGTACAGGAGGCATTTGTGATATTCAATTCAATGCAGATTTAACGTAGCGAGTTTAAAGCCTGCATCAAAACGTGCAGGGTTAGCTCTTCTAGCAGGAGTGCACGTTTTGCTCAGGCGGACCATGCATACTTTGCATTGGTGGTTCTTTGCATTTATGTTCAAACAGGGTGCACGCTTGCCTACTGCATAGGCAAGCGAGCAGGGACCAACAACCACCACACTACCTCTTTACCCCACAGATTAAGAAGGAAGTGGACTGATATTAAAGGGTCCAGGTGTGTTTGACGCCTCTTACTAGGCCTGGTATCTTAATTGGCGTCCTAGCATTGACATGCATGTCTTTCCCAGGGGGTGGTGGAATTGACACATGTGACCAGTATCATGGGTTGGGGTGATGTTTACACAGCGCCTGAAAAAAGGAAGACCACTTAATACTCTTGCTCGTCTCTCTTTTTTTTGCCCAGATTTCTGCAGAGCAGGAGATCGGGGGAAGCAGTTGAGGACCGATCTATGAAGAATATCTTTATGAACAGCACTTGATGAAGAGAATGGTCATTGCTGAAATCTCTAAAACAGCCATCATTTTGGGAGTCTTGTATTCGTTAGGCTTCCATAACAGAGTGCACTCACATGGGGACATTGAGTCTGATGTGCCTTTGAAGATGACAGCAGCTAGCATGCTGTCAGACTCACCTCAGGCGGCAGCCTTCATCTGGAGGAATTCAGGACGGTGGGATGTTAAACATCTTCTCATCAGACGTGATTGGCATCCCTACCCGTGCAGAGATAGGAGGCTTGATCAGTGAGTCAGGGGCCACAGGAGGATTAAGTGTATTGAAAATAGTGCGTTTTTGCCGAAGTCTGCGGTGGTATGGCCAGGGCAGTACTGTTCATACCCGCTTGAACCACTCAATGCCTCCTTAAGATCTCATCCCACATAGTTGTTGTTTGATCAGATTTATCGTTTTTTTTCTGGACCTCATTCTTCTTCCCTTTCCCTTCCTTCTTCTTCTCCTCCTATTCTTTCTCTTTCAATCCCCTCTATCTTGCTTTCCAGATTCTCTTATTGTGTGACTCTCCTCCAACTCGCTCTCTTCCACTGAGTTTTTCACATCATGTCCTCTTTGTGGCCTTGTTGTTTTTTCCCTCTTCTGGAATGTTTCCTAATAGTCATATTATCTTATCTCACAGTCAGTCACATACCGCCCGATTCATCAAACAAAATTGCGCTCGCAAAGGGCCAGATTCTGAGAATCTGGCCCTTTGCGAGTGCGATTTTTGCATTTGGGATTCAGCATCCCAAATGCAAAAATCGCCAATTGTGATCTCGTAATTTTGCGAGGAATTACATTTAAGGAATCTCTATTTGAGATTCCTTAAATGCAATTCATCATCCAATTTTTTTTTGCGAATTCGCAATTTCTTGCCGCAATTTACCGCGAGGTCAGATCTCGTGGTAAATTGCGAAAACTCAGAAAAATGCATTTAAATGCATTTTTCTGAGTTGCATGTTACACACACACATGTTTTTTGGACATGTGTGTGTGCAACACCTGTGTAAATTTTCATTTGAGGGTTGCTACAGGGTGTCCTTTGGACACACCTGGCATCCTTCAACTCACTATCTTATTTGCGATTAGCAAATTGCTAATCGCAAATAAGGAATACTCCCCATTCATTCCTATGGGCCTTTTGGCCCATAGGAATGAATGGCGAGTTATTCCTTATTTGCGATTAGCAATTTGCTAATCGCAAATAAGGAATATGTAGGAATCGCATTTCTTTATGCGATTTCTACATGAATCCCGTTTTGCGAGTCCTTAATAGCGATTCGCTATGAATCGCTATTAGGGGCTCGCAAAACGGGAGAATGATGAATCAGGCTGCATATCTCTCTATGTCAGTTGCTCCAAGACACTTCGGAGCAGATTTGCAAGTCCCCTGCGCCACTTTTGCGTCATTTTACCATGGGAAAAATGACGCAAAAGTGTCGTAAGGGGCTTATAAATCTGACCCTTCAAGTTTATCGACTAGTGAACTGTCATTAGAAATAATGCCTCTTTCAACCAGTACTGATTTTTCTATCCTTTCAGCTATATTTTCTTTGAAAATATTGTATTCGTTTCATTTGTATACACATTTATTTATAGGCTCCGTGGATCATTAAACACACTTCCTTATTTGCAGGGTAGGCTTTGAGTGTATGAATCTTGATTGAGAGCAATCAATAACATGAAACTGTGTGGCTTTTTTTACAGTCTCCCACTTGTGATAATATTGGTTCACCTCAGTTGCTTATATTACTTAAAAAAACGGATATATTTTCCCAAAATTACTGCATCTTCACTGTTTCTTTAGGAGACCTACAGTCTTTGATGTCAGAATGATTAGCAAAGTGCAACCAATTACAAAATGGTTTATGATGAATAAAATGTAACATTATGTACAATAGCCACAAAATGTAGTGGTTATAATAATTGCACTGCTAATCAACTACATTTTGATTCTCATTTTTTTTTAATATAGGAATATCAAAATTTGATTGAGGACGTTTAAAAACTGGTTTAGTTGCCGCTCTTGCCGCCGAGACCTGCCAAAATCACTGTCCTGAAGGGAATGACTTCTTCCTGCAGTCAATCACCATGAGGGGAACGGCCAACATTGTTATCTATGCACCATAAGGGGAACGGCTAAAAACAACAGTTCACAGCAGCCTCGCGCCACCTTGACGCTGCACTCGCACCCAGAGGTGAGATAACAGCCCCACCCTACTCTCGCATTGCGGGACACGCGGGGGCGAAGCCCGGGCCAAGGGCTGTCCCGTCTGCGCCCATCAGTCCATCAGAAGAGGCTGGGCTGGGCCACCCTTTGAGAGCTGCCTACACTTCTAGACTGTGAGGCAAGGCTCATAGGTACTGTTCTAGGCTTCTATGTTATTTGATCTGGACTTACAACTACTAAGGTTGAACTGCTGCTAGTCTACACATCAAAGAGCATGAGTAAGCGTAAAGGAGCTGTGGGCACTTTAGATGCCTTTATTACCAGGGCAGAATCCTTGTTGACGCACGAAATCCAAATGGCAGAGCGGCGCCTGTCACTTGACCCTTGGAAATTACCAACGCACCAACAAACCCGCTCTCTTAACGTGAGTGATTCACCACAACTGCTTCCATTAAGTCCAACAATAATAGTGCAAAATAAGCCAATGACACCGCCTACGTCAAACTCGAGCATACATTTTACATCTTCAACTACAGCATCAGAGGGTCTTAGAGATCGTGCATTGCAACTAGACTACGTGCCACGAAAATATTAGAAGAGCCTAAGGGGAAAGATCACCATGTGAAGCAGAAGCGGGTCACCCAAACCCTAAAACCAAGAGTGTAGGGAGATCTCGGCGTAGGGACCAACCAACATTTCCTACAGACGACCAAGTTGAAATGTTGAAAAAATCCATTAATACACAGACAGAAGCAGATTCTCATTTTTTTCCCTTAACAATGAAAGAGAGCTTTGGAGATCTGGATCACGCCTTAACCTTGGCATTAGAATATTCATTGGGATCTATTTTAGTCCAGATCAAAAAACGAATGGACAAAGAATGTTGTTTACTGAATAAAAAGATAGAACAGTTGCACACTGTCATAGCAAAAATGAGAGGTAGCAATGGTACCATTCATTCTGATGTTTTAGAAGGGGCGAGCCAACTACCACCAGTAGAAGGGCCATTAACTACTATTCCAGCCGGAATGAGCAATAGGGGGAAAAATATACCTGTGTTAAAACCCATGACAAAACAAAGTAATAGGGAGAAAAGTACACAGGGTAGGGTCCAGGACCCCAATGACAAACAAGGGGATATGTATGACATATGTCCAGCACAGGCATCTTCTAACTTAATGGTAAACTATATGGGTTTTGGTTGTAACACATGGCCCACAGGTTTCCAGCCCGAAACCAAATACTGATGTTTTGGGCTTGCCACCTGCTTTGTGTCCCTATGTATTAATTCCAGCTGGGGTTCCTATCGTCAAAAGTGAGCAGAATAAATCCTGGTCTAATTTACGGAATAAGACAGTTGATTAGTTGACCAAACCAAAGAATTTCCACCCACGGAATATGAAAGATATTCTCATGTTTCGTAGAGTAGGGTGGGCTGGCGAATCCCTTAAGAGTATAGATGTGATTGCATAGCAAAACATTTTTGACCGCCTCAGATGGTTCGAAGCCTGCTAAACATGCAAGAGGAGATATCTTCCCAAAGCAATTGTATTTTTGCTCTTCCTCTAGGTTATTTTTATAAACCCCCACCAAGGAACACTGCCCATGATGGCGCCTTGATTTCATTTTCAAATAGGTTCCAGGCACTATCTGACCTAGATTCTGTGGATTGACAACCAACTCCTGTAGTACACGAACTATACCCTCCTGCTATCATCCAGGCTAATCATAGTATGGACCAGGCATGTTTTTTGAACAAACAGGGCCTAAACAAAACCCAGGGCATTTCAAATGCCCAAGTGACATCAGAGCCCAATGAACAACTGGGGGCAGATGGGATAAATGTTCTCCCACACATTTTTAGAGCCCTCTCCTGATCCAATGATTAGATCCCATATGACAAATATAACCCAGTATAAAAGGGACAATAGTTTAAACCCAGATATAGGAGTAAATAAGCAGTTGGAAATACGACTCACTTCGTGGAATATTGCGGGTCTCAACAGGAATCTTAGGGACACTGAATGGCTGGTATATATAGAACAAAGTGATATTTGCCTCTTGCAAGAGACCTGGGCATTAGAAACCCCACACAAGGTTGGGTTTAGGACATTCTATGTTAATGCTATACCATCGCCAAGAGGCAGGCCTTCGGGTGGTTTTGTCATATGGATAAGAATTACTCTTGAAATTAACATACCCCATTACACATACCGTCTCAGGATATGGTTGGTGTGAAAATTAGCACATGGGATAAAAAAGAAATATATCTAATTAACATTTATAACAGACCCTGCCTAGCTACGAAAGAATCTTTAGTAATAGAGCAGCTCAACTCTTTTTTAAACACAATAGAGCCGAGGGCAATGATAATTGTAGGGGGTGACCTAAACTGTAAATTGGAGCCAGTGGTGGGCTTTGATAATCTCTTTGAAGAAAAAGATACAGCAAATAATATCCCCACTCTAGAAGGTAGCCCAATAGTGCCTTGCACCGTAGCAGTTACCCAAATCATGAAACTAACATCAGGGCAGGGACTCAGTGCTTGTAATGGCTGCTTATCCTCAAAGAGTCCAAATGTTTTCACATTTTGTAGAGGTAATTGTCAGAGTAGCATAGATTACATATTGGTATCCATTGAGTTCTGGCCTAATGTACATGATTTAGTAGTAGATACCAGAACTGACATTGACCACCGTCCCCTACACTTGACATTAGCAACTCAACGTTTTTCTACCACCACCTTGAGTAGTGGAGGTAATAATACCTCCATGGATGACATCCTTGTGAGTAATAACCGTCTAAAATGGTCACATATAGTAGGAAATGATCAGTCTATGATGCAGTTCTATAACACTTTTATAGATATAATTTCCCCCTACATAAACTTAGCAGCAGTTGAGTTTCCAATACTGGTCGTACATCATGCTCTGTTAGATACGTTAGCACCGATTGTGAGCAGAATTCCCAAGGAGCATATTGGGAGAAAGAATGATTCAAGTGTAGGAGCGAACCCCTGGTATAATAAGGAGTGCTGTGAAGTAAAAGCTGAGCTCATATTGTCAATATTGGCAGCAGCAGTGGCATGTGAAAGACGCCCGTTTTTGGGTGTTCAGTGATCTGTGGACAGGCCTGGAGCTTAGGCTACTATATCATAATAACATAAATACCATAAATACTCAGGGGAGCATCCCTCTAACAAGAAGTGGAGGTAAGTGCTCTTAAGTTCCAAAATGTGTTTATTTAATGGTCGGACCCGGGATTAACTCCAGGAAGAGTAAAGGAAGTAGGGATTAATTATCTGGATAGGCTGTGATTGTGAACTGTGAATTGGGTGGTGTAAGGAACCAGAGTTATCTGTTCTCGGACTCATTTGCAGTGTTTCCAACTTATCTAACGTGCAGACTATACAAGACAAATTCCATTAGAATGGCGCAGAGAAAGACAAAGTTGAGAATGTATGCAAAGATCCACAAAAGCAGAATGATGATAAAAATGATGAGATTACAATAAAAAATGTGTCCGTAGGGGTGACTGTGGAAAGGTCAGTTGAAAAAGAAACAAGCATTTACAATGCAATGGTTTCGCCTTTGGAAAAGTTAGAGCTATTGGCATTGTAAATGACAAACTTTGTATTTATGTGTTGGTTTTGTCATTTACATTGCCATTAGCTTAATCTCTCGCAATGTGAGACCTATTGTACCCTACGGACGAGCTCAGCAGACAGCAATTACTACCACACACACACACCCCGAGCCACACACACACACAGAGCCACACACACAGAGCCACACACACACACAGAGCCACACACACACACAGAGACACACACACACACAGAGACACACACACACACAGAGACACACACACACCCAGAGACACACACACACCCAGATACACACACACACACACACACACACCCAGAGCCCCCCCCCCACACACACACCCAGAGCCCCCCACACACACCCACCCAGAGCCACACACACCCAGAGCCCCCCCCCACACACACACACACACACCCAGAGCCCCACACACAAACACACACACCCAGAGCCCCCCCCCACACACACACACACACCCAGAGCCCCCCCCACACACACACACACACCCAGAGCCCCCCACACACACACACACCCAGAGCCCCACACACACACACCCACCCAGAGGCAGGGCAGCCCACATCTCACTTCTTGCTGTTTGAACAATATATTTGGGGACTAAGAGTGTATTGCTACATTCTCCCTACCTCTCTTCACAGAAAAATCTAGGACTAACACAAAAACACACAAAATCTTTCACTCTGAGGAAAGGCAAGTAACCATATACATTGCTAATCCACGGTTTCTGAGGAAAAAGCAACGGCCAGCCACCCCGTTATTGTCATCTACCACGCACTGAAAAATACTTAGCCAACAATTGCTTTTCCATCAAAACCTGAACAGGAATGAGACTTATAGGCAAAGACACAGAAACTCGATCCATAAAGAATGGAAGAATACCTTGGCTGGCACCATTTTCTTGCAGGAAAATCAGTGATTACACAGAGAATACAAGGGTGTGGAAATGCAGGAAGCTTTGGGTGGTGTGACCTATTTACAATCAAGGATAAGGGGGAAGGTGAGCACATTGTAGATGGTCCCTAAAACCTCAATTTGATCTACACACTGTGGGACAAATAGATGCTGCAATCCACATGCGAGGAAAAGACAGCCTGGTTTCTGACCTATTCACCAGACAACTTTGCAGTTCACATTTTTTTTCTATCAAAGGGCAGCACAAATTTACATTGTCTGCTAGCTGCAGTTACATCATGCTGCTGGCTTCACGACAGCTTAGCCCAACAAGAGGCGCAAGTTTGGCAAACTGTATTTAAAACTTTGTTCTAAATGTCATACACTGCTTACTGCAAGGCACCGCATTAGGGAAAGGGGTACTACTTTTTATTAGCCTATGCAGAGCATGTGCTTTACTTTTAAACATCTAGGGGTATACCCGAATCACCCTACAACACCTGGGCTTCGAACATTCAAAATACACTCAAGAGATGCAGTTTTCCTTTGCATTATAGGACATATGGTCCTTGAAAAGATGTAAATAAGTATCAGCGCTTGTTGTCTCTACTCACACCTAACTAGTGATGTCCAATGTTAGACAGTCTGCATCAGTCGAGTGGCCGGGTATGGCATAATAAACAGTACCTTGACCAGTATTGGAAGTCTTTGCAAAAACAATAGAAGAGGGCCCATCGGACAGCAGCAGGCGCTCCGCGCTTCGAAAGAACAGCTCCAGGCATCGCAAGAACGGCAGACCTCCACAGAGATTTAGGCTTTGAGATATAAGATGGCCATCTCCCCAACCTCAACGAGACACTCTACAAAGGACTTGCTCAAAAGGAAAACCCACTGAGCAAAAAACTTGCTGATATTTCTACAAACCGTTTTGACCGGTATTCTTGACCCATCACAGTGTTGACCCTGCGCACCAGTTGACCTGTGGCAAAGTGTCACAGATCAACAAGAAAACAAAACTGTGCCTTAAAAAAAATAAACGTGAGACTGGACTAATGCGGCTAAAGTCACTGTCAGTTCAAATCTTACAGACAGAGAATGACAGACCTGCCTGTACTTACAGCCCTGTTATCAGAATCTCCTTTGTATCCCTAGGGCGCATTGGTAAGGACCCTTTGCATCTGAAGAACCGAGACTGTGCAGGGGACGGGGCAGGCCAGCTCGGGTTTGCTATGTGCATGACAACTGGGCTTTGAAAAGGAAACTGGGATTGACCCCTTTTGATTCCCCATGCCAGCTCTTCCTCGGCCAGGATGAGCCTCGCCACGCCGCAGCGTGTGATGTCACGCGGTGCTGCTTTTACTCCATTACATGTCACGTTCAGTATATATATCAACACATCTGTCCCAACGAGACGGCGAGAGGAGGAAAGCGACGGAGGAAGTCGCTTTTCTGCTCATCTCTTCGGGGTGCAGTGATGCCCGAGCTCTCACCCCTTTCAAGCAATTCTGAAGGACATTTTGGGGCAAATTGTGATACTGAACGTATTTGCGGACTATATAACGTGGGGCCTTAGAAATAAATAAGGACAGAGCAGACAAAATATACAGTCACCAAAAATGAAGCCTGACCCTCTTAAATCAGGGTACGCATGTGACATTTCGGTGCGGCCCCGGTGCCTGCGTCCTCGCGCCCCCACACCCCCTTGTACTCGGCCCCCAGAGAGGCATTGGAGCGCTCTGCAGCAGTGAAGGTTACACCGAGCACAGTGGACCATGCAGGACTGCAGCATCCCCTCCCCCATGCCAGAGGGAGGGGGCTTCTTCTCCGCCTGGCCCCGGAGGAGAGGGGCTAACGCACGAGCCAGGGGCTATATGGGGTGACCATACAGCCTGCTACCCACCACCCCCCAGGCGCAGGCACCCGCACCGCCCGCCCGCAGCGCGTGCAGCCAGTACTTGCCTTGACTTTGCCTGCTGTGCGCCCGCCGCTGCATGCTGCACCTCCTCTGCACCGCACTGCACCGCGCTGCACACTGCCCGGCAGCTGAAGTTCCCTGACGGGTGGGCGCACGCGGGGGGCCGGGGAAGGGGCAGGGCGCTCCCTCCGACCTGCTGTAAATGCCAACTCGGCCGGTCCTCTTCTCGAAGTAGAGAGGCTCGCTGCACCTGGAAGAAGTGCACGAGGGAGACTCCTAGAGCCGGCCACCTCCGGCACTGGCAGTCTGTCCTGCCGGGCTGAGGGAGAGTGGTATAAAGGAGGGAGGGTGAGTGCGAAGAAGGGAGAGCAGAAGAAAGGGTGACAGGGACAGGAGGGGTGGAAGGTGTAGTCTGGGGTGGGATATGAGGTGTGGAGACCGGGGACAGTATGTGGGGAGGAGAGGGAGGAAGGTGGGATGGCCCGAGGGGCAGAGGTGAAGAGAGGTGGAAACCGAGACACAAAGGGGACAGAGGAGGAGGAAATGGCACTGGAGAGGCAGAAAGTGGAATACCAGAAGCGTGCGGAGAGGGGTAAAGTGTCTGCACGAGGTATAGGGGAGTAGAAGCGAGGCCGTGTGGCATTGGAGAGAGAAGGGCGGTATCACCTGGGTGAGGTAGTGTCTGAGAACGGATATGCTGATAAAACACTACGGGGAAGTTAGAAGGGCCGAAGAGAGGGCGCTGCGGAGGACAGCCGGGTGGGGAAGGATGGGAGCGAGAGCACGAGACGGGGCAGGCAAGGTAGGACAGGAGAGATGAGAGAGAGGGACAGGGAAAGCCAGAGAGGCGGGAGAAGCGAAGAGGTCCCGGGCCGCGCTGTGATTGGCTGACGTCACGGGGGTGTCCCGGGCCGGCAGCCAATCACAGCGCGGCCCGGGACAAAGGGGCGGGGCTTAAAAAAAGCACCAGAAACACCCCCGAATCGCGTTTTCAAGAGAAAGCGCGATTGACAGCCTCTGTCTCCCAATGGCTAGCCTCCATTTATGGAGCTAGCCAATGAGAGGCAGAGGCGGTGCCGACATCCATACTGAAGACAAAAGTTTTCGAACCTAAAAAGGAGGTCAAATAAATTTACAAAGAAGTCTGCCGTAGCTGATAAATCACAGTGTAGTGTGAAAGAAGACAGCGTAGTGTCTAAATCAATTAATGACTTTGTGGGCAAGCACTTTGACAGGGCACTTACGCTGGTGAAAGACCAAGTCCAAGTCGGCAATAAGGAGCAGCTATGTGTAGAGGATGTCATCGAGTTTGTCAAACCTTCTCTCACCCAGAGTGACTTAAGTCACGCTGACCTCCTCCTGGAACCAATACTCTCATCATCACCTCAGATCTTCTCCTCGTTTATGGTTGAGGAAGTGGAATTAGAAGGGAATGGGTCGAAAGATGTGAGGGACCGTATAGAATTGTCGAATTCGGCTACAAGGCCCATGTTTGAAAAAAGTACAGACCCCTTAGGTATTCCATAAATGAAATGGTGTCTAATAGCACGCTGGGCATAGATATACCGTCATCATCTATGTTTGACATTATGTTGATGATGCAAAAATGTTCCAAGGGATGTCAGAAGTCTCAGTTTTAAATAATGCCCTGTTAAATAATCATGAATACAGTTTAAAAGAATGGTAGAAGAACTCCAGGGGTTCAGGGGTCAGATGCCACCAATAGTTAGGCCTGTGCCTGACCCCCTAACAGAAGGATCTACCGAAGGTTGCACTGGGGTCTGTGCGCAAGGGTGCGACCAGCATGATGTGCATGTTTACTGATGGCCGATGTTGATAAGGAGGTGGGGGGACCCTTCTTGGCCAAAGCTCTTGAAGTGTCGGTACTATCCAAGAAGACAAACTCAACTGCAGGGGAGAAAGAAGGGTTTTAAAAAGGGAGGGGTAAGATGGAGCAGCCCGAGTACAAGCTTATGAGAATGAAATCCCTCGGAATAGTAAAAGGGAAAGAAGGTACCCAGAGAGTTCCTCTGATTTAGCAGCAGTAGAAGCTGAAGGGAAAAGGGTCCCGTGAAAATGTACTCACAATTTCTGTAGAGAGGACAAAAGCCTAAAAATGTGTGGAAACAAGCCTAGAGGGAAAGAATCTCCAAGAAGTTCAGCGGTTGGCGGCATTAGAACTAATACACTATTTAGAAAGAAGGAAAGGTCGGGAAAAGGAAATTGGCATACAAAAACATTAGATTCAAGCAATAAGCTGTGGATATATTTTGAACCTATTGAATCAGAGATGGGGAAGAAAAAACAAAGAAAGATTGTACCTTTAAATCTTTCCCAACTTCTATTTTCCTTTGTGAAATGCCCAAGCTTGAAATAAATTGGGACGAATGATTTGAGACAGGTAGGGATTAGTAGTAACAACAAAGGCATTGAATATATCTATAAACGTCCAAGTTTATTTAGGGCTTGTTAAGGCAGCAATTAAGAATGCTAAAAAAGAGATAATAAAAGAGGGGATAAGGATAATATGTGATGTAGAATTCAAAGGGGAGCAACAGCGAGATGGAGGCATTATGAGATATCATGCAGGCTTGGGGAAAAGGCAGGTGAGATTGATAGCCGAGGGGAGCGGGGAAAGGGTAAATATTATGATAGCGGTAAAGAATAGCTAACCCAATAAACATTGGGGCAATTGGGGCCGAGGCAATAGCATTTTAAGTACATCCTCATGGGATTTGAATGGGCCAGGGTGCCTCAGTGAAACAGAGTTGCCGCATAGCTTGAAAGTAATCTTGTGGAATATAAATGGGGATACAGGGCAAACAAAAGTGGAAAGTTTAAAGCACGTAACACAGTACGTTGACATTATTTGTTTGCAGGAAACATGGCTATGCGGCAACACCCCAGTAGTGGAAGTGTTTGTTCAATGTTCATAAACCAGCCCGTAAAAAGAAAATATTTTTCCGCCCCTCTGGGGGCTCATGACTCTCACCTCAACCAGGATAGCGAAAGAGGTGAAGCTAATATGTAAATCGTTGTTGGTTTGCAGGGATCCCAATTAGTCACCAAAGAGAAAGATGCCCATCTAATTCTCAAAAATGTGTATGTTCAATGGGGATCCCAAAATGAATATGACAATGAAAAAGGGCTATTTAAAGAAGATACAAATACCTTAAATGAAATGTATGGAAATGGTACAATGGTGGTAATGGGCGATTTTAACCATCAATGGTTTGAGGAAATTTTGAGCTCCTATGATATAGGGCCAGCTAAATTCCCCACGTGTTTGTCCTCAAAACAGGATGAAGCGTTAGGGACATTTTTAGGATCTAAAGGGTCATTCTGCTTAAATTGCCGGAAGGACCCTGACCGCCCAGCCACACAGACTTTAGACTAGGCAACCAACTATGCCCTATAGACTACATTTTCATTCATACCTGGAACTATGTTTTGGTAAAAAGGTTCCAGGTAATTAAGCTTAAGGATAAGGATCATAATGCTTTGTATTGTGAATATTTAAGGGGGCCGACAAGCCTGTGTGAAAGAGTGGTTCCCCAAAATCTGGTATACCTCAAACGCTTGACTACTAAATTAACTGAAGAGTATGTTGAGAAATTAGCAAGTTCTCAACAAAATATAAAGATGGATAGTGCTAAAGGTCAGCAGGTAGCATGGTATGTGGGTAAGTTAGAACAAGCTGTGTAATGTCTTGGAGTGCATTTAAAAAAAAGAAACAGGGCAAGGTAAACACACAACTCAGGCAAGGAAGGCAATCCAGGTGGTTTGATTTAGCTTGTCAGAATTAAAAAAGGTCTATACAGAAAATAGAGCGACACCTGAGGTTATGTTACGACCAGGAATGCCTAGAAAATTCGACAAATTTGAAGAAAGAATATAAAACTCTGTGAGGAAGCAGAAAAAGATCTTTAAAAAAAATGTTGGGAAAACCTGCTAGAGAAACTAAAAATGTAAAAGGGTTTTTGAGGTTGATACAGGAAGCCTCAGGGAGAACCCCTAGAAATATGAGCTGTGTTGTGGAGGAGTATGCATGGGTAAACTATTTAGGCACATTATATGAGGCGACTAGAGCACCTGAAATAATTAAGGAAAAACCCAATTGGACAGGGTCCATAGAAGATTTAAAAACAGCTTTTACAGGATAAAAAGTAAAAGAAACAATTAAGAAGCTAAACCTATCTCGTGCAGCAGGGCCTGATAATTGTCCGGCCATTATAATCAAAACACAAATAGATTGGTGGGCAGGATTCCTATCCCATATGTTTATTGCTATTTTAGACTCAGGTTATATCCCAAAATCTCGGAGGGGGCGATTATTAGACCACTACATAAAAGGGTGATAGGAAGGACCCAAGAAATTACAGATTAATCAACGTATTGGACATTGGAGTAAAGGTATTCTCCAAAATAATCTTGGGCAGATTAAAGGAGTGGGTGGACTGGCGGTCGAGAGTGCCAGTGGAACAGGGATGCTTCAAGGAAGGACATTCTACTATTGATCACTGCTTTGCCCTATGGGCAGTGGTGCGAAAGTCTTTGAAGCAGCAAGGAAAGTTGTATTACTGCTTCGTGGACTTTCACGCAGCCTTCGATTTGGTGGATAGGGAGTGCTTGTGGGAGACCCTGAGTAACTATGAGGCTCATGAGGATCTCCAGTTGGTAATACAGGAGTTGCACGTCCAAAATTGGGCACAGGTAATTAAAGATACATCAGAGGGCCTTACACCGGAAATAGCAATAAATAATGGCCTCAGACAAGGCTGTGTTTTACTCTTTGCCATATTTTTAGCAGATCTGCCCTCTATCCTGGGGTCTGCCGGAGGTGCTAGCCCAAAAGTGAATGGGAAGCATTTGTCCTGTTTGCTGTATGCCGATGACCTAGTAATTCCCAATCAAATTGAAATGGGTCTACAAAGGAAGCTAAACATGTGCAGCTCATATTGTATATTGACAGTAAACATGGACAAAACGAGAATCCTGTGCTTTGGGAAGAGAAATACGAAGTTCAATTAGTATTTGGTTCAAACCAAATTAGATATTGTAAATGAATATAAATATCTTGAAATATGGTTTGTTAATTCCTTAAAGTGGGGCATGCATTTGGAGGCGCAGAAAAAAAAGAAAAACTTACGGTATGTGGGCTGAAAAGATTAAACCAAAGCTTTGGTGACATGTACCACAGACCATTGCTAACGGCCTACAATGCAATGATCCCCCCGCAACTTCAATATGGTGCAGACATTCTTTGAATAGATGGCAAAAGCTCTTGGGATAAGAACGAAGGGAAATGTTTAAAATCAATATTGTCCCTCCCTAGTTCTTCAATGATCTAGGCAATCAGATTGGAGCTAGGATTGACCGCCTGGAATGTCCAGGTGCAAGTAAGGTTACTTAGATTCTGGAAACGCTTGGGATCTGGGGAGGTTACAAAAGTGTCCCAATTGTGCATGAAGGAGATTCTGCACAGTGAGTTAAAATGGGCCAAAGTTACAAGAAGTAAACTCCGGACCATTTGTGATCACTTGAACCTGAAACTAGATCTGCCGACCTTGCAAATTGGTGTGATAAAGAGTGTACTTAAATTGCAGGGGAAGGAATTATCTAGAGAGGTAGTTAGGGAGTGCCTGAGTAAGAAAGACTCTAATGTTTATGAGAAATAGCTGGGAGAAAGAAATCAATTTCCTCTATCTAGACACATTACCGAACCAATGGCTGAGAATGGAAGTTCTAAGGACAAGAATTGGTATTAACCTAGCCTTGTCAAACAGTATATTAAAATCAGGCTTAATGAAACCTGATGGAAAATTTATGCGTTAGATAGGGACGAAATTTAATATTTTACACATTTTATTGGCTTGCCAAAAATGTTTAAATCACTGTAAACTGTTTTTACATCCAATCTTTTCAAAATATGATATAATGTTGCCTGCACAAGCTTGGGAGCTACTTGCCGATATGGAAAATTTTGATACTGTAATAGCTATTGGGAAATATATGCAGGTTGTAAATAGGTTCCCTGCTTCAATATAAGCTTAAGTGAAGTTATGACATTTTGCTTGTAAAAATAGTTAGGAATGATGTTTTAAGATAAATAGACGTTTAATCCATGGGCAGTTTGATTTTAAATTGTATGAAAATATGAATTCTCTAAAGTTTTATAATTCTTTTTGTAAGAGCTTATGTGGTTTAAAGACCTAAGATCTAAATAAACTTTACTTTTGAACTTGAACTAATGGCCATAAGGGAGAAAATAATTAAATACAAGAGGTTTCTTGCTCATACAAAAAAAACTTGGGATGATAATATTTGAACAGACTTAATCTGTGCAGCTAAGTCCATAGATCAAGAATGCTTTTGGCGACTAATTAAAAAACGCAACAAAGTGGGAAGAGATACTAAGGACCTTTTTCTTGATGCTAACACTTGGGTCGACCACTTTTCTCATCTTTATGCGCCAGCTGAAACTGAAAAAAACACATACTATTGCAGATTTGGTATCCAATCCTAATGTTAATCATCTACGTTTTAGTCTGGAAGAAACACTGATGGCAATCGATGCAGTAAAGCCTGGGAAAGCGCCCTGCCCTGATAAAATACCAGGAGATTTGCTGAGGCAGGATAGCAGTGTTTGGGGCCCATATATAAATTGTTTCTGTAATGCAAAAGCCTCGGGTGCACCAATGCTTGAATCTTGGAAAGGAGCAGAAAGTACTACGATTTTCAAGAAAGGTAATCTTTATGACCCGCAAACTATCAACCAATTAGTTTAATTGATATTTTACAAAAAAAAATTGCTAGGCACATTTTAACCAAATTAAATGATTGGCTCGAAGAGAATTGTGTGCTCTCTAAATTCCAGGCAAGATTTAGAAATTAAACTAGTACAATCAATCGGTTTTTAGATTTATATGCTTATATGCTTATGCTGGAAATATATACATTTAAATTAGGGTCACTTGTACATCGCCTTTGTAGACTTAAAGGCATTCGATCTTATACTTCGAAATTTACTTTGGGAATCGTTAAAATGCCAAGGGGTGCGTGACAAATCACTCGTGACAATAATAAGATTACACAAGGATCATTTAGCAAAAGTAAAAAAAGGGCCCTAGGGGTGAACTCACCAAGGCAATCCCTGTAAAAAGGGGTGTACACCAGAAGTGCATGCTGGTGCCTACCTTATTTTTATGTTAATGATATTCCAAGATGCAAGCTCTTTTATTTGCCGTCGGCACCATACTGATATCACAAACCCCTAAAGGACTACAATGCTTAATGGATTCTTTTTATACACATTGTATTATGAAGGGCCTTAAAATAAATTCCAGGAAAACCAAGTATATGGCAATAAACCCACATAGATCTTTCAAAGAGAATTTAGTGATTAACAACCAAAAGTTAGAGTACGTGCAACATTTTAATTACTTAGGTATAACCCTAGATAGTAAATTGTCTTGGAAACCACAACTGGGGATGTCCCTTCTTGTTTTTACATACCGGACCATTCTTCTGGGACCTGTTTCTTGCCTCCAGCTGCCCTCCGGTTCTGCCCGCATTGCCCAGCGCCATTTCCCTCTATGAGCGCGGACCCCCCTGGAACTACAGCTCACAGGGGGCATTGCGCTCTCGTGGGAGAATATGCGATTTGCAGCGCCAGTGGGACTTTAGAGGTCCATGGGGCCTCCTGTGGCATGGGACACCCCTGCTTGTTTTTATTCACCGTACCATTCTTCTGGGACCTGCTTCTTTCCTCCAGCTGCCCTCCGGATCTGCCAGCATTGCCTAGCGCCATTTCCCTCTACGAGCACGGACCCTCCTGAAACTACAGCTCCCAGGGGGCATTGTGCTCTCACGGGAAAAGCCGCCAGCGGGACTTTAAAGGTCCGTGGGGGCTCCCGGGGCACGGGACGCACGCTGGCTTGCCCGGGCCAAGGGCGGACCCATCCTTGTCCGTCACTGGCCGGAAGTGACTGGGCTGGACCACGGCATTTGGTTCTACTTCTTCAAAGGTACTGTGTATATGAGCCCAACGCACGAAGCATGACCCTATTGAAACCTCCTTCTGCCTGTCAAGGATTTGGACTTGTGAGGGTTAAGATGCAGCCTTTACTGTGTGTATTTATTGTAAGACTTTTTGTGTTTGTTTTTCTTAATTTATTTATAAAGATATGGGGAAACGGAAAACAGAAACTGCCCTGCCAAAAAAGAGTCCTATAAAAGTGGGGGAAGGCCATGCCTATCACTATTGAACTATCTGACTGGTGCAATGGGTGCTACTGAGAAGCAAATATTAAATGTGGAAGAGGCTATGACTTCAGATAAATCCAATAGCATAGAGGCCCCCATTGTATCCACTAATGATAGAGACAATGTCAATACAATAATTGATCCCCACAAGGAAAAGTCCAGCAGTGTAGAGGGAATAGAAGGTAGAACAGAAGTTAGAAACATTTGTGTGGGGAATATTTCTGACCGCGTTTTTGATACTGACTCAGAAAGTGATCCTCAGCCCCCACCGAAACGAGCTCAAAATCCTGATATAATTCAGAATCAGAGCATGGAAACCAGTATAAAGGGTGTGGCTATAATAAATCCAAAACAACCAAAAGCAAGAAAAAAGGGCAGAACTCCAGCACAGAATAAAATTGATGGGTGGGAGAAAGCTTTAACTAGCTCTGATATACGACTACAGAACGAAGTCTTACAAGTGAAAAATAAATTGGAAGCCTTAGACACTTTCCTTATGGAGGTTTTAGGAAAATTGAATGGAAGACTGGGAGTAATAGAACATATGCTGACCAAAGCCCACTGTAGTCGTGACCCTTTATTATTAGATCCTAAAGTCACACACTATGTAAAAAATGATGGTACCATTTTAGATATTGGAAATGTGGTGACCAGTTCCAGTTTAACTGCCCCAAATGTATGTAATGCGGAACAGAGCAAGGGGCATAGTGTCAATAGAAATCCAACTGCAATGAGAGAGTTAGAGTTTGTGAAACAAGTATCATATATAGATCTACCGCCTGCTGTAACCCTGTACATTGTGGTATTAACTAATGTACCAAGGTTCCATAAAGGGACTGAGGAGACTTGGCAAAGCGTAAGAAATACATCTTTATCTTGGGTGGGGTGCAGAACAGGCTTAACAGATAGACTATTCTATGAGTTCAAAATGGCTAGAAGGTTGGGTTGGGTAGGAAGGGGGCAAAAAGATCATGACGGAGACTGTGCAATTTTGAATTTTAAAACTCCATATTTAATTGAGACAATCCTGAGTAGGGTGTGTAGCAACCCAATTCGGGAAGATCAAATTAATATCGTGCCTCTAGGATATTTTTACAAACCCAGCCATCTTGGTAGCCTTACACAGAGAAAAGTCGCTCCACTGATACCATATAGTACAAGTTATGGCATACCCACTTCCAATCGTACTTCAGAACTCGCAAGAAGTAGATTGACTTAATAGGCCTGATAATGCCTTCATTATTGGAGCATTTAAGATAGTCAGTGTATTTAGCAGGGATCGTATGCCTATGAACAATTTTATGGATATTGGCATAGGGGGGATGAGACCTATGGGAACATATGAAACTGTAGCAAATAGGAATATACCGGAAGGTGACCTTGCATTGAGTGTTACATCTATGAATCCTGTTACCACTGATGTTGTACACCCTATGAGGAGGGATATCATCCCTTGGTCTAGTTCAGTAGTAATTCCGGTATTTGATAGGCCAACTACAGGGGAGGGTAGATGCAATTTTATGTTTTGGAATATTGCTGGTCTAAAATCCCCCGTGATTCATTGGGTGGGGTTCTGAAGGCCATTCGTGGTAACTTACACAAGTTGCAGGACTTAAGGAACAAAGATTTGATTATGTTATGGGGAGGAGATTTTAATACTGCTCTATGCAAATACTCGGATAGTGGGAACTGTGGTCTTACATATAATAGTGAGACTTTTCTACCACACTTCCCACATACAAAGTATGACAAATATTTAAATGAAGTATTATTCGAGTTTGACCTGGGCTTTGCAAATACTCTAAGTAGTCCCCATGTGCCACTCGGACCAACGTTTAATGGGCATGGATCTTTCTCCACAGTTGATTTTATACTGCTTTCTAATCTTTATGGGCCTATTGTCGAAGATTTCTCCGAACATCAAATTGCACTGAGTGATCATTTTCCCCAGAGTGTGGGTATATCGATATTTAGACAAAATACAGGCAACGTTAACCCCACAAATATTATCTTAGACAATATCGCTCTAACCAGACAAAATGGTTATAATTTGCGCTAGGAAAATGTGATTCCCTCAGACTTTATGGTTGGGGTGGTAACTAACTGTAATGAGGAGATTATGGTATGCTTGGAGGAAAACACTGCACCTAAGGATATTATTGATAACTTTAAAATAACCACTGAGTATATTAAAAAGTCGCTTACCATTAGCACTAAATGCAGGACCAACAGTAGTGGGAAAAAAGGCTGGCTTGATTCAAACTGTACTCGGTCCTATAAAAATTTAAAGTATGCTCTGCATAATCGAGTTAAAGATCGGATTAGAATTAGAGAGGTGCGGAAAGAGTATAAACTGGCCTTAAAAAATAGAAGAGAAAATCTGAGGCAGAAGCCTGGAAAGCCCTGCATGAAGCCTCAACTGCTAATGAGTCTTGTGTATTTTGGAGGGCAGTTAATGCACCATTCCTCAAAGGTTAAGGTGGCATCACCTATTGAGGTGGCCATATCGGAGAGTAGATGGATAGAACACTTTTCGCTTTTGTATGATATAACAACCCCACAGCCAACTGAAACGGAGATTATTGAGGGTGTGCATGACATTTTAATATGGGATGTTGTGGAGGACCAAGGCCTATTGCCTAGGCACAACGGAAAGTAACACCATTTGAGCTTAGTGAGGTAAATCTAGCCGTTGCCGCAAGTTCGGAAGGGAAGGCTGCGGGCCAGATGGTGTTCTGGTTGATATTTTTGAAGCAAACATTGCTTTATGGGGCCCTCTATTGACAACATTATTTAATGCATCGACTGTAACTGGTCTTAGTTCAACATGGTACAAGTCCCTCCTTGTCCTAATATTTAAAAAAGGGGACAGGAATTACCCAGCCTGCTACCGACCTATATCACTGTTAGATTCAACCGTTAAAATTGTAGGTCGGGTCATAATGAATAGGCTACAAGTCTGGGCAGAATAACGGTCAGTGATAAGTGACCTTCAGTTTGGCTTTCGAAAAAAGCTAGGCACCATAGAGCAGGGTTTACATTTAAATATTTTACTGAATAAGTATGTTAAGGCAAAAAAGGGGCCCCTATATGGCTTTTGTTGATCTTTCATCGGCATTTGATTGTGTGAGTCACAATAAATTGTGGCGTATTTTAGAGGAAATGGGCGTAGATCCATTTTTTATTTTTTCTATAAGAGAGTTCTATTTGAGGGCAAGGGCAACGGTCCCGGTTTGAGACGGGTGGTGAATGTACGAGACATTTTAAAGTAAAACGAGGTGTTAGGCAAGGGTGCGTCCTTGCACCTTTTCTTTTTACCCTGTACATAAACAATATTGAAAGGGTATTAATTCAAGAATGTAAACACCTACCTGAGGCTGGTAAATGACCTATTCCCGCATTATTATACGCGGAGGATGCGGTCTTAATGGCGGGCACCCCGCTGGGATTGCAAAAGGTGGTCTCCAGCTTTGCAAACTTTATGTCAGATAGAGATCTTACTATAAATTCTTCTAAAAGCTTCGTAATGAATTGCGGGATAGGATTTATAAAGAAAAAACACATTTTTATTGATAATAAATGGATAGAAATTACAAATATATTTTCCTATCTTTGAATATTATTTTATAGTACAGGGTCACGGGTGCAGGCTGTTAAAGCAAGGAGACTATTATATATTAAGACCTTATCTGCTCTCTCCAATTTTAGAGGGACATTTGGTAGACATCCCACGACGGAACTTTTGACTATTTATAAAGCGAAATGCGTTAGCGTTGCTACGTATGGAGCTGGCATATAGGGGTATGCGGACGTGAGTTCACTCCTGGAAGCCAAAAATATGTTCTTAAAATTCCTATTGATGGTCCCTAATAGTACCTCATCCTTTCTGTGCCACACTGAATTAGGACTGTTATATTTGGAAGATAATATAAAGATTCAACCAGTCCTATTGTGGCACAGGATATGGACAACAGAGGAGACAAATTTTAATCAGGCGTTTTAGAGAGCAGCAGATGCCTGGATGGGATGATAAGGATTGGATGGTTGTCGTATGTTAAATCATTTCTATATAATCTAGTACTTTATGATTTTTATGATAATCCACTCACTATGGCTGGGACGAGTAGAAAAAATCATAAAAATATCTGTTTGAATTTTTTGATAGAACAGAGACTGTGTACAGAACTGAATAAATCCTTGGTTCAGGCACACAGTCTGACTCTAACATCTTTCTCTCTCCAGCCACCCCTACTCCTGTCTATGAATGACTACAACCGTTTCCTTCTTATGCATTTCCGCCTGGGTATTTTTACATAGATTGTTAAGTTTTCCGGCTGCTAATGACTGGTCTAAACAGCTCTGCAAATGTCCATGCAATTACACCTCTGAACAGTCTACAATACATGTGTCATTGTTTTGTTAATTTTTACTCCACCCAAAGAAAAATATAGATTGTCGCTGTTTTGAAAGAATCACAAATAAGGTTGTGTCGCCCTGCATTTGTAGCACTCCAAAAAGGAGAGACGATTTTTGTTGTAGCCTCCGTATCAGCTTTTAAAAAAAATGCTTTTAGATTAAGAAAAAACGATTATAATGTGATAAATATCAAATGCATTTAAGAGTCTTGTGCCCCCAGCATAAACTTCTGTTTTAAATGTATTTTATATGTATGATGATCTTGTATGTGCTTTTTTTTGGGTATATATTTGTGTAACCGAATAAAGTATTACAGTACACAAATGGAGAAAAACAAGATTACCCTGCTCATTACCGATAATAAAGAGACATGGGAGCAGCATCTTGAAAGTTGTGTCCCCCGCCTTGGATGCCTTCGATACCCTATCTCCCCAGGTCTTAACATCTCGACTGGGCGAGATTGGGGTTCGGGGGGCAGCCCTGGGTCTGCTCTCTTCCTTTCTTGATCATAGGGAGCAGAGGGTAATGTTGGGAAAATTTCTATCTCCATCCCTGTCTGTGCAATGTGGGGTCCCTCAAGGGTCGGCGCTTAGTCCCACCCTTTTTAACATCTATGTGACCCCCCTTGCCAGACTCATTAGATCTTTTGGGATGGAGATAGTCTCCTATGCGGACGACACACAGATCCTCATGTCTCTCTCCCAGTCAATTGAGCTGACCGCCTCCAGATTTAGATCCTGCATGGAGGCCGTCGGCCAGTGGATGATATACAACTCACTCAAATTGAATGGGGAGAAGACCGAGGTGATGGTGTTCGGTGGAAGGGAAGATATCTGGTCCATGGAGTGGTGGCCCGACTCGCTTGGTCTGTGCCCCAAACCTACTTCCTCAGCTAAAAACCTTGGGGTAATGATTGACCCTACCCTGGACATGCGCCAGCAAGTCAACAGGACGGTATCGACCTGTTGGGGCATAATTCATGTCCTCAGGAAAATAAGGAACTATCTTTACCAGCCGGCAAGAAGACAACTTGCTGTCGCCCTTTTGGGATCGCGCCTGGACTACTGCAATGCGCTGTATGCTGGACTGAATAAGAGTCAGATGCAGCGCTTGCAGGTAGTCCAGAATGCGGCAGCTAGATTTGTCCTTGATCTTCCCCGTCGCTCTTCGGCCACGCTGGCCAGGAAGCAGTTGCATTGGCTTCCGATTAAGGAGCGGATTGTCTTCAAGTCCATGTGTATGGTCTATAAAGCCTTGGCCAAAAGCAGCCCCACAGGGATCAGAGCCATCCTGACATACTACAACCCTGGCAGGAGCCTCCGCTCCTCCAATCACTCTTTCCTCCACATCCCCCGTACTCGGAAAGCCAGATGGGGTGGTAAGGCTTTTTCCCTCCTGGCCCCTAAATGGTGGAACGATCTTCCATTAGAACTTAGGTCCCTCCCCTCCCTCCAAACTTTCAGAGCAGCCCTTAAAACTCGCCTCTTTGTCCAAGTGTACATGTAAGTGCATGTCTGTTCGCTCTTTGTTCTTTTTTGCTAGGCGCCTTGACACCTTCGGGTTTTAGTTTGCGCGGTATAAGTTGCAAAATAAATAAATAAATAAATAAATTGGAGGTATTCTAGCATAGAGCGCAATCTGCCTCCTTTTATGGGGCTGAAATATGGGGGCCCTATTGTAAAAAGAATTTTGAACTAGGAGAAAACACATTTTTGAGGAAATTATTAAGCCTACCTGTACGAACACCCTTAATTCCCATTGTTATAGACCTAAATGTCAAATGTACAGACCACCACGCTATTTTAAGACCTCTATTATTTTGGGTGCGACTCTGCTCAACAATAGAACTGACACACTACAAAGAGGGCCTAGAGGAGATCTTAAGGAAGGATCAGAGCAGGAGCATCCCATGGCTTAAGCATGTCTTTTCTTGGTTTGGGAAATTAGGTCTATCATATTTTATTTTCAAAAATCTTTATTGAGAAAAATCAAGGCAGACACAGTACAAAGTGCAACAGCGCAGTGCAATATACCAAACAGAAAGCAGGTCAAGCGCTACATTATACATAGGTTTCAACTGTCAGCACAGTAAATAAACATGAAGAGAATGTCACAACTCCAACACATCAAGGTCCCTCCCTCATGAGGAAACACAGATTGAGCATTGTCGGCAATAAAGGGCTAAGGAGAAAGGGGCGGAAGCGCCAACTGCAGGGGGGAGAGGCAGTCACTGACCAGCACGGGCAGCCGCCGGGGACCTAAGGCCGGCGGGGAGCACGGGAGAGGCAGCGCCACTAGGGTGAGAATGGGAAAGGAGGTAGGCAATCAAAGGGCCCCAGATGTCAACAGGTCGGGACCTAGCAGGCATTAAATCCAAGAACTCCGACAGGAGAGTCTGGCACCACGAGACGTCCTTCACCCAACTCTCAACCTTGGGAGCCGGCCTGCGACCCCAACACATGGCCACCCTATGCCTAGCAAGGACCAGCAGCATCGCGATCATGCGGCGGGAGGCGTCAGGGCAGAACATGACAAACCCGAGAAGACACAGAGGTGGATCAGGGCGCACTATTGCGCCGGTAATGTCAGAAATGGCAGAACACACCGCCCTACAGAACTCCGAGAACCTAGAGTAAAGCCAAGCAAGATGAGCAAAATCTGCCGCAGGAGCAGCACAGCGCACACAATTGTCTCTGGGAGTGAGCCCGAGCCTATGAAGCTGCACCGGGGTACGGTAAAGCCTATGCAAGTACTTGAAATGGATCAAATGAAGCTGGTAGTTTGGTGATAACTTCTTCGTCTGATTACAACAATATAGTCAGTCAGCTGGCGAGATGTCAGTGTCAAGATCAGCACCCCATGCCTCCTGAGCACGATCAGAGGATATGGGGGTGGACACAATAGAGAGTATATATAGATGTTGATTAGGATGGCGGACGGACTTTGTCCGTCCGCCATCCTGTCTGGGGCATGGACCATCCGCCACAAGGGCGGAGGTACCGTGCCGCGAATTAGGATGCACCCGCCACAGTGGCGGGTGCATCCCGCATTTTTAACATTGTGGCCGACGGTGCTGAAAGCAACTTCCGCCTCAATGTCAAAAATGCATGTTGTGCGATTCACAGCACAACATGACAGGCACCGCGCGGTGCCTGCCATGTTGTTCTGTGAAACGCAGGGGGGTACCGTAGGTACCCCCTATGTGCACCCCCACACCCCCTTAACCATGGGGGCCCGCAATGGGCCCCCAAAGCAAGGACCGTATGCCGCAACGGAAAGGCATTTCCCTCAGCCCATCCTAATTTGGCTGGCGGTGTCCCACCGCCACCATATTAGACCTTTTCCGCCGCGGTCGCAAACCGACCGCGGTGGAAAAGCGGTGGACGGTCTTCCCGTCCGCCATGGTTCCCCCGCCATTGTAATATGGCGGGGGGAAGTAGGTGGCAGACGGGAAAGGATGGCGGACAGATCGCCACTGCCTGCATGGCGGTGGCGATCTGTCCACCATCCAAATCGGCCCTATAGTTTGGTTACTAATTTGTGTGGAGACGAGGAGTCAGGTGAGATCCAGAGCTGGCTTGTTGGCTGGCGGTTGAAGGAAAGTGGAATGCGGCTTCCGGCACATGGCACGCAGCTGGTAAAATAGGAGCGTGTCATGTGCCCGATGCGCCAGGGAGCGTAAAGAAAGTGTTCTCCGGATAGAAGTCAGTCGACGTAGGCCAGACCAGGCCCATAGAAGCGTCCTGACCATGTCATCCTCGGCCCGTGGGCACACCGCGGGCACAAATAAAACTGTGGACAGAGGCCAGGGAGAAGCTACATCCGTCTCAACATTGACGTGAGGCTGAATAGGGGAGGGGTGAATCCAAAAATGCAGGAAACTGGCCTGAGCACACAGGGCATAAAGCTTGAAGCCAGGTGCACCCATACTGCCGGCAGACATGGGTAGAGTAAGGATATCGTAAGCTACTCTTTGTGGTTTACCCGCCCAGACCAATGAGATAATTAGGGAGCATAATTTGCAGAAAGTAGAGGAATTTTGGAAGGACAACCGTTTTGGCAATTGCGATGCGGCTCGCTAAAGACAGCAGGAGCCGGCTCCACAATGGAATCCTGGATTCCAGCCAGTCTGCCGCACGACCAAAGTTTGATCTCCACAGTTCATCCAGATCCCTACTGAGCCAGATGCCCAAATAGCACGTGGGGCTGGAGGCCCACACAAATGGAAAGTCAAGTGAGAATGGCACAGTGGCGTCAGCAAGTGGGGAAAAGGACTGACTTGCTCCAGTTCACCTGGATGCCCGTCAGCGCACCAAACTGAATGATCTCGCATACAAGATGGCTAAGGTTCTCTTGGGGATGACGGACATAGAGCGTAATGTCGTCCGCATACATTCAGACGAGCATGGAACGGGACAAGAAACCAATACCCCTGTGGGTATAGTGCTGCCGCAGCCTTTTTGAAAAAGGGTAAGCCAACTGAACAACCTGAATCATATAGACCCATAACATTAATGAATGCAGACACCAAAATATACTCAAAGGCATTAGCTCTTAGAATAGCAAAGGTAATCAATAGACTTTTCAGCATTAATCAGCACGGGTTCATACCGGGAAGAGGCACTATCCACCATATACGAAAAGTGATTACCCTCCTTGATGTTGCAGAGGTATCAGGAGACCCGATAGCGATTATGCTATTGGACGCTGAGAAAGCTTTCGATCGGGTCTCCTGGGACTTTTTATGGTTTATATTGAGGAAGCTGGGCTTTGGAGAAGGTATGGTGAGAGCAATCCAAGTGTTATATGAGAATCCAACTGCTCGCATTCGAGTAAATGCAGGGTACACACTTCCATTTAAAATAAAAAGGGGAACGCAACAAGGGGTGCCCTTGTTCCCCTCTCCTGTTTGCCTTATACATGGACCCCTAGATACGCCGTATACAACTAAATAATAATATCTGTCCAGTAGAGACTTATGGAATCCAGTGTAAAATTTTGGCCTACGCAGACGACATTGCAATTGTGACTACTAAACCTACTGAAGCAATGGCAATGGTCGAGATCGAAGCCCAACAGTTTGGAGAAGTGTCTGGTTATGCTCTCAATACTAGTAAAACACAGATTATTAAAAACTGTAAAGCACATTGTTTAGATAATAGGGTGGTAGAAAGTGGAGTTTACTTAGGGGTAACAATCTAGATAAATTAGTGGAGTTAAATATTGCACCTATAATAAGCAAAGCGAAAAAGGAATTAGATAGGCTGCATAACATACATTTTTCAATAGTTGGACGAACAAATATAATTAAAATGATTTTTTTACCAAAATTTTTGTACATATTTCGAGCTATACCTCTATTATTTGAAGCAAAATGGTTCAAAATACTGGAACATATGATAAATAGATTTGTCTGGTCGCATGGAAAGACCCGAAGGGCATTAAGATTTATGGCTTTACCTAGGGAGCATGGTGGATGGGCCCTGCCAGACTTAAAACTATATTATTGGGCGGCATCTCTTCAATGGATGGCAGGATTATTAGGAGGGGGAGAAAAAGAAGGACAAAACCAGTTAGGAACCTTAGCAATATATACATTGGCTCTGGGAGATCAAGCTGAAAACCTTCTGTTGAAAATCACTGATCATAGCTATTTTAGAAGGACTAAATTTAAAACGATTATAGCAGCGCATAGAATCTGGAAGTCATTTGCTAAAAAGTTTGGACTTGGAAGGTACAATGCCTATACTAAGTTCAAAGGGAATCCCAATCCACCTGACGAAATATTTACAGGGGTGGTTTTTAATGACTGGCTAAGTCACGGGATCATGAAGGTGGGAGATATTATGGGAGCACAGGGGGTAATGCAATTTGGTGACTTACAGGCAATATATGGATTGGATACAACACATTTTTTTAAATATCTGCAAATAAGAAGCTTTATTAGGACAAAAACTGGAGGGGTGGAGGGATTTAGTTTAAATCACATCCTGGATATCATAGAGAATGGAACAGAGGGTACAATAAGAAGATTTTACTCTGAGTTGATAGAGCATCAATCTGATGATTTGAATAAGTTTGAGAATAAATGGATACAGAAACTGGGAGTTGATAAGAGCTGCTTTTATAGATCACTGGAATTGGGCCAGAGACTCCTATATTCAGCACCATTGCAAGCCCAACACTACAAGACTCTTTATCTATTATATCATACACCAGCCAGGATAGCACAGTGGGGTGGTACAAATGGGATTACGTGTCCAAGGTGTGATAGTGACGACGCTGATCTTACTCATATGCTCGCGAAGTGCACTCATTTGAAAACCACCTTTGATGGAATAGAAGCATTCCTTAAAAATACACTGAGGATAGAAATCATACTTACTCCAGCAGTGGTGATGCTTGGTGTTAATCAAAGTGCTTCCAGTACAGCTTATGAATATTTCATATTTTTAGCTATGGCTGTTCTGAGACTGTGTATTACCTCAGCTTGGCTGGACCGCATACCTCCTACATTCCATCAATGGTTAATGAAGTTACTGAATATATACAATCTCGAAAAAGCAATTTATGCTAGGAAAGGGGCAACCAGTAAGAAAATAGGTAAGGAAATATGGGATCCTATTCAAAGATGGAGAGATATAGATCCAGGGTAGGAATTACTAAAAGCTGAGACCAATTGATTTATTTATTCGGCAGGACTGAAGATGGTATATGATTTATCTATGTTTAATGAAAATATAAGGTATTATAATAAGAATGTTTAAGTCTTTGAATTGTACAGTTTTAGAAATACTTGTGGACAATATAATCTGGATTTTATATTATTTTGCGTTATTACTATTTGGCTTCTTTTATTGTTTGTATTTTTTTCTCGACTTTGATGTTAATTTCTAATACCCTGTATGTATTCTTTTTGTGCCATGTACCCATATAAAAATGGGGGGAAAGAAAAGCTAATAAAATGACTTTAAAAGAAAAAAAGAGAATGGCACAGTGGCGTCAGCAAGTGGGGAAAAGGACCAACTTGCTCCAGTTCACCTGGATGCCCGACAGCGCACCAAACTGAATGATCTCGCATACAAGATGGCTAAGGTTCTCTTGGGGATGACGGACATAGAGCGTAATGTCGTCCGCATACATTCAGACGAGCATGGAACGGGACAAGAAACCAACACCCCTGTGGGTATAATGCTGCCGCAGCCTGGCTGCCAGGGGCTCCATCGCAATAGAAAAAAGCATGGGCGATAGCGAGCACCCTTGACGCGTGCCACGAGCGATGGTAATAGGGACTGGGACTTGGCTGTTGATGCGGAGGCATGCCGAAGGGTTGGTGTAAAGGAGTCTGACGTCACGCATGAAGTGGTCACTGAAGCCCATACGTGGCAAGATGTAAAATAAGAAGGGCCATTCCAGCGTTTCAAACGCCTTCGTGGCATCCAGCAGGGCAGCAACGGCCGGAAGGTCGGGATTAATTTGATGCAATACCGAGAAAATCATGCGGAGATTGTGGGAAGTCACCCTTCCGGGGATAAAACCCGATTGATCGGGTAGGGCAATGGTGGGCATAAGTAAGAGAAGGCGGGAGGCGATCAACTTGGCAAATATTTTGTTGTCTATATTTATTAGAGACAGGGGGCAGTAGGAGTCACGATGGTCGGAAGGCTTATCGGGTTTCATAAGAAGGGTTTTCAGCGACTCATGCAGGGAAGGCGGGAAGTCAAACGAGTCGTTATACATTGCGGCTAGATGTGGTTCCAGGAGATCGGAAGATGTTTTGTAGAAAGAGGCAGGCAGGCCATCTAAACCAGGGGCCTTGTCTCTGGGTAAACTATTGATAGCTGACAATATTTCGTCTCTGGAAAACGGTTCATCCAGGAATTTATGGTGGTAGTCTTTCAACCAGATCAATGCAATGGAATCGAAATATTGATCAAAGTCCTCCCATGGCAGGGGAGTACTAGCGGAGTAGAGCTGTGAGTAAAAGTTGTCCTGTCCGGACCACCGTCACTTAAGGCTGTGACATAGGAAGCGGCGCGCTGTGGGCGAAGAAGGTTGGTGAGAATACGCTCCGGGTGGACTTAGTCACCAAAACGGCACGCCCGGCCCTCCCTGACCAGAAAGGACAGTTCGCGCCCAGCCTCGTTGGAGACTTCAGTGTGTTTCTGACGCAGTTGTGCCAGTGTCTCGGGACAGGGACTTAATCCCCTCCCATAAGGTAAAAGCAGACTCCACCGAGCCCGCGTTGAGTTCAAAGTAATTGGTGATCACAGTCTGGATGTCTGCACAGAAGACAGAGTCCTGGAGGGCGTTAGGGGGAAGGCGCCAAGTACAGGCCCGCCGCGGGGAATGAAGATGGCGAAGACGGATCTGGACAGGCGCATGGTCAGTAAAGGTGCGAGCCATGTGCCTCACGTTGGAAAGCCAGGACAGAATGTCCGGGGAGGTCAGCCAAAAATCTATACACGACAGCCCCGTGCGTCAGTGAAGCAGGTGTCCTCCCGCACATCAGGATAGGAATGGCGCCAAACGTCGTAGAGAGCATTATTGGTTAGAATAGATGAGAGAGCTAAAGCAGTGCGTGGGTGAGATGAATGGGAACCGGACCGATCTAAAGTCGCAGATAGGGTAACATTAAAGTCCCCGCCCCAAAGGATCGCCGCAGGGCCGCAAGAGGAGATGAGGTGCCAAACGTGGTTGAAAAAGTCTGCGTCGTCACAATTGGGGCCATGAAGAACCGCATATCTACCTTCTGGGTCAAGGATCACCCTGTCAGTCTGCCAGGGAAGGCCCCGCCTTATCAGAATAGAGACGCCCCTGGCATACGAGGAGTAAGTGACAGAATGGGACTCCCCCCAGTACCTGGAGTGGAGTTTGGAGATAGTCCCCGGCAGCAGGTGCGTCTCCTGCAGAACACATATTTCCAATTTGTGGCGTTGCAAATGGGAATGAATCAAGCGGGCTTTGCGGTGATCATTCAAGCCCCGGATATTGTAGGACCAGCATACTAAATCAGCCATAAGGAGACAGTAGTGAAAACGATACCACGCGGCGTAAGCGACAAGCTCCGCAGAGGAGCGCAGCGAACATAGGGAGCAGGAGGGAAGGAGGGCAGTGGCCAGCGACCCAGACGAGGGGGGGACAGGCAACTTGGATCATCCCACAGAGGAGATAAGCAATTGGGACAGTAATGGAGTGGCGCACAAGCAACTAATGGACAGGTAGGGCCTAAAGCGCAAATCCCTGCAGGGGACAATGAGAGCCCAACAACGGATAACCTGCAAGGGAAGTGGCATATTGGGGGAGGGAAGGACCAGGAAAGCAACAGGTTGACCTACAAACCAAGCCCAGTGAGCAGGGGCAGGGCAAGTCAAAGAGCACAATATAACGTAGCCTACGGAGTAAGGAGAAAGTGACCAAAGCAGCAAGCACAGTACAGTGTCAATGGTAAAACATGCAAAGACAAGATTGAGCAACAACATGGCAGCAAACTGAAGCCACCACCTCAATAGAGAAGCAAAATATCCTGCAACCCCCCTCCACCTCCCCCACGCCCTTCCTGCATAAAAGCCAGAGACCAAAAAACCCCAACGGCCCCAAACCCACTCCAACCCTCCAAACAGGCTGAGAAGTCCACCCGCCCCACCACGGGAACCCACAACTAGGAGAGGGAAGAACAGTGGAAGAAAAGGGAATCATCCTGTCAGAGCATGGCAGGGCTAGGCATACACCCCTGCAAAGAAGCAGGGTGGCCAAGCTGTAGAGTTGTCAGACATCAATAAAAAAAAAGGCTGAATTCAATGAACCAGTAATGTGTGCACTTCTCAATCGTTGTCACTGAAGCGGACAGTCCCATAGAGCTGAGATGTAGAAGGGGAGGAGCGGGCATACTTGTCCAAACACCAAAGCTTCTCTGAGGTCAGGGAAAACTAGTGTTTTTGCACCCTGGCGGACCCTCAGCTTCGCTTTAGTAGGATGCGTTTGGTGGGAAGGAATTCTCTCTGTGCGGCTTGAACGGCAAGGGTATAGTCCGGGTAAAAGGAGAGTGTGTTACCCTGGTGGGTCATGGTGCCCTTGTCACGTGCAGCACAAAGGATGGCGTCCCGGAAGTTCAAGATCTTGGCGACAATGGGACGTGGGGGCAGGCCGGGATGGGGACCAAGGTAACGATGGGCTCGCTCCACGATGAAAACCGAGGATAAGACGTCACCAAATAGTTCTTTGATCGGCTGTTCCATGAAGTCCTCCATCCTGGAAATATTTGTGGACTCTGGAAGGCCCGTTGTTCCGCCTGGAACAGCCCTCCAAGTCCTTGTTCTTATCCCAGATAATGGCGAGGATCTTGTCCATCTGCAGCAGCTTCTGCCAGTCCTGGGTGGCAGCATCCTCAACGTCCGATACCCTGGTTTCAACGTGTAGTATGCAGTTGTCATGGGAGTCAACATGGGCCTTCACCGGGTCCAAGCGGGCTGAGAGTAGGTCCAGCTGGGCAGCAATACCCGTCACCATGGTCTTGACGCCCAGCATGATGGCGTTAAGGTCGTCCTCACGGGTCAGGGGAGCCTCCACGCGGACAGCAGAGTCTGCACCCTCGGAACCCGCAACTAAGCATGGGCGAATTTTGCGAATCTGGCGTTTGCAAATTTGCGTATTCGCGAACTCGCAATCCGCTAAATCCGCAAATTCTCGCGAATTTGCGGATTTTTTTTGTGTTCGTAAGGGTTTCTGCCAGTTCACAAGGGTTTTGTACCAGTTCGCAATTGCGAACTTACTTGTCGGCTCGCAACGGTCGTGACTATGTTGTTTCTACGTCTGGTTCATCATCACAGGTTCACAGCACCCTCTGTTTCACCACTGCCATCCTCTGTTTCACCCATGCCACCCTCTGGTACATCAATGCCACCCTCTGGTTCATCACTGTAGATTATGGGGGGAAAAGCAAGCACACCTGCCCTGCTTCAACTGACATGAATTAATTTGGGGTTGATTTATTTATGTGTCACTGTTTTAAAATTCCAGTTTGGCACCTGCTTCCTTATCTGTAATTTGCTTTCTGTTGCAGTGCAATTTTTTTTTCCCAGGACCTTTGTGGCCTACTTGTAGCTATTCTATGAGCCTGCTGTGAGGGTCAGAGCAGGGTCATTGAATAGTTGCAAGTAGGCAACGGAACTCTGGAGGAGCCCCTCAGGGAGCACTACAGGGAATGGTTAGTAATGATGAGTTTGAACTTTTGCACCTGCTGAGTGCTTACAGTTTTGCAAAACTCGTTTTTCTGCAATTTCGGGGGATTTGCGGGGCGCGAACTTGCGCGAGATCGAATTCGAAGCCGCAAATTCATGCGAATATGCGATTTTTTTTTGCGGCGTGTTAGTTCGCAAGGTTTTGTGCGTTTTAGCGAGCCGCTTGTAGCGCAACGGCGCAAAGTTACCCTGACGGTCGTTCACGGGCGCGGCCATCTTGTTTGCATGACGCATTTCCGTTTCCGGGCGCGATGTGTAATCTCGCAAAGTGTGCGGCTCGCTAGTACAATTTCGCGTGTGATCGTGAGGAAAATTTCGCGCGAACTTACCCACGCAGTCGTGAACGGGCGCGGCCATCTTGTTTATCATTCATTGCTATGGTTCTGGGCATGCTTTCTGTATCCTCTCTGAATCTCTGCCATCCTTTGCTTGTTTGACATTTTTTTAGATATATTTTACTTATTATCTATCCCTCTATTTTTCTAGCTCTATATTTTTGTGTTTTCTGCTACTTTTGGTTAATTTTAAACTACTTTTTTAAACTCTTTTCTTTTCTTCTTCCCTATTCTATTTCTTCTTTATTATTTAGCTTCCTTTCTGCCCAGACCATGATAAAGGGAGCCGGGAAGCATCCTGAGAAGTGGAAAGGTCCCGCACCCCGTGCCTGGCTCCCGTGCGGGCGTTTGAGGGGGGAGACAGTCACAGCCCGGGAGATCTTCAGCGCGGAGGAGGTGGCCGCACTAATTTTTTATGTTCAGCGCCGCCTCCCCAGGACCATCATGGCAGGCGGCAAGATTGCTAGCAGGTACGGGATCCAGGAGCACCGGAAGCGGTGGAAGAAGGTGTGCCGGGCCATGTACCAACACTCTCGGGTCCGGCGCACCTACAACCAGGCCACCCACCGTTGGACGGATGTCCTGGACCGGGAACGCGATCTGCTCGGCCTTGAGATCCCCGGGCTTGGTGAGTAGTAGTAGCTATTTCTTTACTACTCTGTTTTCTCCTGCTCTGTGTGTTATTATATTGCAAATTGTTGTTTTTTAAATAGAGCAATAATGCTGCTGATTACATTATAGGTAAATTATATTTCAAAATCTTCTGTGCATTTCAGGTGCACTGCTCTCCTTCTCAGTAGCGTTGCTACTATGCATATTTGTTTTCGATTTTGTGTTCATTTCATTGGCCTGTGAAATTATGTATGAGTGTAGTTCAAAGAACTGCGTAATGCTAGACACTAAGGGTCAGATTTTTAATTACCGGCGCATCCCTGCAAAGTAGCAGGGATGCACCAGTAATTGTGCGCCACGCCACTACCACCCATGGTGCGCCGTATTTACAATGCGGCGCACCATGGGCCCAAAACGTCACCAAAGCATTACGCATCTGTGCAGTAAAGGTGGCGCATTGCTGGAGTTGCGTCGCAACGATGGCGCAGCTCCAGCAATGCTATGGGGTGCCCTATCTTCCCAATGCTGCGTCAAGCCGTACGTCTGCTTCAAGCAGGCGCAGGGTTTGAGTCACGCATCATTGTCCTCAAAGTGACTGATTGAAATCTTGAAGATTTCCCTCAGCCACTTTTAGGATGCGTTCCTGCGCAGGAACGCCCTCTCTTGCGCCGGAATGCCCCCTGATGGTGCAGGGGTTTACAACATGATGCATCTCCCATATGCGTCACATTGTTAATATACGCCGCACCATGGCGCCTCTTTTGTTCTGCCGCTGCGTCACAAAAGTCACGCAACAATGGAGCAAAAGAGCCGCAAGGGGCTTCTAAATCAGCCCCTACAGACTCAAGTCCAGTCCTTCCTTTGTACACATGGCGATAAGAAGAAATAGTGGTGGTGGATTGATAGTTTGAGTATTTTAATGACTGGTTAATGTAGTAGGAAACTTTTTAGTGTTGTCGCTGATCTGCAATCACGATGGACTTTGTCTGTCACTTCGCGTGCTATGGACTGCTGCCTGCCAGTCCTAGGCGAACCTTTTTAGTAGTTTGTTTAGTGAGTTACATAAGAACATTCCAAGTCGACGGTCCGCAAATCAAGCAATACTAATAACGTAGTAGACCACATGAGATCGGTCAATTTATCTCGTGGAATAGTTGTCTATTTGCTATTTCGCCAAAATATTTTGTTATTATTCTTTTGAAATGTTTGATTTGGTTGACAAATATCATCCATGTTTTCTGGTCTTTCTTTCTTTCATGTTGTACATCAGCTCCCCCCAGGGGCAAGAGGGCATTGGAGGAGGCTGCTGCTGCTGCTGAACAGGATCGGTCAGGCGAGGGCTCCTTTGCTGGCCCCGGTAAGTTTTAATTTTAATATAGAGTACCTATTTTTTCCTAGCGTTCCTCATTCGATTTTTTCTAAATCGTCTTTGATCTTCTTGTAGACTGTATCTAAATTCTTATCCTGCCTCGACTATGACTCCCTGTGGTATTACTAGATTATTCTTATTAGTCTGTCTGTGTAGCTAAGTAAGATTGCACATTTGGCAATTCCATTGGACTCCCATTCTAATCAGCAATAGCTCTATGCACTGAGTACAGTCCTCTGGGATTGTCCATAATGTCTTTTCAAGTCTTCTAAATGTTTATGCTTTGACAATTGCCAACAATAAAAAGGTGAATGACCACCAAGAAAGAATAAGATACTACTTTACTTTTGGTTTGGATAGGAGGACAATCCATTCTACTACTGTTGCAGGGACAAATCTGCACAAACAGAACTATGGACACTAAATAGTGCATTGTTTATCAATTATAATAGGCGCAGGTAGACTTTCCACATACCTCAGTGATATCAGACTTTGAAGAACCCCCAATCTCCTTACTGACTAGATAATGTGGCAGAGTCATTTAGCTCCTGAATTCATCGATGATTGATCCCCAATGATGATTATCCAACGCAGGACAAGAATACGGAGTTAGAGTCCAGAAGTGTCAGAGGCACGGACTCATGCTTGCAAATTACAAAACCTTTTGCTCATTCACTCATGACCAAAAACCACAAAGTCTATTTAAGTTTTAAAGCTTTATTAAAATTTAAAATATTTATTAAAATCAAGCTTGTCATAAAACATAAACGGTTGATTAAAAATGGAAAGTGCTTATACTCATTTTTTATTTCCCACATTTATTGTGGGCGAGCCGAGCCCTCACCTGGTTTAAACTTTCATTTTTCTTTTTGGTGCGGAATCATTGGTCCCTTCGTCCTAATGATTTCTTCTTAGATGTGAAGCTTCTGTCTGTTATGAGGAAAATGGTGCGTGTTAAAAACCAAGCATTCATCAGTTGTGCCAAATAATGCTGCAAGACAACACCCTTCCCTGGAAAAAGGGACATTTTTACTTTAGAGTAGACAGTCACAAATTAGTAGATTGGTTTCTGTATTCACATTTCTTCATTCCTAGACAAAATACTACTGAGTGGTGTATGTCTATGACATCTAACATTCTTAAATGTACTTTGTAGGTGGAACATCTGGTGCTGGGCCCAGCGCAGAGGTGGAGGGAAGCTCTGGGGAGCAGGCGGTGCAAGTGCAGGATCAAACTACTGTGCGGGTTGCCACAAAAGTGGCGGGCAGTGGTAAGCTCCTATATTCCTATCTTATTGAGATTGCAGACTGCATAGTGTGCTGCTCCCCATGAGAAAACGTAAGGTTTGTCCAGATGAGAGACATGAAGAAGAATGATTGTCATTTAGGGGCCTATTATGTTGGCGGACGGACCTGAGTCCGTCCGCCACCATAGAGTAGGAGGGACCGTCCGCAGGGGCAGTGGCGGTCCCTCCGTGGTAATTAGGATGTGACCGCCACCCTGGCAGTCACATCCTGTATTTTTATCATTGCGGCGGGTGCTGCTTGAAGCAGCACCCGCCGCAATGATAAAAATGTAAGTTGTGCATTTGCATGCGCAAAGCGGCAGGCACCGCATGTACTGGACTGGTACAGTAACGCAAGTCTGTCTCACTCATCATGGCAGGCGTCTGTTTTCCTCGGGTGCAAGTTGACTGTGCTGGCATTATGCCGGCTTGCAGAAGTTAACGTACCAATTTTGCTAAACAAGAGAGAAGAAGAAGAATAAGACTGGTGTACTGTCATAGTCGACTCTAATGGAGTGAGTCCATAGTGCTCGTAGAATTGATTCCTTAAACTCCCACTATTGTTGCTAGTTCTACTGTGACACAACTTTCTGCTGAATCATTTTTTGTTAATCTTAAAGAGCATTGGTTACAGACTATGGGCCTCATTTATGAAAAGTGACGCATCGCTGCGTGAAAACAGCGATGAGTCACTTTTCACTGCGCACTCCTTGCGACACCAATAATGCGTCATATTTAATGTATGACGCATCATGTCGCAAGGACTTACAGATACGCCAGTATTTCTGACGCATCTGTAAGCGCAAAAGTGACGCATTGCTGGAGTGTGTCACAAAAGTGACACAACTCTAGCAATGCGTCCTTTCACATGAGGAAAGCCCCATGTGAAAGGGCTTGCGTCAGTCTTACGCCTGCTGTGAGGCAGGCGCAAGATTTTGACGCAACAGCGTCCTAAAAGTGACGCAGTGAAATCTCATAGATTTCACTGCGTCACTATTACAAGGCTTTTTGCGGGGGAACGCCCCCTCTGCATACATTATACCTGACGCAGGTATAATGTGGCGCAGGGTTTTAAAAAGTGACGCATCTACCTAGATGCGTCACTTTTTAAATATGGCGCAACAAGGCGCATTTTGTACGCCGCTGGTGCGTCACAAAAAAATGACGCACCGGCGGCGCAAAACAGACGCAAGGCCTCATAAATAAGGGCCTATATCTTTCTTTCTTCATATAGATGCTCCTTCCAAACCAACCCGGAAGGAGCTGGCTAGACGGGCCCGGCAACGGAGGCTGGAAGCCACTGTCGCTGAATATCGGCGGCTGGTGGCCCAGGAGGAGGGGGACACGCAGTTTACCACAACACCTACCGGGACAGCTGCATCCTCCTCCGTGCTCCCTGGGTCACCCAGACAGCGCAGGTCTCCAGCGGTACGGAGCCGGGGTACCGCAGCCACCCGCCACCGCCGAGCAAAGAAATCAGTTGCCCCCCACAGGAGTTGCAAGAAACACATGCACCGCCTTTTCCTGAGGGTTTCCTACCTCGAACAGGAGCTGCTCAACACGAAAACCCTGCTCGAGACCCTCCGCAAGGAGCATTCCGACCTGGCCCGGAAATTCAACAGCAGCAGCCAGCAGTAGGAGGAGACTGTCCCTTGCCCCTTTTTTAAAGACTTCTGGGTGGTGGGAATTGGGAGTTGGGTTTTTTCACTTTTTTGGCCCTGTTCCCATGATGCACTGGGCCAGGGACAGACTGATTTGCATATAGCCAGGTTCTGAGCTGGGATGGGGCAGTGAGATAAATAACGGTGATGGATCAAGCCCTGATCTTTGGACTGGGTAAGAGTGGTCTGCTTAATTCAGACACTCTGTTCATCACCACCCCCTTTTCTGAATCGTTTTTGGCCACTATAGGTGTGGCAGGGTATACTCAGACATGAGTCCCTTTCTCACTGCTCCATCAGGATTCAAGCAAGCCGGGCCGAAGACGGCTGAAATGCCAGAAACCGGCCCCGGTAGCTTGTCTCCTTTCTGGTGAAGAATTGGCTTGGTAGTTTAGTCTGCCCTGTTCCCATGATGCACTGGGCCAGTTACAGACTGCTTTGCATATAGCCAGGTTCTGAGCTGGGATGGGGCAGTGAGATAAATAACAGTGATGGATCAAGCCCTGATCTTTGGACTGGGTAAGAGTGGTCTGCTTAATTCAGACACTCTGTTCATCACCACCCCCTTTTCTGAATCGTTTTTGGCCACTATAGGTGTGGCAGGGTATACTCAGACATGAGTCCCTTTCTCACTGCTCCATCAGGATTCAAGGAAGGCGGGCCGAAGACGGCTGAAATGCCAGAAACCGGTCCCCGGTAGCTTGTCTCCTTTCTGGTGAAGAATTGGCTTGGTAGTTTAGTCTGCCCTGTTCCCATGATGCACTGGGCCAGGGACAGACTGATTTGCATATAGCCAGGTTCTGAGCTGGGATGGGGCAGTGAGATAAATAACGGTGATGGATCAAGCCCTGATCTTTGGACTGGGTAAGAGTGGTCTGCTTAATTCAGACACTCTGTTCATCACCACCCCCTTTTCTGAATCGTTTTTGGCCACTATAGGTGTGGCAGGGTATACTCAGACATGAGTCCCTTTCTCACTGCTCCATCAGGATTCAAGCAAGCCGGGCCGAAGACGGCTGAAATGCCAGAAACCGGTCCCCGGTAGCTTGTCTCCTTTCTGGTGAAGAATTGGCTTGGTAGTTTAGTCTGCCCTGTTCCCATGATGCACTGGGCCAGGGACAGACTGATTTGCATATAGCCAGGTTCTGAGCTGGGATGGGGCAGTGAGATAAATAACGGTGATGGATCAAGCCCTGATCTTTGGACTGGGTAAGAGTGGTCTGCTTAATTCAGACACTCTGTTCATCACCACCCCCTTTTCTGAATCGTTTTTGGTCACTATAGGTGTGGCAGGGTATACTCAGACATGAGTCCCTTTCTCACTGCTCCATCAGGTTTCAGGCAAGCCGGGCCGAAGACGGCTGAAATGCCAGAAACCGGTCCCCGGTAGCTTGTCTCCTTTCTGGTGAAGAATTGGCTTGGTAGTTTAGTCTGCCCTGTTCCCATGATGCACTGGGCCAGGGACAGACTGATTTGCATATAGCCAGGTTCTGAGCTGGGATGGGGCAGTGAGATAAATAACGGTGATGGATCAAGCCCTGATCTTTGGACTGGGTAAGAGTGGTCTGCTTAATTCAGACACTCTGTTCATCACCACCCCCTTTTCTGAATGGAAATAGGGCTAGGCACAGGGCTGGCTGCACGTCAAATGGTGATATGGCAATCCTGGGCGAATGAAATGTCATCATTGCGTTGGTACAAGTGGTGTTACACAGTGGCAGTTGCAGCATCTAAAAAAAAAAAAAATGAAACCTTGTTTGTCCTTACCGTAGCATTAGAACGGTACGATAGAGAATATAGCAGGTGACAGTACACTAGAACAGTGCCACAATTTAGCCTAACAAATGGTAAAGTATTGAAAGTATAACTAGTACTTGCGTTGAATTTCTTTGACATTGGCTACTACTACAAGAAATAGTACTGAAGCTGAGTAAGTATAGAATATATCCTCGGATTCCTTCACCAGCCTATGACCTTATCCTCCCTAGCAAGTGTGTGGAATTATTGCTGTCATTTAGTCACACATCAATCAAAACCACACAGCCCGGGGGAAGAGGGTTAGGGTTTGTAAAATGGATGGGAATGGGGGATTTTGGGAAAGTTTTTTTGAGAGAAGAAAAAAAAGCACAGCATGGACAAACAATAATTGAAGATAAAGAAATCTTTGGGTACAAAGCTAACCATAAATCTTTTAAGTGACACAAAGGAAGTGCATTCACTACTGCATGCATTGTTACTGAAAAGTAAGTAGTACTTTCGACAACCGTGAATGACAGAATGCGACAGTACAGGGCTGCATCGTTTTCACTTGCCTATCTCTGCACTCAGAGAAACACTTGTTACATTAAATTAGGTTTAAAAAATAGCCGAAGTAAAACCTATAGAATGGCTGTTGGGATCAATTTAGAAGCAGAGAGAGATCCAAGAAATGCAGAGTCACACTCATAGAAGTTCACAGCAATAACATTACTTAAAAAATAATTTGAAAAGAATGGACACTGTATCTGTATGTTGTTGTAGTTGTCCTGTTGAATTTGGTAAGTAAGTTGCACGCATCAAACCATTCCTCTTATTAGCGGCACTCCTCCATTCCAGCTGACGCTTCGTCCATCAATGTTGGTGACCAGAAGACACCCTGTCCACTGCCTGCCTGGCGGATGCTGAATTGCGGCTCGCTAATGTGCGGGTGCGGCCCAGCCCCTCTAAGATCCAAGGGCCTCATTTATGAAAAGTGACGCATCGCTGCGTGAAAACAGCGATGCGTCACTTTTCACTGCGCACTCCTTACGACATTCCTGATGCGTCATATTTAATGTATGACGCATCATGTCGCAAGGAGTTACAGATACGTCAGTATTTCTGACGTATCTGTAAGCGCAAAAGTGACGCATTGCTGGAGTATGTCACAAAAGTGACGCAACTCCAGCAATGCGTTCATTCACATGGGGAAAGCCCCATGTGAAAGGGCTTGCATCAGTCTTACGCCTGCTGCGAGGCAGGCGCAAGATTTTGATGCAACAGTGTCCTAAAAGTGACGCAGTGAAATCTCATAGATTTCACTGCATCACTATTACGAGGCTTTTTGCGGTGGAACGCCCCCTCTGCATACATTATACCTGACGCAGGTATAATGTGGCGCAGGGGTTTAAAAAGTGACGCATCTACCTAGATGCGTCACTTTTTAAATATGGCGCAACAAGGCGCATATTTTACGCCGCTGGTGCGTCACAAAAAGTGACGCACCGGTGGTGCAAAACTGACGCAAGGCCTCATAAATAAGGGCCCAAGTTTGTTTGGTATGCCCCTACCAGACAGCTTCGCTCATCTGATGGTAAACTGGTAGTCGTTCCCAGATTTAGGAAGGTCAGAGCTGGTGGTAGATCCTTCCAGGTGACTGCCGCCAGACTCTGGAACTCTCTCCCCATCGAGATCAGGGCCACCAACTAACTTCTGCAGTTTAGGAAAAAGGTGAAAACCTGGCTTTTCCCTGGCTAGCCTTTTCCCCCGAAATGTTTGCTGTTCTGCCTCTATTTGGGTTCTGCTAGCGCCAGGATGCCTGCAATGGTGACAGCAGCGCTTTACAAATTCTTAAATAATAATAATAATAATGTGAAGCCTGACTTCATCCTTTTTTTCCCATTGCACAGACTGAAACCCGGCCTGTAATTATTGATGGAAAAACAGGAAGTGATATTAGAACACCACTGACAAATAAATATAAGGTATGTACGCTGTGTAGTGGAAAAAGTCACACTTTGAGTTTCCTAATAGACAGTACAATATTTTTGAAAGTGCGTACTCTGTCTGAGTCTCCTTTTGAAGGATAAATAAGTATGGGCAAATTAATTTAGCGGATCTTTCCCCTCAAGCTAGGTGTACTGTAAACTGTGTTTTAGAACAAAATTAGACCTTCCCAGCAGTGCTCCCACCCATACCTTTACTAAAGCCAGTCTCAAAAATGTAGAAGACCCCCAATCAGATCTCAAAAAACGAGGTCTAGTAGAAAACTGGTGACAAAACGTACTTTGAAAGTAAAAATAGGCCCAAATCCCCCCTTACCCACAGTGGATTGTATTCAAACCACTTGCAAGCAAGCAAAAATATCCATACCCAGCATCGCTCCAAGACTCGCAAACCCCCCCACAAACAGCCCCCCACCCAAACACATGCAATATAAATACTGCTAACCCTAACGAGCCCTAAGTTAAGAATATTGGCAAACGCTTTCTTTAATTATGCCAAATCCCTCCTTTCCCACCATGGATTTTCTACAAATCACTTGCAACCAAAATTACACATTCCCACGAGTGCTCTAAGACCCCAGAACTCAGTTGCAAAAATCTAGAACACCCCGAAACACATGCAATCCTGCTGCTAGGGCTAACCCTAACGAACCCTAAGTTACAAAAAGTGCCAAAAGGCTTTTCCGCATGGATTTTCTCCAAACCAGTTTTATCTGGTATTAGACCTTCCCAGCAATGCCCCAAGACCCGCCAACCCACCCGCAAAAAAGCACAACACCCACAAACAGCCAAAAAGGAAAATCTCATACTTACAATATTTATCGGCCTTCGGTCCAAACGCGCTGTGCAGCTAGGTCATAACTTCCGTTTTCCACCATGGATTTCCTGAAAAGCAAATGCAATCAAAATTAGACTGTGCCAGCAGTGCTCCCAGACCCCAAAACCCACCCAAAAACACCCGGAAACCCCCCAAAGAGCACCTCAAAGACAAGCAAGTCAGCAAAAACGCAAAAATAATTTCGCCTCCGATTTGGTCCAAACCACTTTTATCCGGTATTAGAGCTTCCCAGCAATGGCCCCAGAGCCGTCAACCCAGGCGAAAACAAGTAGAAGACCGCCAAACAGCCAAAAAGAAAAAGTACAAAAATGGGGACCTAGTCATTTTCATGGCAATTTCCAAAATCACTCCGCGCGCTCTCTGCAGCTAGGCCCTAACTCCCCTCTGCCACAATGGATTTGCTTCAAACCTCTTGCAATCAAAAGTATCAGTAGCCAGCAGTGCTCCCGGACCCCAAAACCCACCCACAAACACCAGGAAGCCCCCCAAACAAGCCCCCGAAAATGCTACATTGAGCAAAATGTCAGAAATAGCAAAAACTTTTTCCTCATGGATTTTGTCCAAACCACTTTTATCCGGTATTAGACCTTCCCAGCAATGCCCCAAGACCCGCCAACCCACCCGCAAAAAGGCACAACACCCCCAAACAGCCAAAAAGGAAAATCTCATACTTACAATATTTATCGGCCTTCGGTCCAAACGCGCTGTGCAGCTAGGTCATAACTCCTGTTTTCCACCATGGATTTTCTGAAAAGCAAATGCAATCAAAATTAGACTGTGCCAGCAGTGCTCCCAGACCCCAAAACCCACCCACAAAAACCCGGAACCCCCCCCAAAGAGCACCTCAAAGACAAGCAAGTCAGCAAAAACGCAAAATAATTTCGCCTCCGATTTGGTCCAAACCACATTTATCCGGTATTAGAGTTTCTCAGCAATGGCCCCAGAGCCGTCAACCCAGGCGAAAACAAGTAGAAGACCCCCAAAAAGCCAAAAAGCAAAAGTACCAAAATGGGGACTTAGTCATTTTCATGGCAATTTCCAAAATCACTCCGTTGAGTCATTCAGATAATCCTGCACCATCGACTGAAGGTTCTCCAAGGTTCCTCCACTTTGCTTACTTTTTGCTGGGACCTTTTGAGAACCAAACCCAAGCTGAGTTAGCCAATCCTCTTCTTCACCCAATGTTACTGTTGTGCCTGGTGCAGATGATCCGGTTGCCGGTTTCTTTAACGGCTGAGAGGTTACTTGTGTCACAGCCACAGGTGCAGAAGTGGATTCTTTTGACTGGGGATGACCTGCTGATGCTGATGTACTGCCTTTTCCTTCAATTTGCTGCCGTTCTCTTTCAAACAAGGCTAGCCAACGTTGGTACTTTGTAACATCTTCATCACCAAAAGGAAAGAATGCTCTGCCTGCCAGCGCCTTTTTGTAGCGTGGATCCAGAATAGTAGCACAAATGTAATGCTGTTCTGAGTGGATCATTTTAAGACGTTCATCGCCAAGTAGGTGCTCTAATCATTTCTCCACCAAAACAAAAGCGTCTTGCTTTTCTTCATCTTTTTGAAAACATAGAAGACACCGCCTTCAGTTGGTGCTCCAGCATGCGCAACAATGGGATAGCTTTTCCCAAATTACAGTCCTCCCTGCTGACTGCACGCGTGAAGACCTCAAAAGGACGAAGCATGTCTGTCAGGCTTTTAACTAGCTTCCATTGCACCGCATCCAGCCTCAGGTCCTTCTGAGCTGTACCCAGTGTTAAGAAATACTGATCAAGTACCGTATAGTGCTCATACAGACGCTCAAGCATGTAGAAGGTTGAGTTCCAACGTGTTGGCACCTCCTGGATGAGTGCTTTTACTGGCATTCGACGTTCATGTAGCAGGCCCCTCAGCTGCTTCTGGGCCATAAAAGAATGTCTGAAATGGTTGCACATTCTTCGGCAGGTAGCCACTAACTCGCACGCTGGATTGTCTTCTTCACTCAAGAATTTTTTAACAACCAGGTTTCTACAGTGCGCCAAACACGGCACTCTGAAATAGTTACCCAGCTCCATGACCTTAACTACATTGGCGCCGTTATCCGTGGAAACATAACCAATCGGGCATTTTTTTGGGGACAGCCAGTGAAAGACCTTTGTGTTAAACTCATTCAAAATGTTTTCTGCTGTATGACGTTTCTCCAAGCCAAACATGGCTAGTGTTGCATGTTTCCGAGCAGCTTTAAAAACTTGGTCCGGGTCAACACCTGCATTTAGCTTTGCTTTAACCCCTGAAAAAGAGACCCAGTGTGCAGTGATGCACATGTAATCAGTGCCTGCGGCACTGGTCCACATGTCTATTGTCAGATGTATAGTGTGAACAGCACTCTTCTGCAAAGCTGCCCCAATCACCTCCAGCACATCTTCATGTAGTGCTGGAACCGCAACTCTGGCAAAATAGAACCGGCTAGGAACCATCCATTTAGGGCAGAGCGCTGCCACTAATTCTAGAAAACCAACCCCTTCTACAAAAGAAAAAGGGAGAAGGTCCAGAGCTAGCATTTTAGCCACCTTAGTGTTATACAGGAGCGTCAGTGGGTGGTTGCGTTCATATGGCACGTCTGAAAACAACATGGTTCTAATGTTGGCCTGGACCATTTTACGGGATGATGATGATGACTTCTTCGACCCAGTTACGCTCGCTGATGAACTTTTTCGCATTGGTGTCTCACTCTCTCCCACACTCTTAGTGTGGCTTACAAGGGGTGTGCTGACAGGGGTACTGGGTGTAAGTGAAGTGTTTGACACTTCTTCCTCCTCGTCATCATCAGATGAAACATCAACGTTTTCTTGACTTGCAATTCGGGCTTCCTTGATCTCCTTTAGGTGCACAAACCATTGGACAGCGTGCTGCCTCTTAAGATGACCTCTCTGGCCTCCGGTCCTATAGTTGGTACCAAACTTACCACGACTAACTGCAAGCTTACAAATGCTACAAATGGCTATGTTTTCCTTTTTTGGGCAAACACTAAAGAAGTCCCAAACTGCGGACTTTAAATGTCTGTGGGGGCCGGAGGAGGCGATACTGGTGGTGGTCATGCTGCTAATGCCAGATGAAGTGGAGGATGTGTATTGCCGAACTTTACTACGTTGTGCACTTTCACCACCACTAATTGAGGTCGAGGTGGATGGAGGTCCCTTCTGGTGAGGAAGAAATATGGAAGCGGTAGAGGTGGTGGTGTACTAGTTAACTCCAATGATTGTGCTGGTCCTATTGCCTCCTCGTCGACAACATCATCACGCTCAGCAGCTTTTCGGGCTAGGGTCAAAATGTCTGTTTGCTGCATGCCCGCTGGGGCTGCAGTGACTTTTATAATGACTGCGTCGTCGTAGTGAGAGTCTTCATCAGCAGGAGTAAACGCCACTTCTTGTTGAGCGTCATCACATTCCATAACTATGAGACTTTCGACTACCTTCCTTTTACGCTTAGCTACCTTTGTCAGATCATGGTGTGCCTCACTCTCAGATGGCAGTGACGGTTCCCAATTTAGATCCGTATCATCAGAAGGAGGTGGGCTTGAAGAAGATGTAGACACCACCCTTGATCTTTTCCTTGCTAGGGATGTGGAAGACAATGAATGATCATCAGGAGGAGTGGCTTCCTCAAATGATACCTCGGCTTGATTGTCGATTTCCTGATGTGCCCCTACTTCGGGAGGAACAACTTTTGTGGGCACTTGTGCCCCTCCATGCACCTCTGCTTGCGCATCTCCTTGCGCTGCCTCTCCTTCCACATGTACTTGGGCTTGTACTTTCACAAGTGGTTGTTGTTGCGGCTGTGGTTGTTCAACACTCGTCAGATGAGTTACAACAACCTGTGTTGATTGAGGGACATTGCTGCTACTTTCTTGTGATGAGCTAACATCACTGGTCGATGGTGATTGAACAACTAGACTAAGTGCCTCTGCAGCACTCAAGGGCTTGGACTTAAGTTGGCGTGGTGGTGGTGGCACTGAGCCCAATGGAGCGGGGGTGCTGCTCCCAGCTTGGTCCCCAGCCGATCCCGCTGCTGCGGCAGGCGTACTTTTTATTTTACTCCCAAAAAATGTGGCGGGCGGCACACCAGTCTCCTTGGTAACTTGCTTCTTATGCTCCTTACTGGAAACTTTCTTGCTAGAGGAGCTACGGGGAACTTTTTTTGGGGCCATCTTCTTCAGAGGTCAGAATAGCAGGCCGCAGTTGCACGAGTTGGAAAGTTGTCTGTGGCCAGACGTGACGTCGCGTGACGTTATGCTGCACACACACACCGCTGCAGGATTTCTTCCTGGCTCTGGTGGTTCTCTTGAGTCTTGTGCACCTAAAAGCAATGGAAGACAGAGGAACATCAGTTCAGTTATACACCCCAAAAAAATCGAAAACCACATTAAAATCAGCACAATCCCATGCAATCCATGCCCTCCATGATGTTTAAATTCAAGACACCCAACAGAAAGACTAGGCCCATGCACCACTCACTACCCCTGGCCAAAAGGCCCCAACAACAGCCCAAAAATCAAAAATCACAGAATAATCAGCACAATCCCATGCCATCCATGCCCTCCATGATGTTTAAATTCAAGACACCCCACAGAAAGACTAGGCCCATGCACCACTCACTACCCCTGGTCCAAAGGCCCCAACAACAGCCCAAAAATCGAAAAACACAGAAAAATCAATACAATCCCATGCCATCCATGCCCTCCAAGATGTTTAAATTCAAGACACCCCACAGAAAGACTAGGCCCATGCACCACTCACTACCCCTGGGCATAATGTATGAAAGCTAGGCAAAATGGGTGCAGGCCTGAGAACACTGCCTGCATTCAAAATGGCCCCTTGCCTCCCAGCACATGCCCAGGGCCTGCCAGTACCAGCACTCAAAATGGGCCCCACCCACATGGCCTGTCCCCATGAACACCCCAAAAAATCGAAAAACACAGAAAAATGAGCACAATCCCATGCCATCCATGCCCTCCATGATGTTTAAATTCAAGACTCCGCACAGAATGACTAGGCCCATGCACCACTCACTACCCCTAGTCAAAAGGCCCCAACAACACCTTAAAAAATCGAAAAACACAGAAAAATCTGCACAATCCCATGCCATCCATGCCCTCCATGATGTTTAAATTAAAGACACCCCACAGAAAGACTAGGCCCATGCACCACTCACTCCCCCTGGTCAAAAGGCCCCAACAACAGCCCAAAAATTGAAAAACAGAAAAATCAGCACAATCTTATGCAATCCATGCCCTCCATGAGGTTTAAATTCAAGACACCCAACAGAAAGACTAGGCCCATGCACCACTCACTACCCCTGGCCAAAAGGCCCCAACAACAGCCCAAAAACTAAAAAAAAAACAGAATAATCAGCACAATCCCATGCCATCCATGCCCTCCATGATGTTTAAATTCAAGACACCCCACAGAAAGACTAGGCCCATGCACCACTCACTACCCCTGGTCCAAAGGCCCGAACAACAGCCCAAAAATCGAAAAACACAGAAAAATCAATACAATCCCATGCCATCCATGCCCTCCATGATGTTTAAATTCAAGACACCCCACAGAAAGACTAGGCCCATGCACCACTCACTACCCCTGGGCATAATGTATGAAAGCTAGGCAAAATGGGTGCAGGCCTGAGAACACTGCCTGCATTCAAAATGGCCCCTTGCCTCCCAGCACATGCCCAGGGCCTGCCAGTACCAGCACTCAAAATGGCCCCCACCCACATGGCCTGTCCCCATGAACACCCCAAAAAATCGAAAAACACAGAAAAATCAGCACAATCCCATGCCATCCATGCCCTCCATGATGTTTAAATTCAAGACACCCCAAAGAATGACTAGGCCCATGCACCACTCACTACCCCTAGTCAAAAGGCCCCAACAACACCCTAAAAAATCGAAAAACACAGAAAAATCAGCACAATCCCATGCCATCCATGCCCTCCATGATGTTTAAATTAAAGACACCCCACAGAAAGACTAGGCCCATGCACCACTCACTCCCCCTGGTCAAAAGGCCCCAACAACAGCCCAAAAATTGAAAAACAGAAAAATCAGCACAATCTTATGCCATCCATGCCCTCCATGATGTTTAAATTCAAGACACCCCACAGAAAGACTAGGCCCATGCACCACTCACTACCCCAGGTCAAAAGGCGCCAACAACAGCCCAAAAATCGAAAAACACAGAAAAATCAGCACAATCCCATGCCATTCATGCCCTCCATGATGTTTAAATTCAAGACACCCCACAGAAAGACTAGGCCCATGCACCACTCACTACCCCTGGTCAAAAGGCCCCAACAACAGCCCAAAAATTGAAAAACACAGAAAAATCAGCAGAATCCCATGCCATCCATGCCCTCCATGATGTTTAAATTCAAGACACCCCACAGAAAGACTAGGCCCATGCACCACTCACTACCCCTGGTCAAAAGGCCCTAACAACAGCCCAAAAATCGAAAAACACAGAACAATGAGCACAATCCCATGCCATCCATGCCCTCCATGATGTTTAAATTCAAGACACCCCACAGAAAGTCTAGGCCCATGCACCACTCACTACCCCTGGGCATAATGTATAAAAGATAGGCAAAATGGGTGCAGGCCTGAGAACACTGCCTGCATTCAAAATGCCCCCATGCCTCCCAGCACATGCCCAGGGCCTGCCTGTACCAGCACCCAAAATGGCCCCCACCCACATGGCCTGTCCCCATGAACACCCCAAAAAATCGAAAAACACAGAAAAATGAGCACAATCCCATGCCATCCATGCCCTCCATGATGTTTAAATTCAAGACACCCCACAGAAAGTCTAGACCCATGCACCACTCACTACCCCTAGTCAAAAGGCCCCAACAACAACCCAAAAAATCAAAAAACACAGAAAAATCAGCACAATCCCATGCCATCCATGCCCTCCATGATGTTTAAATTCAAGACACCCCACAGAAAGACTTGGCCCATGCACCACTCACTCCCCCTGGTCAAAAGGCCCCAACAACCGCCCAAAAATCGAAAAAACACAGAAAAAGCAGCACAATCCCATGCCATCTATGCCCTCCATGATGTTTAAATTCAAGACACCCCCCAGAAAGACTAGGCCCATGCGCCACTCACTACCGCTGGTCAAAAGGCCCCAACAACAGCCCAAAAATCGAAAAGAATAGAAAAATCAGCACAATCCCATGCCATCCATGCCCTCCATGATGTTTAAATTCAAGACACCCCACAGAAAGACTAGGCCTATGGACCACTCACTACCCCTGGGCATAATGTATGAAAGCTAGGCAAAATGGGTACAGGCCTGAGAACACTGCCTGCATTCAAAATGTCCCCTTGCCTCCCAGCACATGCCCAGGGCCTGCCTGTACCAGAACTCAAAAAGGCCCCCACCCACATGTCCTGTCCCCATGAACACCCCAAAAAATCGAAAAACACAGAAAAATCAGCACAATCCCATGCCATCCATGCCCTCCATGATGTTTAAATTCGAGACACCCCACAGAAAGACTAGGCCCATGCACCACTGACTACCCCTGGTCAAAAGGCCCTAACAACAGCCCAAAAATCGAAAAACACATAAAAATCAGCACAATCCCATGCCATCCATGCCCTCCATGATGTTTAAATTCAAGACACCCCACAGAAAGACCAGGCCCATGCACCACTCACTACCCCTGGGCATAATGTATGAAAGATAGGCAAAATGGGTGCAGGCCTGAGAACACTGCTTGCATTCAAATTGGCCCCTTGCCTCCCAGCACATGCCCAGGGCCTACCTGTACCAGCACTCAAAATGGCCCCCACCCACATGGCCTGTCCCCATGAACACCCCAAAAAATCGAAAAAACACAGAAAAATCAGCACAATCCCATGCCATCCATGCCCTCCATGATGTTTAAATTCAAGACACCCCACAGAAAGACTAAGCCCATACACCACTCACTACCCCTGGTCAAAAGGCCCCAACAACAGCCAAAATATTGAAAAACACAGAAAAATCAGCACAATCCCATGCCATCCATGCCCTCCATGATGTTTAAATTCGAGACACCCCCCAGAAACACTAGGCCCATGCGCCACTCACTACCGCTGGTCAAAAGGCCCCAACAACAGCCCAAAAATCGAAAAGAATAGAAAAATCAGCACAATCCCATGCCATCCATGCCCTCCATGATGTTTAAATTCAAGACACCCCACAGAAAGACTAGGCCTATGCATCACTCACTACCCCTGGGCATAATGTATGAAAGCTAGGCAAAATGGGTACAGGCCTGAGAACACTGCTTGCATTCAAATTGGCCCCTTGCCTCCCAGCACATGCCCAGGGCCTGCCTGTACCAGAACTCAAAAAGGCCCCCACCCACATGTCCTGTCCCCATGAACATCCCAAAAAATCGAAAAACACAGACAAATCAGCACAATCCCATGCCATCCATGCCCTCCATGATGTTTAAATTCGAGACACCCCACAGAAAGACTAGGCCCATGCACCACTGACCACCCCTGGTCAAAAGGCCCTAACAACAGCCCAAAAATCGAAAAACACATACAAATCAGCACAATCCCATGCCATCCATGCCCTCCATGATGTTTAAATTAAAGACACCTCCCAGAAAGACTAGGCCCATGCACCACTCACTAACCCTGGGCATAATGTATGAAAGCTAGGCAAAATGGGTGCAGGCCTGAGAACACTGCCTGCTTTCAGAATAGCCCCTTGCCTCCCAGCACATGCCCAGGGCCTGCCTGTACCAGCGCTCAAAATGGCCCCCACCCACATGGCCTGTCCCCATGAACACCCCAAAAAATCGAAAAACACAGAAAAATCAGCACAGTCTTATGCTATCCATGCCCTCCATGATGTTTAAATTCAAGACACCCCACAGAAAGACTAGGCCCATGCACCACTCACTACCCCAGGTCAAAAGGCCCCAACAACAGCCCAAAAATCGAAAAACACAGAAAAATCAGCACAATCCCATGCCATCCATGCCCTCCATGATGTTTAAATTCAAGACACCCCACAGAAAGACTAGGCCCATGCACCACTCACTACCCCTGGTCAAAAGGCCCCAACAACAGCCCAAAAATTGAAAAACACAGAAAAATCAGCAGAATCCCATGCCATCCATGCCCTCCATGATGTTTAATTTCAAGACACCCCACAGAAAGACTAGGCCCATGCACCGCTCACTACCCCTGGTCAAAAGGCCCTAACAACAGCCCAAAAATCGAAAAACACAGAAAAATCAGCACAATCCCATGCCATCCATGCCCTCCATGATGTTTAAATTCAAGACACCCCACAGAAAGACTAGGCGCATGCACCACTCACTACCCCTGGGCATAATGTATAAAAGATAGGCAAAATGGGTGCAGGCCTGAGAACACTGCCTGCATTCAAAATGGCCCCTTGCCTCCCAGCACATGCCCAGGGCCTGCCTGTACCAGCACCCAAAATGGCCCCCACTGACATGGCCTATCCCCATGAACACCCCAAAAAATTGAAAAACAGAAAAATCAGCACAATCCCATGCCATCAATGCCCTCCATGATGTTTAAATTCAAGACACCCCACAGAAAGACTAGACCTATGCACCACTCACTACCCCTAGTCAAAAGGCCCCAACAACAACCCAAAAAATCGAAAAACACAGAAAAAGCAGCACAATCCCATGCCATCCATGCCCTCCATGATGTTTAAATTCAAGACACCCCCCAGAAAGACTAGGCCCATGCGCCACTCACTACCGCTGGTCAAAAGGCCCCAACAACAGCCCAAAAATCGAAAAGCATAGAAAAATCAGCACAATCCCATGCCATCCATGCCCTCCATGATGTTTAAATTCAAGACACCCCACAGAAAGACTAGGCCTATGCACCACTCACTACCCCTGGGCATAATGTATGAAAGCTAGGCAAAATGGGTGCAGGCCTGAGAACACTGCCTGCATTCAAAATGGCCCCTTGCCTCCCAGCACATGTCCAGGGCCTGCTTGTACCAGCACTCAAAACGGCCCCCACCCACATAGCCTGTCCCCATGAACACCCCATAAAATTGAAAAACACAGAAAAATCAGCACAATCCCATGCCATCCATGCCCTCCATGATGTTTAAATTCAAGACACCCCACAGAAAGACTAGGCCCATGCACCACTCACTACGCCTGGTCAAAAGGCCCTAGCAACAGCCCAAAAATCGAAAAACACAGAAAAATCAGCACAATCCCATGCCATCCATGCCCTTCATGATGTTTAAATTCAAGACACCCCACAGAAAGACCAGGCCCATGCACCACTCACTACCCCTGGGCATAATGTATGAAAGATAGGCAAAATGGGTGCAGGTCTGAGAACACTGCTTGCATTCCAATTGGCCCCTTGCCTCCCAGCACATGCCCAGGGCCTGCCTGCACCAGCACTCAAAATGGCCCCCACCCGCATGGCCTGTCCCCATGAACACCCCAAAAAATCGAAAAAACACAGAAAAATCAGCACAATCCCTCGCCATCCATGCCCTCCATGATGTTTAAATTCAAGACACCCCACAGAAAGACTAAGCCCATGCACCACTCACTACCCCTGGTCCAAAGGCCCCAACAACAGCCAAAATATTGAAAAACACAGAAAAATCAGCACAATCCCATGCCATCTATGCCCTCCATGATGTTTAAATTCAAGACACCCCACAGAAAGACTAGGCCTATGAACCACTCACTACCCCTGGGCATAATGTATGAAAGCTAGGCAAAATGGGTGCAGGCCTGAGAACACTGCCTGCATTCAAAATGGCCCCTTGCCTCCCAGCACATGCCCAGGGCCTGCCTGTACCAGCACTCAAAATGACCCCCACCCACATGGCCTGTCCCCATGAACACCCTAAAACATCGAAAAACACAGAAAAATCAGCACAATCCCATCTCATCAATGCCCTCCATGATGTTTAAATTCAAGACCCCACAGAAAGACTAGGCCCATGCACCACTCACTACCCCTGGTCAAAAGGCCCCAACAGCAGCCCAAAAATCGAAAAACCCAGAAAAATCAGTACAATCCCATGCCATTCATGCCCTCCATGATTTTTAAATTCAAGACACCCCACAGAAAGACCAGGCCCATGCACCACTCACTACCCCTGGGCATAATGTATGAAAGATAGGCAAAATGGGTGCAGGCCTGAGAACACTGCTTGCATTCAAATTGGCCCCTTGCCTCCCAGCACATGCCCTGGGCCTGCCTGCACCAGCACTCAAAATGGCCCCCACATACATGGCCTGTCCCCATGAACACCCCAAAAAATCGAAAAAACACAGAAAAATCAGAACAATCCCATGCCATCCATGCCCTCCATGATGTTTAAATTCAAGACACCCCACAGAAAGACTAGGCCCATGCACCACTCACTACCCCTGGTCAAAAGACCCCAACATCAGCCCAAAAATCGAAAAACACAGAGAAATCAGCACAATCCCATGCCATCCATGCCCTCCATGAAGTTTAAATTCAAGACACCCCACAGAAAGACTAGGCCCATGTACCACTCACTACCCCTGGTCAAAAGGCCCCAACAACAGCCCAAAAATCGGAAAACACAGAACAATCAGCACAATCCCATGCCATCCATGCCCTCCATGATGTTTAAATTCAAGACACCCACAGAAAGACTAGGCCCATGCACCACTCACTACCCCTGGTCAAAAGGCCCCAACAACAGCCCAAAAATCAAAAATTCCAAAATTGTAGTTGCAGCAACTGTAATGCCCCAAACAATCTTACTTGTGAAATTTCTAATCCAAAAGTGATCCAGAGAAAGTCAAAAAGGCCTCAAATCCAAATATCCAGCAGCATCCACAAAAAGTCATCCTTCCAGGTCAAGATCCGAATGAAAGTGACCAGCACATGAAGAAAGCACTAGGAGAAGCCTGCTGGACAGGAACAGGAAATTGGAGACTGTGGGGCACTTTCTTCCTCCCACCCGCCCCCCCCCCAAAATGGACTCCTTGCAAAAAAAAGTGCAGGCAAATGTCAACCTGAGGAGTTATTCTGATAAAAATCATAATTTTCAGAAGGTTTATGCTGCTTGCTGGTGGATTTCTTGTGCAGAATTGCAAATTCTGTATTTCGCGAGTGCGAGATTGTTGCTGCCCGCCGCATCAACGTGTTCGCAATTGCGAACTCTCGCGATGCGTGCTGTGCAAGGTGGCAAGCCGCGATTACGTAATCGCGGTCGCCAAACTCCCGCGGGATCCCGCAGCAAGATCCAAAATGGCGCAGCACTCGCAAAATATCGAGAAAAACAACCCGGCAAACACTGAATGACGGTAAGTGAACGCCGCGCGCCGCAATATTGTATCACCAAGCAAAAAATCCACCGCGTGCGAATTTGCGGATTTTCGGCAAATTCGTGAGAGTTCGCGGATTGCGAATTTACCAAAAATCCGCAAAATCCGCGAGCGGAACGGATTTTACGCCCATGCTTACCCGCACCGTCCTTGGGAGAAGACTTTCGAAGCTTGAAGGCGATTTTGGGCTGTTTTGGGTCATTTTTCCCCATGGTGGAAGGCCCCGGCAGTCGAGGAGCGGCCCACAGGAGTAAAGAAGAGCTGGAGGCCCAACAACCCCTGACAGCCGGCAGCAGGAGGGAGCGGGAGGTAGGTGGAGTCCGCCCAATACACTTCCAGGGTCAGGCAAGGGGCACCTTGACGAGCAATGAAGAAAGAACGTGAAGCCCCCGGGAGCAGGACATAGCGTGGTTGAACTATGGCACAACCCGGGCCAGCACCCCTCGAGGCGCCAGAGTACCGAGGTTGCAGAGGAGGGTGTCCAGCGGGCTGCAGAACAGGTCAGTATAGTCAGCCGATCAATACCGACCTTCCCAAATAATGCGAGTCGTAGAAGGGCACCTCCAAAGCCGTGGGAGAGAGAGCCCCTAGGGAGAACAAGGGCGAAGGGACTTCATCCAACTGGCCACCAAGCCAAGCAGCCACATTCAGAAGATGACAGTCCGCCTGGGGCAGCCTTCATGAAATAAGGCCGGAGCAGTGGGGCCCAGCCAGGCACCGGACAGAGCCGCAGGGCAGGGTGCAAGCAGTCCCAGTATGCCCACAGGGGCAGAGGCGGTAGTCAACAGGGGTGTTACAGGTGCAGCAGGTCCAGGGCCCAATCGTGGAGGCACAGCTCCTGACTAAGAGGCAGAATTAGGAGCGAGGGCAGGCAGTAAACAAAGAGCAGCATACAGCCTCCACGCAGTCCCAAAAGCTGATTGTCGCCAGGAGGGGGGGGAAGAGCGCCAAACTGCAGAAGTGGCAGGCGTGGATGCGCCGGGGGCCCTCCACTCACGGCCCTGAACCTAGGCACCAACTGCGGCCGCGCCCTCCCTTAGCACACCAGGACGGGCAGAGCGGCCCACGAGCCCCAACACCGTAGGCCACAACTCTCACCCAGGGGTCCCGGGAGGCTTCCAGCAATGCCTGGACGGCCACAGCTGCCACAGATGAAGGAGACCCGATCACGTAGTTCCAGGGCCGCAAGGGCCCGGTATGCAAAGCAGCGGCACAGCCCCCCTAAAGGGCGCGAGTGAAGGCAGCTGCAAGACAGCTGCAGTCGGCAGCAGTCAGGAGGCAGACTGGAGGCCAGAAGGGCAGAAGAAGGACCAAGGCCCGACCCCGGTGGCACAGCTCACAGGCAGAGGAGGAGGCAGGTGGGGAGTAGGCTCCAGCGGTCAGCGCTCACACACACCAGCAGACGGAGGGACGTCGAGGGGGGTGCTCATCAAACCTGGTCGATAGAGAGCGGGAAGGAACAGGGGGTCTGCCGTCCACAGCACCGAGCCTGGGCACCCGCAGCGGCTGCAAACAGCAGCCCAGAGCACACCAGAGGCCCGGCGCCTACCCTGCAACAAACAAGGCCGGACGGGCAGACCCCCAACCTCGCCCACAGAGCTACAGCAACAGCCACACTCCCCCAGGGGCAGCCAACAGTACACAGCGATGTCCGGCACCCAGGGGCAGTCCTACGTGGAGTAGGCCCGGCTACATGAACAAGGTACCGGAGGCCCGGCAGCAGAGGAACAATGGCACAGCTTCACCTCCAAGCACCTCAAGACGACCACAGCGCGATCCTTCGGCACCGAACAGAGGAGGGAGTCAGGATGCAGCTTAGAGCGACAGCAAAGGTAGGGATGTCGACAGGATTAATTGTGGATTTTGATGCTTCGCCGGCTGAGCCCACTCAGTGTGCGGCCACCTTGCAGCCGGCCAAGCCACGCCCCCCCAGGTCTATTACATTTTTGGGAAGAACTGACTCAGTTGACATTACTTTCCAGGAAATTGTTAAAACCTACCTTCTGGGCTTATATTCAAAATAGTGTGCTACATACCTGGGATACTGGTACATTGACAACCAAGTTCCTTCTTTTCAAAGAAGTAGCAAGCTTTGAGTCTTTTCTGGATGAAGTACGCCTACAACTAGCCAAATCTTTATGCATGAAGTTCAGATATAGTGTGTTGCAAATTAATGTGAACATATCAAAATGGGCTAGCAGCTATGATTGAAAAAACAATGAGCGTTGTGTATTATGTCAAACTGAGACTAAGGGAAATTATTTACATGTATTATTTTTTTGTCCTGCATATGGCAAACCCAGGAAGAAATGGATTAAACCCATTTGTAGAAACATGAACACTAGATTTTGCCTGGAGGCGGAAAGAATATTGAAAACAGATACATCCCAAAAATACTTTTTAGTGTTAGCAGATATTTATTTTATGTGAGCTTCATAAGAGCTACAGCTGGGTTGAAGATGTAATGATTTACAAATATGTGTACCTAAGCCTATAGTCTTAAGTAAGCGAAGCTCACGCACTTTATGACTTAATGGTGTTACATGTAATTTTGTGGTTTTACTATTTGCACTAAAAAACATTGTATTTTTTGGAAGATCATTTAAGGAATTGTACTGAAAGTTACAAATAATGGAGGACGAGTTACTATTACGTAAGGGATATTTGATTCAAGCGCTCCATATAAATGATTTTATAAAACAAGTAATACCTATTTTAATGTATTTATTATATTATATATTTTAATCGTCATATTGCGCTTTGGTCATTCTATTGTCAATTTTTACTATTGCTCCTCTCCTTGAGGAAGTGCTACTAATTGAAGGCGAAGTTGTATCAATTCTATTTAATAATTTGAATGTGAATGCTTTATATTCTTGAGTGTGATTAATTATGATGTATCTTTTATGGTTTTAACTGAACCGAAATATAGACATTTCGAAATGTTGAATTTGATTGCCAACAAGTGAGAACGAGCTGTAGGGGAAGTATAGGCTGAGAAGTGAAGCGATTTTAGACCTTGCAGATGATTTACACCCTGTTCTAGGTAAAAACACACACAAAAGTTATGTCATCTATCTACATTTGTAGGTCGTACGCTCCCAGGACTTGGTAGTTATCATGGCTTAGTAGGTACAGCTGGTGGGGTGTCAGAGACAGGCCTGTCCAGTTTTGTTCACAAAATTCTGAGTGTTGTGGTGTTCCCTAAAATATTTAGGGTTACACCAGGTAGATAACCTGACCATCAAAAGCAAACCACAATATTTTCTGAGGAATGGAAAGCTGATTTGTGTCTCTCATCCCTCCCAACTTCGCACTTCAATGTACGATTGCTTTGTGACTGCAATTGCTGTCGCAAAACACTTGGGGCCTCATTTATGAGGCCCCTTGCGCCATCGGAACTTCACTTTTCATGAAGTTCCGTGGCGCAGAAGCCTGCTTGGTATTTATCAGGCAGCAGTACGCCAGTTTTTGTGGCGTACTGCTGCCTGATAAATATCAGTCCCTTTAACGCAGTGTTCTGCGTTAAAGGGGCGTGCAATGGGTGTTGCTGGGGGCGTTCCCAGCAACATCCATGGCCTTTTGACACTGCCCCAGATTTACGAGAAATCGTAACTCTGAAGCAGTGCCAAAAGCTTACGCCTCCCCAGGGGAGGTGTAAGGGAGGCGCAACAAGGAGAAATGTCTTTATTTCTCCTCGTATTTCCTTTTTCTATGTGTGCTGCATTCTACAGCACACATAGAAAGAGGAAAAGCCTCTTGTGATTATTTTTGTACAGAAAGGTTTCCCTTCCTGTACAAAAATAATCTTCCCCGCAACGCAGGCACCCTTGCACCATTGTGCAAGGGTGCCTGAGCTGGCGCAGGCAGCCCATTGTGCGCCGGCGCAGGGGAAAAGGACAGGAATGCGCCGTATCTTATAGATACGGCGCATTTCTGCCCTTTTCTTTTGCCGTAGGGAAGCGCAGCAGGAAGGCCTGCTGCGCTTCCCTACGGCAAAAAGTCATAAATGAGGCCCTTGCAGTTTACCACCTACTTAAGCCACTAGCAAATGGGAAGTGGTCCCCAGGGGACCTCCTTCCCCTTTGTGAATGTATGGGAAAATATTTTTTAAGAGCAGGCAGTGGTCGCACGGACCACTGCCTAGTCTGGAAAAATGAAACAGAAACTATTAACTTTTCTTTTTTAAATGCATCCTGTTTTCCTTTAAGGGAAACGGACTGCATTTAAAAAAAGACAGCTTTATTTAAAAAAGTCACAGACATGGTGATGTGCTGACCTCAGCAGACCATCTTCCCTGGAAGTGCTAGCCATTCCCAATGGGGTTGCAAATTGCAACTACTTCTTGAATATTAATGAGGCAGGCAAAGTGCGACCCCATTAGGAATCACAAACAGTGAGACAATGTTGTAACTTACATTTTGCGAGTCGCAAAATGATGCAATTTGCGCCATATACATCTGGCCCTAGATTTATATGCTTTGCTTCCCCTACACTCCTGCCTCAACCCTCACCCGCCACCGTGCTGGCATCAATGCAGCCTTTGGTCGCATTACAGACTAAACTTTATGGCCCCTAGGAAAATGTTTGCAAGTACCCATGATCTAGAGTAATGAAATAACCACAATTGGCGCTTTGTGCTTTTTTGGCACTATTTTATCCAGAAACGTTAAAAATTCTTAAGTAATTGGATTTTTGCTTTCACATAATTATGCAAAGATAAAATGATACTGTGCGTAATTGCATGAAATGCAAATCTATAATTCTGTGCTTTATTTTATCATAAAAAGCTTACTCGGATCAACTTTGGACACGAGGATGTACTTCGGTCTAAAAACTTGTGCAAACAAACAAAAGCAACACTAACAACAGCTGCTTCAGTGCTATTGTTTCAATGCATTTACAGTCAATTTTTACTCAGAAAGGCACATTATTATATGAAGTCTCATAACAGTGTAATGTCAGGAATTCTGCGAATTCCCAAAATTATGCAAATGATACCAACGTAATTTAAATTTCACCCAGACCTACTCCCTCCTTCTTATTCTTCATAATTGCTACTGTCTTCTCAAGCACTTAGGACCCCAGCCAAAAACCCAATCCAACTAGTATTGCTGAGCTTCTCCAAGGCAGTTTAGCAGAGCATACATCAGATAACCATGCAAGCGGGTCTTCTGAATGTCTAGGCACACTTTACAACTGGCTTCTTTAATGTCAAATATACAAATAACCGTGCCAACACAGGTGAGCATGATATGTTAACCATGCAGCAGTGTTAATGGTGTGCCTTTTAGCGTTGCGCCATGTTTTCAAGTACATGTTAGTGGCGTAATGCCACACAGGGTCTGAAATTGGGCAATTACCTTTTATCCCATTTCATACTATTTGTGCATTTTTATCCTGGACTTAAAAAATTAATAAACCCGGGGAAACAGATGAAACTGTATAGTTTCCCATAAATGGCTAGCCTCAGGGAAGGAAAAATCATATATCAAAGTATAGTAGTAACAAATCTTTCTTTTCAGGTGTGGCGAGTAGGGCTCCACTCATGATAACCAAGGATTTTAGAAACTGCACTCAGCCCACTCTTCCAGGTTACAGAGTCTTTAACTTATGCAACAGCATGCATTTTATTTCGAACCTTATTAGGAATTCAGGAGAACGGCAGGTAGATTCACAATCCTTGCACCTGTTATTGTTCCATGTATTTTAATAAAGAACTGGCATGGAGCTTGGAAGTCATGGCTGTCTATAGAGGAGAATAGTTATACAGTAGGGAGCTTATTTATGAGAGCTCTGCATGACTTTTGCACCACATAAACTGGTACATGCATGACGCAGGGATCTCATAAGCTTTATAAAGCCACAAAAAGCCATCCTGTGTGGTCTCATAAATCATGAGTAAGGTGGCACAGCACAAATTGCTGTGACGCCTTACTCTGCGCCCGTAAGGCATCCCATGGATGTTTCGGTGGGATTTCCCATGTCGCACCGTTGGAAATTGATACTGTCCCATATTTACAAAATGATGTAAACCTAAGGAAGTCCCAAATCTGTAAACCTCCTGAGGTGAGGCATAATGAGGAGGAATATGTTTATTCTACCTAGTTTTATCCTCTTTCCGTGTGTGCTGCATTGACATTACATTCTGCAGGACACATAGAAGGAGGGAAACACCTCTTTGGATTGGTTTTGTGTAGGAAGGTGCACAAAAACTTCCTGTCTACAAAGGAGGCACCCTTGCACCATGGTGCATGGGTGCCCACGTTGGTGCTAGACTGCCGAAACGGCATTGGCGCAGGCAGAAAGAATAGGAATGCACTGTATTGCTCAAATACGGGGCATTCCTGCCCTTTCACTTTCGCGTATGGCAGTGCAGAAAGGCAAATTGCTGTGCTGCCCTCCACCAAAATTCCATAAATGAAGTCCTTAATGTCTGCAGGAAATGAACTCCCACATTGCCTTGTACATCTGTCCACTGAGGTAAACACATTTCACTCAGGGTACCTTCCTACCCTTTAATACCAGGCCTCATATTTATGGCAGTCCCCACAGAAGTATGACTCAATGGGGTAAATGTAGTACAATTGTTTGTAACAAGGAAAGCCAGTAAATCTGCACAAATATCAAATTTATCACAATTGGAGAAGTTAGTGGCGCAGGAGTTCCAAACCAGTTTGATAAACAAGGACCAGTGATTGGCCTGGAAGCGCATTTAGGGTTATTGAGGGTTCACATTCTGGCCCAGAAGAACTCAGAGTTTAAACTAATTACAATAAGTGAAGTGAGGAAGTTGGGCACATCTCTCAATGCTGGATTTAGTTGTTTGTGGTTTGAACTTACTCTGAGTTTCAGCTGAGAAAATGTTCCCATTTAGGCAGACATTTGATGCACTGTCCTTGGTAGCAGGCTGAACCAATGCTCAGTTGGTAACTCTGGTATGTAAAGATCAAGGGCTAGATGTAAGTAATTTAAATGTACCGATTCGAAAATACCGAATTGTACCGATTCGGTATTTTCAAATCAGTAAATGCTATGTGGGTAATTAATCGACAAAAAATACTGAATCGTTAAGATTTGGTATTTACCGAATCGGTAATTACCAATTCGGTATTTGCCATTCATTTCTATGGGCCTGGAGGCCCGTAGGAATGAATGTCAATTACCGAATCGGTAAATACCGATTCTGTAAAATTGGGGAAAAGTCAAGGGTGGCAGGGTGTCACTTTGACACCCTGCTGCACCCCTGATTAGTGCTTGTGTGCACATGTGGCACACATACATGTATGTCTGTCACATGGCACAGGTGTAAATGCACATATTTTCATTTACATAGGAATTCGTTATTTACCACCAACTATTAATTGGTGGTAAATAACGAATCCTTTAAGCCCAGAAGCACTGTTTGAAGTGCTTCCTACATTTCATTTACCGATTTGGTAAATACAGAATCGGTAAATGATGATTTGGTAAATACCGAATCGGTAAATACCGATTCGTTATTTACCGAATCGGAAAATATGCCCCTTACATAGGAAAAGTCTATTACCGGTTGGTAATGGCCGATTTCAGCCGTTACCAACCAGTAATAGGCCACCTACATCTGGCCCCAAATTTCCAGTTCAAATGTTTGAAGTCATTTGGTGGGAAGGAGTAAAGGTAGCTGTAGTTCAGTGGGTTGAATCACCTTCTAATGCCCATTGAGGTGAGCTCAACCTCTGATGCTGCCAGCTCAAATTTGTTTCAGGGATTGGCTTTTTGATGGTCTTTTGATTGTATGTGTAAGATATCGCAATCAATCAATCAAATCAGGTGTTTGTTAAGAGTTACTACTCACCCGTAAGGGTCTCAAGGCGCTTGGGGGAGGGGAGTGGGGTCATAGGATCCAGTCTATCAAGGAGGGGCTCTATTGAAGAGCCAGGTTTTGAGGTTTCTTGCGAAGATGGGGAGCGATGTTGTCTGTCTGAGGTGGAGTGGAAGGTCGTTTCAGGCTCTGGCTGCGTGGAAGAAGAATGAGCGGCCCCCCGATCTGGTCTTCATGGTGCGGGGGACCACGGAGTAGGAGAGCTGGGCTGATTGTAGGGTCCTTTGGGGTGCGTGGAATTTGAGTCAGCTGTTCGGGTATGCTGGTCTGGTGTCGTGGAAGGTCTTGTTAGCTTGGGTTAGCATCTTGAATGTGACTCTTGCTTCGATGGGGAGCCAGTGGAGTGTGCAAAGGTGCTGGGAGATGTGGCAGTGTCTTGGCAGGTTGAGGACCAGTCTTTCGTCTTGGATGCTATGTAGCTTGCGGGTGAGATTTTTGTTTAATCCAGCATGGAGTGCATTGCCATAGTTGAGCCTGCTGGTGACCAGGGCATGAGTGACAGTCTTTCTGTGTTTAAGGGGGATTCGTTTGAAGGTCCTACGTAGGAGGCAGATGGAATGGAAGCAGGAGGACAAGACAAAGTTGATCTGGCGGTCAATTTTGAGCTCTGAGTCCAGGATGATTCCCAGGTTGCATGTGTGGTCTGTGGGGGTGGGCGGGTTTCCGAGGACGGGGGGCCACCAGGTATTGTTCCAGGCGTCAGGGTTTGGGCCATGATGAGTACTTCCGTTTTGTTGGTATTTGGTTGCAGGCAGCTGTATTTTATCCATTTGGTGATGGTAACCATGCCTTCTCAAAAGTTGTGTCTGGTGGTGTTGAATTCGTTGGACAGGGAGAGGATGAGTTGGGTGTCGTCTGTGTATGACACAATCTTGAGTCTGTAGGTTCTGACGATGGGGGCGAGTGTAACCATGTAGACGTTGAAGAGCGTAGGGCTGAGGAAAGACCCCTGGGGAACTCCGCAGGTGGTAGGTGTAGGGTCCGAGAGGAAAGGGGGGAGTCTGACATGCTGCATTCTGTCAGAGAGGAAGGAGCAGAACCAGTCCAGGGCCTTGTCTTGGATCCCTGCATTGTAGAGTCTGCATATTAAGGTGTGGTGAGAGACTGTCGAACGCCGCTGAGAGGTTGAGGAGGATGAGGGCTTCTGTTTCTCCTTTGTCCAGTAAGGTACCGATGTCGTCTGTTGCACAGAGGAGGGCGGTTTTCGTACTGTGTTTTTTTCTGAAGCATATTGGGAAGAGTCGAGGATGTTGTGCTCTTCGATGAATGTGGTGAGTTGGCTGTTGATGGCTTTCTCAATGACTTTCGCTGGGAACAGGAGCAGGGATATGGGTCTATAGATTTTGAGGTCAGTGGAGTGTGCCAAGGGTTTCTTCAGGAGGGGGTTGATCTCAGTGTGTTTTCAGTCGTCAGGGAATGAGGCGGTTGCCAGGGAGCGGTTGATGGTGTGACAGAGCATGGGTGCGATGGTGTTGGTGGCTCTGTTGAAAATATGGTGGGGCAGGTGTCCGTGGGGGCCCCGGAGTGGATTGACTTAATTGTCTTTAGTGTCTATTTGTTGGTGAGGGCTGTGAAGTTGTCGATTGCTGGCTCCAGGGTGTCAGGGGTGGTTGGTGAGAGTTCAGTGTGTTTGTTGTCTTCATTGAAGTTGTCGTAGTTGCTTTTGATTTTGCGGTGGAAAATGTGCTGATTTTGTCGCAGAGGTCTTGTGAGGGGGATGTCAGTGGACTTGCTTGTGGGTTGGGCAAACTGCTTGATGATGTTGAAGAGTTCTTTGCTGTTGAGTGCATGAGTGGAGATTCTGTCTTCAATAGCTTTTTTCCTCGCTTTTCTGATGAGTTGGTGGTGGGCATTGGTGGTGGCTCTGAAGTTGTTGTGGGCTTCTGTGGATTTGGTGCTCCTCCAGGCCTTTTCGAGGTGGCAGCAAGTGCGTCTAGACTCTCGAAGTTTGGGGGTGAACCATCTAGCTTTTTTGGCGTGGGTGTTGTTGTTTTTCTTGAGGGGGACTATGTTGTTGTTGCTGTCAGAGATCCTTCTGTGCAGGGTTTGGGCTGCCGTGTTGGGGTTGTCGTTTTCCACGGTGGTTGGAGTGGAGTTGCTCAGTGATGAGATTAGCTGGTCGTCGGTGATTCTGGTCCAGTTTCTTCGTAGGAGCAGGTGCTGGTTTCTGTGGATGGTGGGTGTTCTGAAGGTGAAGTGGACGCATCGATGTTCAGTCAATGGGAGTTCGGTGGTGTGGCTGAAGGTGATGGAGTTTCCTGTTGTGAAGAGGGGGTTGAGGGTGTGTCCTGCTGGGTGCGTGGGTTCGGTCACGATCTGGCGGAGTCCAATGTTGTGGAGGGTAAAGTTACACTGTGTTTTCAATTTCTAAAACAAAATCCCAAAGTGAAATTTTGTTTTTGAAAAAAGAAACAATGCCACCCTCACCATTGGAGTTATCTCCCATGGTGATGGGGGCATTTTGTTGTTTTCATTACCCCTTACTACCACAGTTTTCCTGGCGATGATAGGATGTGAAAACTGACCTGTATGTCTGCTCATCTAACTTAGGTAGTTGGACATAGAGGGCAACCTGTGACAGTGGCACTTACTCTGTCGGGCCATGGGAACATGTAAAAGAAGAATCAAACAGTACCTCCTTGGAGAAAGTCTTCATTTTTTTCAAGGTGCCAAAAGTAAGTAGTAATATGTCCAAATTACATAAGTAAGGACATCATCCAACACGCAGGACATCACGGTGGAAGCAGGAGTCGAATACAATGTGAACTGCCCCAGTAAAATGCAACGCGGAGGATGTGGTTGGCAAATGAGAGCATCGAGGAGAATAGAGAAAGCCGCCGCCACTCACAAGTTGGCGGCACACAATATCGCGCAGTGCCGGATGGCTTTCAGTACGTTGTTGCATGCAGACACTGTGCAAAGGAGCAGAGGACGTCATCAGAAGCTCCTCTGTTGTTGCGGGTGACAGGAGTCTGTTGAAGGTGGGAGACGGTTTCCATAATAAGTTTGAATACGTATGACGCAGCAAAGAAATAAATATATAATAAATCCAAATAATCACAATGTCCCAAACGTGGCACAAATCCCACAACAGGAAACGACATCCAGCACGAAGTAATGGGAACAATTGAACTGGCACACATTACGGGACAATGAATAAAACAATGATATCTCACAAAGAGTGCATGCCTTCAGAACGTCTCAATCAAACACTGGCAGTAAAAAAAAAAAAAAAGTTCAAAGGCTTTGAATGCGATTGAAGATAAGGACCAGTAATTGAGGCAAAGAGGCTGTCATATAAATACACGCTAGTGGTTTTTTGTAGAATTTTGCATATAGCAATAACAATGTCCCATGCCAGTTGAAAAAATGGCGTGAGTACAAATAAATACTGTATACAGCGCAGTGCTTGTCATTCATGAAGCGTCACACGCATGAAAGAAGCCAGCTGCTGTATGTTACAGTAATAACTGACAAGAAAGATGCCATGTAGATGACTAATTAGTGCTCAGGCAGTCGCTGGTGATCACAAGTATAACAGCATATGGCACAGCAGCACATAACTCACCAAGCTTGAGTAGATGTTGGCAGGCCCAGGCGAGGCTGACCGGTGTAGTTTGGTCACTGGTGGGGCTGCGGCTACATGGAGGTAACACGTAGATGTTTCAAGCTTGGTTTCTTTGATGAAAGTTGCAGTATTGCAGGTTTCTAAGTTGCTGAAGGAAGGTTACTTGAAGTGTAAGTCCATAGAATTTGAATCCACGCAGGGTTTTTAAGACCAGATCATCGCTAAAATGTTGTAGTATGAAGTCCACAAGAGGCCAGGTAGTGGTTCCAGGAAGTAACTTTATTCAAGTTGTAGTTACAGAGGTGATAAGGTAAGTAGCAAGTAGGTAAGATGGTAGATAGGCCATTAGGTAAGTTGGTATGAAGGCCCTACCAAGAGCAGCTTACTTCTGCTCAACCTTAAGTCAACTGACTAACATGAGTCACCCCACAATCTGAGACATCATACAACATTCTAAATATGCTCAGGCTCAACAAAGAGGGAAGACAGGGAGAAAAGAGGAAGACAAGAAATGACCTTACAACAGGTTCCTATACGCTGTAATTTTTCATGTACCAAATGATATGCCCAAGGTAATAGATACATTACATTTATCTAAATTAAGCATGGTTTCTGCAACACAACAGTCAGATGTAAACACAACCTTTCAGGTAACTGATATGTACTTCTAAATTGTGGAACTGATCTATCTTGCTCCATAGTTTTCATAGCCATCCAGTAGGCTAAAGTCCCTAAAATCTGGAAGGCGGCAAGAGTAAAACCTCTACTAAAAAAGCCCGGTGCGGATGTAAATACCTTCTCAAACTACCGCCCCATTTCCTTGCTACCTTTCTCAGGGAAAGTATTAGAGGCATTTGTTAATGAACAGCTGATTGGCTATCTCGAGAGGAACAATCTACTCGACTCCTCTCAGTCAGGTTTCCGTGCTGCTCACAGCACGGAGACAGCCTTGATTGAGGTCACCGATAATATCAGATCTGCCCTTGACAAACGTCAATCGTGCATTCTGGTACTTTTAGACCTATCGGCTGCCTTTGACACCATCTCCCATCACATCTTGGTCAGAAGACTATGGGAGTGTGGTGTCAAAGGGCAGGTTTTAAGATGGTTTATTAGCTATCTGTCAAATCGAACAACCACACTGCAAACAGATGAAACCTTAGCCAGCACACGGCCAGTCACAAGGGGTGTGCCTCAGGGCTCTATCCTCAGCCCTTCGCTCTTTAATGTTTATATGTCCCCTTTAGCCAATCTCATTAGAGCATATGGATTTGACGTGTTATCATACGCTGATGACACGCAAATACTAGTCACCCTTGGCCATGACATAAATGACACCAAAAAGCGTTTCAAAAAATGCCTAGTGGAGGTTAGAAATTGGATGAGTCTGAATCATCTACAACTGAATGGTGCTAAATCTGAAATAATGACATTTGGCCAAGCCAGTGTACATTGGACCCAGGATTGGTGGCCCCCAGAAATGGGGGAATGCCCTGTCCTAAAGGAATCCCTCCGCAACCTTGGAATCCACATGGATAATAAATCATCCATGAAGGACCATGTAAACCACAGCGTCGGGACCTGTTTTGGAATCATGCGAAGTCTACGCAGAGTTTTCAAATGGATACCAAAGGAAGCACGCAGAGTTCTAGTTCAGGGCCTTATAATAAATAGGTTAGATTATGGTAACTCCCTTTTGCTTGCCATAAATGAGTGCCACATTAAGAAATTACAAGTTGTTCAGAACACTGCTGCTCGTCTGATTTTGGAATTACCAAAACGATCCCCCTCCCTGCCATGCCTAAAAAGTCTACATTGGCTCCCTGTAAAAAAAAGAGCCATTTTTAAAACCATGTGTTTGGTTCATAAACATATGCACGGCACAGGACCAAAATACTGGAACCCAAAATTTACATGGTACCAGCCTGGTCGAGAACTGAGATCTAGTTCTAAGTTCCAACTTACGCCATTTAGAGTTCAAACAGCTAGAAATGGTGGACGTGCTTTCTCCCACATGGCACCACTCTTATGGAACAAACTTCCTTTAAAAATCCGTACAACTATCGAACACATGAGTTTTCGAAAGTTGTTGAAAACGTGGCTTTTTAGTTAGGCCTTTACTTTCAGGATTTTTCACTATCTTTTTCTGGGATTGTCCGCATGCGCCATGAGACTCCCTCTGGGGATGTGATATGTTTGCGCAATACAAATATCCAGACTAGACTAAAAATATCCAGACTAAAGGGAGGGATTCCATGTGTCATTGGCTTGCAGGCTGAAGTTGTTAATATTCTTACTATTCTGTGTGATAGGTTTATGTCCTGAGATGGCGGAAGGTCAGGCTCAGGGATATACAGCTGAACCTGGAAGACAAAATCATGACACTTTAGCAGAGTATAAGGCGGTGAGGCCGAGTTAACAGGTGGCAGTCCACAGCAGACATGAAAATGGCCGAGTTTCTAACAGAACACATTAAAGCAGATGGATATTATCATACCATTAGCGTGGACTAGTGTAAGTATAATGGATAGCATGGTCTGGTCGTGGAATCTCACTAGAAGGCACTGATGCTTGATTGATGAAGATGGACTCCCAGGGAGTAAACCTTCTAATACAGGATGTTGAAACCTGGCTTTCTAAGTATTAAAAAGAAAATGTATTCAGGGAAATAAAAAATTATGCATTCTGGAGCCATCTACTACCATGTCCACTTAATTTGCCTCTTTATTGATGAAGAGGGCAGGTATAATTCCAATAAAATAAACTGAATGCATTTTGCCAAGGTATTTGGGGGGGGGGGGTGTAGATAGAGCGTGGCCTCGGGCATAATGCAGTCTCTGCCCCCCTCTCCTCTCTTACGATGGCTCTGGAGTTGATACATGAACGGATGTCCCATTCACCTGCGTTTGCTGTCGGGTTATACAAATATAAATACAGTGGTGCTATTATTATGGAGTTTTTTTCAGCTGCCACCGAACATATTTAAGAAAAGCTTTAGAATGTGTGCTTCACGCAGGAAAATCAATTTTGAAAACGAATATGAATTCCAGATTGCATCCTGCAATTCATGTACAGTTAGGCATGCTCTTTTTCCGAGGCAGGGCACTGCACAGACATCTGCAGACAGAAAGAAATGCAAAGCACATTCGCGTCTATTTGCACTCTGGAGGTTACACTGAAATGTAATGTTAATAAAAAAAGTTCTCCTTTACATTCCCTCTGATGCTAGCCTTTCAGTATTTCCACACAAAATGGCTAAACTCCTGCTTCTGGAAATTATCATTACAATTTTATCAATTCTATATTTTGGTGAGACTGCTCGAGTAAATGCCTTTGCAAAATTAGATTTTTCGTTGACATTAGGCGCCCAGTCTGCAATCCAATCCCATGTGTTTCTGTGCATTTTGGGCAGAAAACATTTCAAAATTGAACAATTGGATTTTCTAGATGGTCTCGAGGAGCACTTAGCTTAAGAGAATACACTTCCAAATCAAAAGCCTTTCAATCATTCTAAATATTATTTGTATGATATTTGCTTTATGTCTGGGAGCAGCATGAATTTTTATTGGATATTTGGCTGACTCTTGCACACATAGGTGATGTATGGAATGATCATTTCTGTATTTTTCTGGTGTTTGCATTGCAAGTGACATCTGGCTGACAGGAGCTTGGAGAAATTGGAGATGAAGTGCATGCTGCAGTTACCAGGGCATCATATTCATCAAAAGGTTTAAGGTTGGTCGGTCTTTACATACCATGTAAATCTGTGACCAGCAGCTGTAAAATAAGCCAATGGCCAACACCACTGCTTGAAAAGAGAATCTATTTGACAGACAACGATAAATAAGACTTGTATACAATTATACTGTAAAGGCACTAAAATATAATATGAAAGTTAGTATGAAAATGACGCCTTTTATTTAAAAAACATAGTAATTAAAAAGAAAAAGAATCATTGTTGTGATATTCTTGTGATAACCAATAACTGGTGAATTGTATCATTAATACTTGTTTTACATGAAAATACCTTAAAAAATGCTGAAACGTACTTCTTGCCTTGAAAAAAAGGACATTTTCAATAAAGCGTGGCGGGTATCGGAATGAAATAAAATAATTTTTAAACATGCAGTGTCAATGCCAAAAGTTCTACCTATCAACCTGAGCCATGATTAAAATATTACAGAAAATCCTACTGCAGTGAAAAAATAATAAAATACGATTGCTTTCTTCATACAATGTAACTATGAGGCACATCACTTAATGTGTGAAGATTAGGTGCCCTTCTGAGATGTAATAATCCCTTATGCATCACAATGCAAAGTCCCTTTATAATGCACAGTGATACAGCAATCAACCAATAGCATTAGAAAGAAATATGCCTCTAGGTGGAACCAAAGCCCACTCAATCTATAATTTAAAGTAGAATTTCTAACATTTGGTGAAGTGGGTAGCTGCTCTATTAACCCAGACATACAAATGTCCTCCGATGCGTTTAAGGGTTTGAAGTTATCCAAAACGCTGCGAAGATGGTCCTTCACACTGCACCCCTGAGCACAGAATTACTGTCACCTGGGGACAGATTACTGCACATTTAGCAAAGTGGTGCAAGCGTTTGAACGACTGAAGAAAAAATACAGTTTCGACAATTGCAATACATACACAGAAAAATGCCATTATGTGGTCGATTTTAGTCATTTGGAGCCTTCACTAGGAGACACATTCATTCCTTTGCTTTGCTGCTTCTTATGGAAGCGCCAGCCCCATCAAATAGGAGGGTGTGATTGTCAACCTTGTTGAGTAATGCTTCTGCATGTACCTTACCTATCCTAAGATAATTTACAGACTCTGTTCTACTCCTGGAGCAGACAATCGACGGCATTGGCTTGGTGGCTGCAGGCAGCCCAACAGGGTTCGTGCATATCTCGCTGCAGCCTGGAGGCCTTGATCTGGCCTGGAATGGGTTTTGACAGCTCCGCTCCTGTTTGAGGAGCCAACTAGAGCACCTGACACTCCTACAACAGTGCATTGGTAGGATGGCCTAGTTTTCTTTTGACTGAGGGTGAATGTTTGATTTGTTCTGCATTCCATCCATCGCTTGTGTGTCTTTTGATTTCTCACCCTAAGTGTGCTGAGTATGGCCAGACATAGTTCTCGGTCTCACTGTTCCACTGGATTCAAGCTAGCCTAGCTGATGAGGGGTGATGCCCAAAAAGCGGTCTGTGGATGCTTGTTTCTGGTGCGGGGAGAATCTGGCTTGGCAGTTAGGGCTGGTCTGGGCTGTCCCCATGAGGAGCAGGGTCTAGAATGATTTGCATAAAGCTGGGACGAAACTGCAATGGCATGGTGAGCAAAAGAACAATGAATTTATCCCAGATCTCTTGACTGGGGGTGAATGTTTGATTTGTTTAGCATTCCGTTAAATCATTTGTGTGTCTTTTGCTTTCTTGCCTTATCTGCATCGAGTATGCCCAGACATAAGCTCCTGGCTTGTTGTGGCATCGAATTCAACCTAGCCAGGCTGATGAGGAGTAATACCCCAAAACTGATACCAGGATGCTTGTTTCTTGTCCAGGGAGGACCTAGCTTGGCAGTTCGCTCTGGACATTTCCTTTGAGGAACAGGGTCAAGACTGATTTGCATATGGCTGGGTGTAAATTGGGATGACATGGTGAGCAAAAGAATGATAGATTTAACCCAGATCTCTTGAATGTGGGTGAATGTTTTATTTGTTCTGTATTCAGTCCATCATTTGTGTATCTTTTGATTTCTCACCGTAAGTGTGCCGATAATGCCCAAACATTTGTCCCGGGCTCACTGTGCCACTGGTTTCAAGCTAGCTTGGCTGATGCCCCAAAACCGTTACTAGGATGCTTATTTCGGGTGCAGGTTCTGGTCTAGACACAGAGTGGAACACATTCATGCACAACTCACTCATACTCAAAAGCAGGCACTGTGATAAGTCTTCACAAACTACCAGTGACTCTACAGTCACTTGTTTACAGAGAGGCATGGACTCATGCTTAGAGGCACACAAAGGGAAACATTCACACACAACCACTGACTAATGCACTCATTCATGCACTCATAGTTACAGACTCGCACACAGCGGTACACACTGGTATACACAATTGCACAACACTGCTGGCGTAGATGGTCAATCACATTCTTATAACTGCAGAATTACACTCAGAGACACACATTGAGAGACATATTCTTGTACTACCACTGACGTAGACACTTCTTCACATACTTCTTGGCAAGGTCTCACACTCAGAGGCACACAGTTGGACACACATTTGCACACTACTGCTGACTCTGAAACCTACATTCATGTGGGCACTTACTCACACTACGAGAAATATACTGGTACTTATACCTTCACACTGCTATTCACTCAACAGACATATTTGAATTCATTGGCACAGACTCAGACACATAGGCCTACATGAAGAAAACAAATTCACATACCCAGAATCAGACATGTTCTCGAAAACACATTGGCGCAGACTCAAGCACAAAGGCCCACACAGGGATACACTTTTTCACACCACCAATTGCTTATATGCTCACTCACATACAGCTGCAGATGTATATTCAGAAACCCACTGGGATACACATTTGCATACCACCACTGAATGTATACACTCACTCACATACTCATCGTACTCATTAGTGAGGACTCCCAATCATGGCTGAACATAGGGACATACATTAAAACCCCACAACTATGCACTCACTCACTCATTCACTTACTCGCTCATTCACTCACATAAACCTAGGCACAGACTCACACTCAAAGGTGCACGCTGGAAATATATTTGTAGGCTGACACTACCTAAGACACTCACTCATGTTCTCACAGTTGCAGACTCATTCTCAGATACTTCCACTATGACATGCCTTTGAATACTACACTGACGTAGACATACACTCACTGGAACAGATTGATACTTAGAGGCACACACTGGTTCTCACATTTGAAAACTGTCATTTACTTATTACATTTTCATGAATTCATTGGTGCATACTCGAACACAAAGGCTTACACATTGAGAACCGTTTGCACACAGCCACTGAGTATGATATGTACTCACATATTTGTAGGCAGAGTCACACACAGAAGTGTACACAAGCACACACATGTAAATACCATAACTGACTGTCATTGTCATAGGTGCAGACTCATACTTAGATGCACAGACTGAGACTTGCATTCATACACAGCCATTGCATCATGTACTTACCTATTTGCACACTGCTGCAAATCCAGCCATCAGTCACTTGCTTATGGGCTCATTCTCAGAGGCACACGCGGGTTCATGCACTTACACACTGCCATTGACTTAGGAACTCACTCATGTACAGGTAGGCATGCACTCATACTCCAAGGCACATGCTGTGAAATACATTTGTACACCAACACTGACTTAAACACCTTCTCATGTACTCAGAGGAACAGAATCACACTTGGAGGCACATACTCGTACATCCACCTGTAGACTGCCATTGACTTGGATACTGAAACATTTATACGTAGGTGCAGACACACTCAGTAGTAAATACTATGATTCACATTCACAAATTGCTATATTCAGAGGCATAACATCAGACTCACTGGATCACACATTAACACACCACAATTGATGTAGGCAGTCACTGAAGGACTCCAGCTCAAGCTCACACTCAAATGTGTACACTGTGAAACACATTTATACACCATCACTGATTCCCACACTCATTCACATACTAACTCAGACACTCACTCACATTCTCAAAAGAGCAGGCACAAACACAGAGGCTCCACAAGGGCACATATTCACACACCTCAACTCAAAATCTGTGTCACATATGCATACACACAATCTCATACACAGAGGTGCATTGCACACAAGGATACGCATTGTATGCATTCACTGGCTGACACTCAATGGGACACACATTTGAACACCACCATGAACTTAGACACTCACTCAAGTAATCATGAGTGCAAACTCTCTCTAACACACACACACACACACACAAACTCACACAGAGGTACACATTCGAACACAGCCAATGAATCAAATTCTCACTCATGCACTTATAAGTGGACACACACACAGAGGCTCAGTCAGGGACATGCATTTCCTCATTGACATTGACTGAGACAGACCTATAGTCCTAGACACAGACTTTCACAGAGATATACATAGGGACACACATTTGTATATTGAAACAGACACAGACTCACATATGCATTGATGCAGGGTCATTGAAAGAGGCTTACTCAGGTTCATGCATTCAAACACTGACAATGTCTCAGAGATGGACTCATGAACTCATGACTGACACACACTCAAGTAAGTTCTCATAGACAGAGATTTACACTAGAGATAGGTGACAAATTCAGCTCAGCTTGCGGATTTTGCCTACTCGGTGCAGAGTTCTGCAAAACTCAGCGAAGCGCACACTGTGGAGTTTCCTTCTTGTGCAGCTTGTCAATGTTAAGTTGGTGAGCGTGAGCAAGAAAAATGATATGATAGTCCTGCTCCCGGTGAGATTTCTCAACGTTGGAAGTCGCAGCAGGCTGCCACCATGCACAAGGAGAAACCTGCCACTCGCATTGAGGAAGCTGCTGCTTGAGTAGAATATCTACCCGAGTGGCAGAATAAAGCAGCGCCCTTTTGAGCTGCATGTGGTGCTGTTCATGGTGATTTTAAATCCAACACAAAAAAATCAGCGTGAGCAGCACGATTTACCACACTTTGCTGCTTGCCGAACTACGTGGAGTGCAGCAGAGTTTTTTCATCACTTCGCAGAGTTCCGCATAGCAGAACTCTGTGAACTTTGCCCTGGCCGAAAATCACAAGCAGAAGTACACACCAGGACACGCATTTGGACCCTGCTTCTGACTCTCACTCACAAATGCATGTAGTCAATGACACAGACTAAGACATAGAGGCAGGCACTGGGACACACATCGAACATTACCCTGGACTCGTTCACATACTCATAGGTGCAGACTCACACTCAGAGGCACACAATGGAACACATTGACTCAGACACTCACTTATGTGCTCATAGCTGCATACTCACACTCTGATATATATGCTCAAAAACTCATTTGAACACCACCCCGGGCTCATAGATGGAGTTAAAAATTATTAGAAGTGCATTTATTCACTCTGACAGACATTCACTCTCTGCCCCTAACACAGAAACACACTCATGTACCAATAGACATACTCTCAGAAACACATTAAAATGTATTCATACAGAGTCACTGACACAGGCACACATCAAAGAACTCATAGAGTCTGACTCACATCACCTATCAGCACAAGAAGTGACATCAGTGGATCTCCCATCATCTACCTGCATAGGCAGTGGCATGGCTGAATTTGCAATCCTCCATGTAGACTGGAAGTAACATTACTAGATTCCCACCAGAATTGTCTTTAATATAAGAAGCCGAATAAGAGGACTTAATTTCCCATCACCCATCAGGGCAGGAAGTGACATTACTGGATCTCCCTGCTTCCACCTGCACAGGAAGTGACATCATGGAAATTCCCATCATCCATCTGGACAGGAAGTGACATTACTGCTTTCCTGTCTAAACAGACTTTAAAAGAAAAGGCCAAGCAAGAGGACTTTGTTTCTCATCACTCATCGACACACAAAGTGATATCACTGGATCTTGCATCATTCTCCTGGAGAGGAAGTAACATTAATAGTTTCCCACCAAACCTGTCTTTCAAAAACGAACAAAGCTAACTCAAAAGGACCACCTTTGTATGCCAGGAGAAGGACTAGCTATCATCTACAATGAATCTATCAAATGCACAACATACATAGAGAACACCACCACATTCATGGAACATCTGCACTTCAAGCTGCAAATCTCAAAAAACATCACCCTGACCGGAACCCTTGCCTACCGACCACCCGGACCACAATTCACCTTTACCAACCTCATCACCAACTTGTTTGCCCCACTCACCACAGACTCCAGAGCCTACAGTCTCTACAACAAAGTCAACTTTCACTTTAAAGACAGAGACAACCCTTGACCCTTATCATTGCTCAAAAGCTTGATCAAAATTAGATTCACCCAGCTCATCTCAGAACCAATACATACCACAGGGCGTACAGGACATACACTGGACCCAATATTCACCATAAGCAACAGTATCAAATGTAAGTCCACTATGCTGCTCACATGGATGGACCACCCCATCATCCCCTTCCTCAAGTCAACACTCCTACGAGGTTCAGCATTCCAAGCCACAGTTGGGGCAAAATCACAGAAACAGACTGACTCAGTACTCAGCATGTTCCAACCTAGCCCTACAGACAGCCTCGACAAGGACATCAACAACTTCAACAACTGGATCAAGAATGGCATGACCTCCCTTGCACCCACCCAACAAGCATAGTAGATCAAACAAGAAGGTCAGCTGGTACACAGAAGAAAGGAAGCTCCAAAAGCTGCAAGGAGATCTTCTCGATTGTAAAGAATTTCACCTTGCCCTCAGCCACGTTCAGCAACATTACTGCCTCACAACATTTCTGTTACAACCTGACTCCTTCCAGAGCACATTCACAAACATCTATAGCAACTTTGCATACCAATCCAACCCCAGAAAACTCATCACTACCCTATCCACCACCATCCAAGAAGGCCACCTGACCTAATAGACAACCCACACCAGAAATGGCACAGTGGCAATAATGCAAACCATCCATGCAGGTGCTCAAATGGATCCCTGCCACCACCACATCTACAACCTGGGACCATCACAGATCAACTGTACCCTGACCCAAATTATCAACACCACTGTTAGACCTGGCATCTTTCTGTGTGTTTCCCCTGTTTTTTGCTTTCTGACCTCCTGTTTTGATGGTATGCTGGACACTTTTTCCGAGCTATTCTGTGCTAAAGTACAAGTGCTCCTTCTGCAAATTGTGTTATTATTTGTTTTCCGTGACTGGGATATTTGATATACTAATAAGTACCTTGTGCAATGCACTGTGTGTTCCCAGGGTCTGTAAAACAAATGCTACTAGTGGGCTTGCCGCACTGGTTGTTCAGCCCACACAAGTAGTCTTTCAAAAGTGTACCCACTTGTCAGGCCCTAACGTTGCCTTTTCTCACATAAAAGACATCCCTCTAGTAGGCCCAAGGTACCCCCTTGTGGGCAGGGTGCAGTGCATGTGAAAGGTACGACATGTTTGTTTTGCATGTCCTGATAGTGAAAAACTGTGTATTTTGTTTTTCACTGTTGAAAGGTTGTCTGTCCATAGGCTATCATTGGAGCTGCACTGTAAAAATGTACCTGTGTAACTTCCCTTTGGGGCAAGATAAAGAAAAGTAGTTATGGGTCTCTGAACTGAGAATGCAATAACACCCCTTTTAGTAAAGGTGGTTTTCTAATTGTCTATTTGAAAATGACACTTTTAGAAAGAGATATTTTCTTAATTAACCCTTTTGTGTGCCTCTGCCAGTTGTTTATTCACTGTCTGCTTTTGAAGTGACAGGAACTGGGGATGTGCATTCATACTAGACAGTCACTAAGGGGTTGAGGTGTGTCCTGCCTTTCCTGGGTGACTCATAGCCAGGCTGAATAGACCAGTCTGCATTTAGAGTGGTGGGAGGAGTTGTTCAGTAGCACCTGAATCCACTGTGTCTGCCCTGCACAATGATGTCTCCACCTTCTGTAGTGAAGCTTGACCAGGTAGGACAGATCTTGTTTTTACTGAACTCAGAGACTTTCCACTTAGAACTTCAAAAGGAAAAGCAGTATCAATATTGGGACCCTGACCCCAGAACTCCGGAACTCTTTGGGATTAAGGAGTCTGCTGAGAAGAAGAGCTGGAGAAGCTGTGAAGAGAGACTTCCACTTTGCTGTGCACTTCGTAGTGTTGGCATGCAGTGGCTGCTTCTGTCTTGGGCAGTGTAAGGACTGAAACTGAACTTTCCTCAACTACATTTCCTGAGTATCTCCAAGGGCTTGTGGTAGAGCTTGCCCCCTGTTCAAGAAGTCTCAGGAACAGCAAAGAATGTGCCTTCCTCTGGATACTAGCATCTGGAACTGTGTATGTCAACTGCCGCAGAGGGAAAAATCCACCCACCAATGTCAACGATGCTGCTCCATGTTCTGAAGGTTTCGCAGAGGGCTCCACCGCAGTTCATATTGCAACCCTGGTCTTACTGACGAAGCTGTCCAACGCCATTACTGAGCTGCTGCTTGCACCATGACCTGTGAGCACTGCACTCCGCACCACCTCGCCTCACAATGCCGCCCTGGTTTCACCAACAGTGTTGCTGCAATTTGACATTGATGCTACTGCCTGCACCACGGTTTTGGGGGCACTGCACGTAAGTTACAAAAGCAATGTCCTGTCCCATACCGCAGTCTTGGCCCACCAATGCCAGCACCATCAATTGCAGATTGTCAGCCGACGCCGCTGCTTGCCAAGATCTGTGGGCCAGGTACACTGCATTGCCCCATCTCGCACCACAGCCTTGGGTCTAGCGATGACAGCGCTTCAGCAATGATGATGCCCCCACCAACACAGAGATGAGCACCACCCCACTTTGCACCATAGCCCTGGTCTCACCGAAACAGGTCAATTACCTGCACCATGACGCTGCCTGCACCGCAACCTGAGAGCACCACAGGCAGCACCACTCCACTTCACACTGCAGCCTCAATGCCTGCCGTCGCTCCTGAATTCAACCTCATGAGTTTGACCTGCAACTATTGTGATTTCAAGGGCCCGATGACTCCTGCACTGATCTAGAGAACTGATACCTGCGAGACACAGCTTGCTGGCTTCACAAGAACTTCTTACAGTTCAATGCCACCAAAACCGAGGTTCTGTCCTGTGCTGGAAGTCGGATCTCCCGCCCGTTTCCAGCTGAGTTCTGGCCCCCAGAAACTCTGGAAAAACCACAGCCGGTCACCACCGTTCGCAATCTGGGAGTTATGATGGATAACAAGCTCACCATGGAAGCCCAGGTCGCAAAAACAGTGCTTAACTGCACTGCTTTGATTCGCTCACTCCGCAAGATCTTCCCACTCCTACCCTTGCAGGCCCGGGCCTCAATTGCCAGATGCACCATTCTTAGTCGTCTTGACTATTGTAATGCGCTGCTGCTTGAGGCTCCGTCTGCACTGTTGGACAGACTCCAAAGAGTTCAAGCAGTGGCCGCTAAATTGGCCCTGGGATGGCCTAGGAGATCCTCGGCTACTGCGGCAATGGCTGAACTCCACTGGCTCCCCATGAAACAGCGAGTTGCTTTTAAATCGCTCTGCCTTGTTTTTAAAGCTCTGCACGGAATCGGCCCTGTTCCTCTGCAATCTCTGTTCGAATGGTATATCCCAACCAGAGCTCTCAGATCCACAACAGCCTGTCTGGTTAAAGTTCCAAGATTTAAAAAAGCCAGGACAGGAGGAAGATCTTTCAGGGTTACTGCATCAAAACTCTGGAACAGCCTGCCTCTGGATGCCCGCCAAATAACAGAACTTCTCCCTTTCAGGAAACGGATTAAAACCTGGCTCTATCCAAAATGCTAAACGCCAATCACTTTACTGCTCATTTCCTACTGCATTCATCTTAGAGAGTTGTCTTCAGCGCCAGGATACCTGCAAGGTGACAGCTGCGCTTTATAAATGTTTTAAATAAAATAAATAAATAAATACTTGCCAATTCCGGCTTACCGGAGCTCATTGTGAGGTCCCCAACGCTCTATATATCCAAAGGTAATGTTTCTGAGTCTTCCCGACACCATAGCTGGTCTGGGACTCCGCGGCTGATCTGAACCCATTGAATTTGTTTGTTCGCAATGCTGTGATAGCCCCGGACAGAGCTATTGACCTCAAGGAACTGCATTTAATGTCTATGTTCTCATTATTAGTATTGTGATGTCTGTATGGTGCAATTTTATCATTTTAGTCTAGTTTTACATGGATAAATAGTGGCTATTTTCATAGAACTGGTGGGGTGTCCTTCTGTAGTGTTTTCATTGTATTACTGTTGGTTATGAGCAAATGCTTTACACATTGCCTCTGAGATAAGCCTGACTGATTGTGCCAAGCTACCAAGGGGGTGAGCAGGGGTTATTTTAGAAGTGTAACTCCCTTATCCTGACTAGAAATAAGGGTCCCTACTTGGAATGGGTAACAACCTGGTACCTAAAGCCCACAGTGAATCAACTGAGAAACCTCCCAGAATTCTGCTTGGTCCCCAATCCAGTCAAAGTGATTGAGAAGGCCATCAACAAGCAAATCACAGCCCACCTAAAGCTTCACCATCTTCTAGTCAACACTAAATCAGGATTCAAAAAGAACTACAGCATCAAAACAGCACTGATCATGGGTCAGATGACATTTGAACTATCTTGGACTGAGGAGAAACAGCAGCCCTCATCCTGCTTGAACTCTCCATGGCATACAATACTGTCTCCCTCAACACCATTATCAGAACGCTCCACGAGGATCCACTCTCAAATGGATCAGTCCTGAAGACCCCAAAGGGTGAGTCTGCCACCCTTCATATCAGAGAACAAGAAACTGATATGCAGAGTCCCACAGGTTTCGACCTGTAGCCCAACCCTTCTCAACATATACATGACACCAGTCACCTTCATCATCCGATCATAAGACATTATCATCATCTCCTACTACGCTGATGACACTCAACTCATCCTCTCCATAAAAGACAAAACAACCAACTTCACCAACTGAATGACCATGGTAGCAGACTGAATGTGAACCAACTGCCTGAAACTCAACTCCAGCAAGGCAGGAGTACTGGTCTTTGGCAACAAAACCTCCCCATGGGATTCCACCTGGATGCCATCGGAGCTAGGACCAATACCCACAGACCATACAAGAAATCTAGGGATTGTCCTAGATGAAAAGCTCAACATGACGGGTCCAGTCAATGCAGTGTAGAACTCCTATTTTCACACTCTAAGCATGGTTGCCACAGAGCAGCAGATGGACCGTCATGCAAGCACTCATCACCAGCAGACTGAGCTATGACAACACACACTACACTGGAATTTACAAACAGCACCTGCACGGAATCCAGACTGTCAGAATGCCACTGCTAGACCCATTCTTGACCTTCTACGCAACACCCACGGCACAACGCTTCTCAGGAAGCTTCACTGGCTTTCCATTCACAAGCGCAGTCAATTCCATTCACAAACGCAGTCAATTCAAACTCCTCCTGCACCCATATAAAGCCCTACTCAACACAGGACCAGACCTGAGCAGTCACATAGAATTTCACCAACACATCAGACACATATGCTCTGCTTCACTCTCATTTTGTGCATTCCCCCCATTCACAAAGGTAAAACACGTGGTAGCTCATTCTCCTACATTGCACCAAAGACATGGAATGACCTCCCTCTTGGGGACTGAGTCACACAGTCTGCCAAGTGAATAATATGAGGGTATGTCTCTCTTAGAAAATATACATTTGATATTCCCTCACTTCACACTACTAGGATGTTAAGAAATCATTACTTACTGCCTATTAATTTTCTGAGGCCTTCTGCTGCCCAACACGCTGCTCGCTTTTTCTTTCAACTGACTGACAAGCACGGCAGCTGCGCATTATGCTGGTGCAGGATAAAAGTGGGTACACTGATCTGCATTGGTCTGACTCAGGACATTTGGCAATTCAATGCCAAGGAGGGATGGGGTGGACCAATAATCTATATGCAAGCGGTGACCAGTCATTGGTAGCAGTACTATAATTGATGGACCTGTTGTGGAGACAAATTTTAAAAAGGTTACACACACAGGACTGAATGCAGCCCAGACAGTGACCTACCACAACACTACACCCAGGCATGGATTTGCCATGTGATATCGGCTCTTCACTTAGAGACTCCAAGAAGTGAGCCAATATTGTGTGACACACAATGCCAATGTGTGAGTTGAAAGTTAGGTCAACAAAATAAACTTTTCAGACACTCACCAAGTCACAGATCTGAGTTGAATCATCATCGTTCTTTAACTCACTTTTCAACCTCAGTTCAGACCTAGCTAAATGCAAATCAGTCTTGACCTAGTGGTTCATGAGAACAGTCCCGCTCGTACTGCCAATACAGGTCTTCCTTGGACCAGAACCAAGCATCCTGGACCAATTTTGGGGTAACACCACTAGTCAGCCAGGCTAGCTTGAATCCAGTGGCAAATTGTGTAAGGGACCCTCGTCTAGGCACACCCTGCCAAATTAGGACAAAGAAAGCAAACACAAGGAGATGGTTGATGGAGCGCCAAAACTTTTTAGACACTCACCCTCTGTCACAGATCTGGGTTGAATCTATCATTGTTCTTTAGATCACTTCACCACACCAGTTCAGACTCATCTATATGCAAATCAATCTTGACCCTTGGCCTCATGGGAACAGTCCCGCCCGAACTCCCAAGCAAGGTCTTCTCTGGACCGGAAACAAGCATGCTGGGACCGGTTTCGAGGTAACACCCCTCATCAGCCAGGGTAGTTTGAATTAGGTGGCAAATAGAGCAAGGGACCCACATCTGGGCACACCCTGCCAACTTAGGGGAAACACAAGGAGATGATTAATGGAGCACTAAGACTTTTCAGACACTCACCCCAGTCATAGATCTTGGTTGAATCCATCATCATTCTTTAGCTCACTTCGCCACCAAGGTTCAGACCCAGCTATATGCAAATCAATCTTGACCCTGTGCCTCAAGGGAACAGCCCAGCCAGAACTGCCAAGCCAGGATTTCCCTGGACTGTAAACAAGCATCCTGGGACCGGCTTCAGGGTAACACCCCTCATCAGCCAGGCAAGCTTGAATCCAGCGGCAAAGTGAGCAAGGGGCCTATGTCTGGGCATCCCCTCTCAACTTAGGGCGAACAAAGCAAACACAAGGAGGTGATGGATGGAGCACTGAAACTTTTAAGACACTCACCTCCAGTCAAAGATCCAGGTTGAATCCATCATCTTTCTTTAGCTCACTTAGCCACCCCAGTTCAGACCCAGCTATATGCAAATCAGTCTTGAGTCTTGAACCTGTGCCTCATGGGAACTGTCGAGCCAGACCTGCCAAGCCAGTTCTTCCTTGAACCGGAAACAAGCATCCTGAAACCAGTTTTGGGTTAACACCCTGAGCCAGGCTAGCTTGAAGCCAGTGGCAAAGTGAGCAAGAGCCCCACTTCTGGGCACACCCTGCCAAATTAGGGCAAACAAAGCAAACACAAGGAGATGATGGACGGAGCACTGAAACTTTTCAGACCCTCACCCCCAGTCTCAGATCTGGGTTGAATCCATCATTGTTCTTTAGCTCACTTCACCACCCCAGTTAAGACCCTGCTATATGCAAATCAGTTTTGAACCTATGCCTCATGGGAACAGTCCAGCCTGAACTGTCAAGCCAGGTCTTCCCTGGAACGGAAACAAGCATACTGGGACCGATTCTGAGGTAATACCCCTTTTCAGCCAGGCTAGCTTGAATCCAGTGGCAAAGTGACCATGGGACCCACGTCTGGGCATATTCTGCCAACTTAGGGCGAATAAACCACACACAAGGAGATGATGGAAGGAGCACTGAAAATTTTCAGACACTCACCCTGAGTCACAGATCTGTGCTGAATCCATCATTGATCTTTAGCTCACTTCGCCACCCCAGTTAGGCCCAGCTATATGCAAATAACTCTTGACCCTGTGGCTCATGGGAACAGTCCAGCCTGAATTGCCAAGCCAGATCTTCTCTGGACCAGAAGCAAGACTCATGGGACAGGTTTCAGGGTAACATTCCTCATCAGCCAGACTAGCTTGAATCCAGTGGCAAAGTGAGCAAGGGATCCACTTCTGGTAATACCCTGCCAAATTAGGGAAAAGAAAGCAAATACAAGGAGATGATGGATGGAGCGCTGGAACTTTTCAGACACTCACCCCAAGTCACAGATTTGAGTTTAATCCTTTAGCTCACTTCGCCACCACAGTTTAGACCCAGCTCAATGCAAATCTGTCTCGACTCTGTGCCTCGTGGGAACAGTCTAGCCCAAACTGCCAGCCAAGTCTTTCCTGAACCGGAAACAAGCATCATGGGACCAGTTTTGGGGTAACATCCCTCATCAGCCAGGCTAACTTGAATCCAGTACCAAAGTGAGCAAGGGACCCATGTCCGGGCATATCCTGCCAACTTAGGTCAAAGAAAGCAAACACAAGGAGAGGATGGATGGAGCGCTGAAACTTTGACTGAGGGGGGGTGTCTGAAAAGTTTTAGCACCCTGTCCATCATCTGATTGTGTTTGCTGAGAAATAAGTGCCTGTGCTAAGCACCTGAAATCACTGGCACAAATTGAGCACTGAATGTATGAAAAGAGACCAAGGAGACAGAAATAATTGAAAAAAATGAAGGTATTAAAAAGAAACAAAAAGAAATCACACAACTTGTTGTTCGTGTACCACAGCACCACAAGAGGTCGGAAAATAATTTAAAAAGGCAAGAATGGAATGTGAACTGTGTTCCCAAAAATATTTGCAAGTAAAAAAAAAGATGCTAAATAAAAAGAGAAAAAAATATAACAACCATATAAAGCTTGGCTCTGAAGGCACTTTTGGGACATATTTATCAAGGTTTTGGTTCGCCTTTGGGCCATGCAATGAGACGCAAGGGCAATGAAAAACCTTAATGGGATTTATCAAGCCATGCAATGCCACCTTGCATTGCCCTGAGTGGCTTGATAAATCTAAAGTAGTTCAAGGCACCGCAAATCGCTAACTTGTGTTACTCTACTGCAGGGAGGCTGTGCCATTGGTGGAAAGTGGCTGTTCCGACTAATTCGCACATTGATTCTGACACATTCCCAGATTTACCAATATTGGTAGACCTGGGAATGCATCAGAATTGTACGCCTTCCTAATAGAGGTGTAACGAGGAGAAATATATTTATTTCTCCTCGTTGTTTCTTTTGTTCTAAGTGTGCTGTATCCTGCAGCACACTTAAAAAGAGGAAAATGCCTCTGACTAATGTTTTTGTGCAGGAAGGTGTCCCTTGCAACATGAAGCAAGGGTGGCTGCATTGGCGATCGGCAGCCAAAAGTGTGCCTGTGCTAGAAAAGGAAAGGAATGCGCTGTATAATGGTAAATGACTTCCTGTTCTTTCCATTTCACATTGCAGGAAGATGGCTTGCTGCGTTGTGCTGTATGCATTTTTATAAATATGGCTTTTAGAGTGTAGCTCCTGCAATGAGGTTTTGCATGTTGTTAATGAATGCGTGGTTACCAACCCCAGTAAGGTGAATGCTGTCCTTGCAGGTAAGTTTCTTGGCTTGTGGAAATGAATGTTGCCGTGGTAGATAGATTGCATACAATGATCCTGCAAAAATGTAGAAATAGCTGTATTAACCTTCTTCCAAGTCCTTTCTATTTGAGAACAGAACTTTGTAGTAAACAGCTGTGGTTACATGGAAGAGTTGTGATTTCCACCACAAAGAAGCAAATCAACAGGTGGCCGACACTTAGACATGTTTACGTGCATTCCAAGAAAATCACACTACTTCATTGCTCTAACACCAACCAAAGTATTTTCTATATTAGAAAAGCGCAAAGAGATGTCACTACCACCCTTTTCAACAACCCCCAAATCCAGTAGATCCAAAGTCTTATTGGAATCCATTACAAGTAGATGAGCATCTCAGTTATGACTAGTCTGGAATAAGTAATGGAAAATATTTGAAAAGGAGGGCAAAAAAGAAAAGCAAGTTCTGATAGCAGGATGCTTTACTTAAAAAGTCTAGACTGATAACAGTACGGGTTAATTGGAAAAAATACATTATTGCTGTGGAGTATGGGCAAGGTGATGAGGGGTTAGTAGAAATGCAGACAATGAAATTGCAGAAGCAAGAGTTATACAACATTGATCTAGTGATGTGACTTTTTTAAAATCTGGGATTCATCCAGCATTTTCAGGACTTTGACTGCCATTACACCTACATTCAATTGAAAGCCTGACTCATAACTGCAAGCAGAGACAGATTTACAAAGCAGAGAAACATTTGTAGCAAAAAGACAGTTATCAACATCACTCTTCTTTCAGTAAAAAGAGAAGTCTTGACCATTACTAACCTAAAAAAAAGAGAAAAGGTAGGAACCATACGTTTTGATATGAAAATACAATAATGTAGAGAGAAGTGTTTTGGGTAAAAGAAACACATTTTAATTAAGGAGAAGGTGAATATTTCGAGGATAAAAGGGTCTAAATCTTTCAATTGCTGTTCCACACTCTGCAACATCACTTTTCATTTTCTCTCAGACTAATTGATCTACTAACTCTCTATCTGTTTATGTCTTTCACCGTTACTGTATTTTGTCTCTCTCCCCACCTCTTCATGTTTTACTTTCTCTCTCTGTCACTCCCTCCGTCTCAATTAGTCTCTGTTCTCCTGCCTTCCTGCTTCAGTTGGTCTTTACCAATGTTACAATGTCTCTAACCCTCACTTCACTCCCTCCATATCAGTTCCCATCCAACTCTCGCTCTGTCCCTCTCTTGCTCAGACTACCTCTCACACTCACGCCCAACCGCTCAGTCTCCCAGCCTCTCTCTCACGTTCTGTCCCTCTTTCCCTTCTTATCTCCGACTCTCTCAATGTTTCTCCCCATCATCATCATCCTTCTTTCTTAAACCACATTTTTACCTCTCTTTCTGCCTCTTCACCCTCTCCCTCTCTCATGCACTATCTCCCTCTTCTCCCGTTCCCATGACTCCTTTCTGTCCCTAATGTTATCGCTATTTCTCATTCCTTGTCACTATCCTTTTCTCCCTCTAACTGTCTCACTCTCTTGCTCCCTCTCTTCCCCTGCCTCGCTCTCTACTTCCATATCTTTCCCACTCTATCCCTCTCCCTCAATTTAAATCACTCTCCCTCTGTCCCTTTGACTCCTTCTCTTTAGCTCTGCCTTCAACACTTTGATTCAGTATCAATATTGAAATCTCTCACTACCTCGGTCTGGTTTCATATTTTGTCTTATCTTTTATTTCTTTTTAAATCTCACCCGCTATATACAGTACCCATCGAATGAAATACAAACACAACAGCAACCTCAACAAAAAAGTAATCAGCACCAAATTAAAACTCAGCAGGTTATAGCAATAGGCCCCACAATCCACTTTACAGAGAGTTAAAAAAATTAAGAACAACATACAACCATCAAAGTAACTTTAGCATAATCTAATCAAAGAAAACATTAAAGTACAGCTCAAAATATGTACGGATGGAAATAAAGCACTATCACCCTCCCTTTCCCACACATACTCTTTTCCACTACCTCCTTTTCCCTCGCTTTTTCCTCCTCCCATTGTCACACTCCCTTTATCTCTATCTTTTTTTACTGGCTATCCCTCCCTTTTCACCTTCTGTTTCTCTCTCCTTCAATTCCGCTTCCAGTCACCCCCTCATAGGTACTCACTCTCTCCCTTTATCATTTTTACTTTCTATTCCTCTACCATCTTCTGCCTCTCTCTGTGTCTCTTTACGTCCCTTTATCACCCTCTTCACATTGGCCTTCTTTTACTATCATTATGTCCTACTTGCTCCCTTATTGTACATCTCTTTGTTCTTATCTCTTCAAGTGCTTTCATATCTAAATCTCGATCTCAGTAGCACTGCTTCTTTCTGTCTGGATTGTGACTACTTATTATCTCACAGAAGAACTCTGTGTTATGACAACAACCATTCACTTTCTTTTTCTGCCTCACAGATCATCCCCCTCACCCTCTTGCTCAATCACTTCGTCGCTCTCTCACTATATGTCCATCTCTCTCTGATACACTTTCAACCCTGCTTTCACTTTCATTATCAAATCTGTTTCTCTGCATTCATCAGTATCTATCTTCTATCACTCGCCGTCACTCCCATTCTCTCTCAGTCACTCTATCCATTTAAATTACAATATGTTTTTCTCACTCTTGCTCCAATTGTCTCAACCTCCCTTTCTTGCTCTTTCTCTCACTGAGACTCTGATACTCTCTGCCTTCACCTTCTTCTCAGTTCCATTCATTCCCTTTAGTATTCTCACTCATACATTGAATTTGATTCTTTCGTACTCCCCCTTTCTGATTTACATGCTCACTGCTTCCTCCTCCTGCTAATTCTGAGTCTCACAAATTCTCTTTTACTTCTGAACCCTTCTTTTTTTATAATTGCTTTTTGTTAAACACTTTCGACATATATCACAACAGTTACAGTCAGGCTAGCAACCACATCATTTCACATTATTGACATTGAAATTGCAAAAACAATCAGAATTAATGAGCTAAATAAATCAAGTGGATTCTAGAGTGCCTACAGCGGCTTGTCGAGTCGGTGGGGTGCAAATGTCGCCTCTATAGTGGTTCCACACTCCCCACACCCTACTTCATTTCCCAGGGCATCCTCTGGCCACATAGACCGACTTTTCCCTATACATACTCTAGATCTTCCTCCCATTTCCTTAGGTGGGGCAGTTGGAGCGCCCCCCACAACTGCGCAATATACCTTTTTGCGATCATGTATGCCAGGGTTACCCATTGTGTGGCATTGGTATTCAGATCTGTGGGTTCCCAAACGTTGAAGATACACCTTTGCGCCTCTGGTTGAAAGTTTTCCCCCAACACTACCCGCAGGGTGTCATGTATGTGTTTCGCTTTGGGAGTAGAATAGAAAGTGATCATTGTCCCCAAGAAAAATCGTTGAGGACCAGTTGCACTCAACATGAAGAAGAAAGGGCATTGACATCAGAGAGCTTCACAATCAACCTAAAACGAATCAAATGCTCTCTAAGCAATTTCCAACAAGTTGCAACAGAGGCCAAACAAATTTTTGAGCACTACAGTAGGTGCACGGATGACACAATAACCAACTGGTCAACTTTTGCAAACGAACTTATCAACAAACACGCAAAACCGATAAAGTACGCAAGCCAGACTGGGCAGAAGCAGAAGCCCCATTCAAACCCTGAGATACAATTTGCAACGAGAACCATGAATCGGACATGGCGGGCGTTAAAAACTGACCCAATGGACCCTACGAAAATAACAAAACTGAGAGAGGCCCGCAGTCATCTTAAGAAAGCCAAGAGGGACCTACGTAGAAACCAATGGAACTCGTTTTGGGCTGGACTCCAGCAAGATATCAAATCAAACATTTCCGCTAGGTTTTGGCGAACAATCAATAACATATCTGGGCGCGCTTCTAAAGTCGCTTCTTCATGCATATTGGAGTCAGAGTGGGTCGACTTTCACCATCTTCACTACAGCGATTGGAAAGCAAAAAATCCCACATCAGAATTTCCCCCTTGTAGAAATTGTTGCACATAAAGTGGCTGACCAGGCATCGGATCTGAACACCTTAAAGCCCCTAACAAAGGAACGCTTCAATAATGACCAAAAAACTGAAACATCAAATGACAGTCCTACGACCCAAGGCAGCAATGAACCAGCAACAATCCAGAAGGCAGAAATCGAAAAATTGATTAAAAAGGGTCGGAAAGATGGGGCTCCAGGTCCAGGGGGAATCCCTCAAGCTTTGTTCAAAGAAGACATAACTTTCTGGGCTGAGAAGCTATGCACCGTATTTAATTCAATCCTGCAGAACAGTATTATTCCACCCTCGTGGCAGGAATCAATACTCGAACCAATATTCAAAGGCGGGGACAAAAAATCCCCTGGGAACTACCGCCTCATTGCCCTCATCGACAATGAAGCAAAATATGTTGCATTAGTGCTGCTTAACTCATTAAGGGCATGGGCGGAAGACAACTCTGTCATTCCTCCCAATCAAACTGGCTTTACAACTAACACCGGCACTTCGGTCAATCTCATGACCATTCCTGCCTGATTGACCAAGCGAAGTTCAGCTCCTGCCCACTCTACATGGGATTTATTTATTTCCAAGCGGCCTTTGATAACGTGAGTAGAGCGAAGCTCTGGCAGAAGCTATCTAGTCTAAACTTTCCATCTGATCTTCTAAGAGCCATACAACTTTTACATCAGGACACATGGGTCAGGATGAAGATCGGGGATGGTTCAAGACTATCACGCCTAATTCCGACCGTAAAAGGTCTAAAACAGGGCTGTGTCCTGGCCCCAACACTTTTTAACTTATTTCTATCAGATCTCCCCGAAAGTCTAAATAAGGTTAATTCTCACGCTCCTAAAGTAACTGGTCTATTGCCGTCAAACCTGCTATACGCTGACGACGTGGTCCTTCTTAGTAAAACAAAGATCAGCATGCAAAGGATCCAGGACGCTACCTTGGAATACTCAAACAAGAACAAGCTTTTGATTAATAACAAGAAGACCAAAATCTTGGCGGTTCCTCCAGGGAAAGCTAAGAAACTGTCTTGGACCCTGAACAAGGAAAGCATTGTTGAATCCAATTGCCACAAGTACCTTGGTGTTATTTTCAACAACAATGACAAATACAAAACCCACCTAGAATAACAAAAAAGGAAGGGAGCCGCACTTGCTTTTGCAATTGGATCAATCCATAAGGAACTACAAGGCCCAACTTTTGCACCAACAATACAGGTCGCTCAGGCAAAAAAATTTCCCACACTAACCTATGGCAGTGAAGTCCTCAAAGGCTTGGACAGTGGCCAATTGGACAAAATCATCACAAAGATCTACAGAACACCATTCAAGTTACCAACCCAAACATCACCGGCACAAATCAGGTTGGAACTGGGAATCATGTCTTTTCTTGTGTGTTGCCATAAATTGAGGTCATCAAAGGAAGGCAGCCTAGCACATCATCTGTGGGCCAGTCTCGACATGAATTTATGGCGTGCACGGCATGATTATTGGGAAAAAGTCCTAACAACTCTATGCCTAAACGACCTTTGGAGCATGAACATAAGTCAAAAGGAATTCAAACGTCTAGCGAAAATAAGCACAAAAAAGCTATCAATAGTCGAAGACAAGGCTCACCTAGCAAAGAGAAGTCATGGGTGGTTAACCTTGAAACCTTATGCCTTGTTGACCCCACAGCCGCACCTAACTATATCTTTCACTGCACAAACAAAATTAAGTTTTTTAAGACTGAGACTGGGAGTTATCAACCTGTTGGTCCATCTACCAAAAAAGGAAAAGAGATCACAGACAAGAACTATGTTGACTTTGTGGGAACCACAAAGAAGACATAATACAAATAATATGTCTTTGCCCAAAACTGCTGAACGAAAGACGGTCCCTTCTCAAGCATCTCTGGAACATTAACATGATCTGATCGTGTAGAGCAGCAGTTTTGGCCTGCTTTGATCCACCAAACTAAACTGTGCCCTGGTAAGGTACATGGACCACGCAGTAAAAAAACTCTGTGAGGTGCCAAACATTTGTAATGCACTATCGGCATAACGTTTTGGCACGTTCCATCTCTCACCTGTATCCATATTGGACTTAATCTACTCCTTTTTTAAATGAACTTTTCGGTTATCTTGTATTTTCAATGTTTTTTTTAAATCAAGCAATAAAGGTTTACTTACTTACAATATGTTTGTATGTATTGACAGTCCCACAATATGTGGAGGAATGTCCCTGGTTCTCCACACCCTCTTTTACACTCTGCACTCTCGGTCTTTCCCATCTGGACCAGTCGGGGACCTGTCACATATGTTCTGTGGAGTATTTTAAGCTGTATTAACCGCAGTCTGGCCGGAATGGCGACCTCCCTTGGGGATGATAGCGCCACCTGCCAGTCCTCCTCATCAAGTTCCAACCCATCACTATTCCATTTTCCTTTGAGGGCCTTCAGCGGATCTGCAATATTGTTAATTAATTTCTTGTATATGAGGGACATTGGGGCAGATTTATGTTAACTGGCGCATCCCCAGGGATGCGCCAGTTAACATGCGCCACAGTGCGCCACAGCTCCGCCAGCCATGGTGAGCCGCATTTATAATGCGGCGCACCATGGTGCAAAAACGGCACAGATGCGTGACGCATCTGTGCCGGAAATGTGGCGCATTGCTGGAGTTGCGTCGCAAGCGCAACGCAGCTCAGCAAGGCTCGGGGGTGCCCCATTGAAACAATGCTGCGTCAAGACCTACGCCTGCTTCAAGCAGGCGCAGGTTTTTGACGCAGCATTGGCTTAAAAGTGACTGAGTGAAATCTCATAGATTTCACTCAGCCACTTTTGCGAGGCGCACCTGCCCCGGAACGCCCACCCTGCGCCGGAACGCCCACAAGCGGCGCAGGGCTTTACAGCGTGACGCATCTGCCTAGATGCGTCACGTTGTAAATCGTTCGTAGGGATGCGCCACGTTTACGCCGCCTTGCGTGACGCAACAGCAGCGTAAACGTGGCTCAAGGGCCTCATAAATCTGCCCCATTCTCTTTTCGGGAAGGTGTCCGTCCAATATTCTATCTTCCAGAGGGGAGGCTTCCGAGAGCGTGTCATTCCACGGTATCTGGGAAAGTAAGGCATTCTGGACCTGGAGATATCTGTAATGCTCGGCATCAGGCAAACCATATTGTTTTTTTTCAGTGAGAGCCCCTCTTTATTTCCCCAAATGAGTCTACTATTTCACAACCTCTCTCTCGTGCTGTCTCCCTACTGCTAATCTATGTGATTATCTCTCTTTCTAATACTCTAAGTGATATTAGAAAATTGGACTGTAGGGTGGTCCACAGCAGATTGGAGACATTGTATTGAATAAGGATAAATAATGGCAGACATACATCATTTCGGTTTTGAGCTATGCCAGTTATTAACTGCACTCTCCCTCATTGTAGGCCGTCACCCATGGCTCAGGCCATTAAATCAGATTTAGAGCCCCTTAACAACCAGTATAGCCCTTGGTTGAGGCCAATAAAACAATTAAAATACTGGCAGTTCTAATAAAGTCATTGGAAGATCTCACAATCAAAAATGACTATTATAGGTCTATGGTTTAGATATTGCAAAGAGTGATATTGTGTTTCCCCCTTTTAAATTAAGAACAATTTAAAGATTCCTTTAGGCTGTTCTGGTCATTAGAGACCATTCTCATTATTGGATGCCTCTGGCACATGCCTTTAAAAACCAGTACTGGATTTTGTAGAGGGCTATAATAAAATAGGATTTCTATTCAGCCTGTTGTTACCTACCACTCCCTCTATTCCTGGACCACTCATTATATGTCTATTTTCTCTAATCCTGTCTCTCTCTCGCTATTCTTTCAAATTCATCTGTCTGTTTATCTCTCTCATAAACACACAGATTGGTGTGACACCCTGATGCTAAACTCAGTATGGTTCTTTAGCGTGAATTGAAGGAGGAGGTGCTTTGACCTCCACGTATTTGCTTCCTACTTCCTATTCCTAGTTTCTAGGACAATTCCAAGAATTGGACGAGGATGGCTCACTCACGTAATTTGACATGCTTCATTGGCCACCTCGTCCCACCCTGGTAAGATAATACTACAAGGGTGGGCTCGACCTTGGGTTGGGGGTTACCAGAGGGAGATCGTAGATATCTCTTATCTGGATAGTACTGTGATCAGGTTGAATGATTAAAAATATCTGAGGATAAACCACAAAGATGTCCTTTATTCTGGCAGTATCCCAGATATATTAAACAGTTACCAAGCGCGTAACTACAGGAAGCATATACAGATTTAATGGCCGATATGCATCTCTGTGTACGCGTGTTTATCTCTATTAATCACCCTCCTCTCTCTGTCACTCCCTATTTCTCTTTCCGTCCCACTCTCTGTACACAACTACCTATCGGTTTTATTTCCAAAAAATAGATATCACTCAGCCTCCCTCCAGTTCTCTGTTTTGCAATCACTCTTAGTATCCCAGTAGGCCTTATTTTCTTAAGTCTCTCTCTGTCTTTCTCGTTGACTTTTCCCCATTCAGTCATATTGCCTCACTCTTAATCCCTCACACTCACTGTTTCTCTGCACATCTTTAACTGTCTTTCTCTGTTACTACTGTGTGTTTCTCAGCTGCTCTCCTACGGTTGTGTAGCTTCATGGGCCTTTTTATCATCCTCCTTTCTACCTGCACCTCCTTTGCCAACTATCTCCATGCCTCACTCACTCTCTCTTTACTTCACAGTAGTCATCTACACATATTTCCATGTCTAAATGTTGGTGTTTTACCAGGTCAAATATGGCGATCCATCACCTCAATGTCTTTCCTCCACAATAATGTACTGTCTGCATTTATATACTTTGATTTTAAAGCAATTTACAACCTACTTTGCCATATGTTCTTTGAGTTATTTGTATGCAATGAACAATTTTGATTTTATTTTAAACTTTGTTTTTCTCAATGATTGGTGGGGTCTAAGAAATAATTTAACAGTAAACACTGTATATGTAAAACATATATTTGAAAAGTTAAAACATTTTTTAAACAAAAGATCTACTTTTTTATTATACACAATCAGTAATCAAAGAGGCAGATTTTGAGCTACCGCCACACCACAATATTAACCCCTTCGATGCTCATGACGGAACGGTTCCGTCATGAGCATCGGTTGAGCTGTGCTCATGACGGAACCGTTCCGTCATGACCACGCCCGTTTTTATTAGGGCCCAGCACTGGAGGAAAATCTCCGTAGCAGCGATGAGGTTAAAAAGTTGCCTTTGAAATGGCAAATTTAACATATTAAATTATTCATAAAATACAAATTAATACTTTTAAATCTATATATATTTAAGGGACACTAATTCTAAAATAACACACATCCTACCCATAGTCATTATTTCCCCTAACTTTGAGTCAGCCTTTCCTATCTCAAACTCTTTTCAACTCTCTCAATCTCTACCTCTCTCGCTGACTCACTTTCAAGCATACATAATCTCTTCAGATGTTCCCTTTCTATTCCTATTTATCTAGATTGACCACCCTTCATTCCTATGCCCTTTTCTATATCACTCACAGTCACACATGAACTGTTTTTTGTAGGCTTCATATTAGGCCTGGGCAGTGAACTCTGCCCTGTTCTCAGAGTTTGTGGAGTTTTCTGCACTCCGCCCATCGCAGAACTCGTGGAGTGCAGAAAACTCTACTCCACCATTGCTGGCTCGCGAACGGTAAATACGCGTGCGTGAGCTGCCGCTCCGGTAGAATTTATACCCGAGGGCAGAAAGACCAGCACGAATTGCAGTTTGAACTGCACACCGCCACTGTGAAACTCTGCAGAGCTTTTTGTCACTTTGTGGCGTTCCAGGTAGAAAAACTCTGTTCACTACACCCAGGCTTACTTTATATCTTACCAGAGTCTTTTTGAGTGATTCGCCCTGACTTACTAACATTTACTTTTGTATATCCATTTACCATGTCCTTCCCTATGTATGTGACACACTGACAGTTTTTCTTTATAAATGTGATTTTTTCACTTTTTGTAACTCTCGCTCTTATTTACTTCTTTTCATTTATTATTTTATTTTATTTATTATTTAAACTTATCCGGTGCACAGCTACACCGAGGGTTTTCCCGGCACCAGCCAGATAGGAAAGGGAAACAACGCGAGAGGAAATTACAGATTAAACAGCCAAGTCTTCAAACCTCTTCACAATCTACCATTGACGGTTTCCTCCCATAGAGAGATAGGGAAGGTACCAGGTATTAGAAGGACCGACCGCGCATGCAGTGAGTTTAATTCTAGGAATAGTGAATTTAGACTGTGCAGCAGAACGCAGAAGATGTTAAGGTATGTAGAGTTGAGCTAAAGATTGCAAGTATTGCAGAGCTATTCTAGTTTTAATATTGAACATAAAGTTCAAGGTTTTGAATTTGACTCAATTCTCCTCCCTAAGCCAATGAAGATCACGATGCAAGCCAGAGACTGACACAGTCTTCTGGACATGACAGAGCAGCCTGGGAGCCACATTTTGCACCACCTGCAGTCTTTGTAACATAGCTTTGTTGGAGCCCAAGTAGGGAACATTACTGTATACCAGCCCGGAAGTAACCAAGGCATCAACTACCGTTCTGGATTTTCTTTAACCACTTTAGAATGGTAAAACAAATTGAAGCCACCTTAGTGAGCTGTTGTTTCATTGACAGATGGTTGTCAATGATAAAGCCCAGGCTACGAACCTGATGTACAGGCTGTAGTAAGGTACCTAATTCAGTGGGCAAGTGTTGAAGTCTCTAAAGATGTTGTTTTTTCCCTAGAATCAAGACTTCCGTTTTGTCTCCATTTAATTTGAGCAAGTTATTTTGCATCCAAGATGCGGTTTTCCTCAGACCTGACTGAAGAGCAGATGATTCAGATCCCTTAGATGAAGAGAGAAAATAAATTATCTGTGTGTCATCAGTGTAGGAAAATAGGGACAACCCAGCCTCAATTGCAACATCTGCCAGAGGATAGACGTAGATATTGAACAGCAGAGGACTCAGCATAGAGCCTTGTAGAACTCCATAGGGTGACAAATGGGATTTAGAAGTGGCCGAGGTAGAAAAAACATGAAAAGTATGGTCAGTTAGAAAACAGCGAAGCCCCTGTTGGGCTGAGCCCTTTAGGACCAAGGACTGTAAGGCTCTCAGCAGAACAGTGTGAGACACCGTATCAAATGCGGCGCTGAGGTCGAATAAAATGAGGACCGCCGTGTCACCTTGGTCCAACCGATGCCTCAGCATTTCGGTGACTCCTAGTAGAGTAGATTCAGTAGAGAATCCAGCTCTTAAACCAGACTGAGAGGTGTTAATAAAATTCTGAGACTTGACAAGGGCGTCAGCTGGAAATTAACATGTTTTTGAGGATCTTGGGAATGGCTGGGAGCAACTTGATGGGACGGAAATTCAAAGGCTTAGCTGGATCAGTGCTGGCTTTCTTTAAAAGACGGAGCACCATGGCATGTTTCCATTCTGGAGGAACAAAACCCTCCTGCAAGGAAGCATTGAGGAGGTCTATAATCAACAAGAGTGTAGGAGCATCAATCTGTCTTATCACAGAAATAGGAAGTAGGCTTACCAGAAGCCGATTGAAAGAGCTGAGTTCCAAGAGAGACCAAGCATCCAGCTTACGGGTGGATTTATTATTACTATGGGTTTCCATCATCCCGACAATGGCAGCATTAGGGGTGGTGTCGGTAATGTGTGAAATATTTAGCAAATTTTCACTGGATAGTGCAGAGTGTATTTTTTCAACTTTATCTACAAAGTAGTGGGCAAGATCCTCACATTGCCTTCCAGTTACAACAAGAGGAGTGGTCACAGTTCCAGACCTGGGTAGTTCTTTAAACACCTTAAAAAGAGTTTTTGAGCAGTTTTGAGCTTGAGAAATTTTATGAGAAACAGACTCTTGAGCTGCTTTGCAGACAATGTTGTTTTCACTTAGTATATCCATCAAATTGTTTAACTCTCTCCTCTCTCATATTCTTTTACTTAATCCCTGGCTCTGCCTGAGCATTCATTCCTTACACTCTCCATCCCTGTCACTCTCTTTCTCTCCCTCACTCTGTTACTTTGTCTCCATATTCTCCTTTCCATCACCCTCAAACTCTCACCTTTTCTTTAACTTGCTTATTTTTCCACAATTACAGCCACTCTCCCTTGCTGTCTCTCTTTTTCTCCTCTGCTCCCTTTCTCTAACTTTTTCTACATGTATTCCCTTCCTCTGTTTACCTCTTTCTAATGAAATGTATGTGTATCTTTAAATCCCTTGATCTATTTCTCATTTTATGAATCTCATGGTATCTCTTGCACTTCAAACATGCTTCTCCCTCATTATTACTTCATTGTAAAGGGCAATCCTTTTGATACTGAGTATCAAAGAAAATCCCAGATCTACACTCAGTAACAAAGCATGGCCCATAATTACAAATACCTTGTTTTGCCATTCCATTATGCAAGGCAATACAAGACAATGCAAGCTTCACATAGATTTACTAATCCATGCAAAGCCACCTTACCTTGCATGGCTCTGCATGGCTTCATACAACCAGAGTAATGCAAGTCATTGCCATGCGTTTCTATGCTTTGGTAAGGCTTTCCATGGGTGAAGCGTGGGCATTCCCATGCATCCACTCATGGTTTCCCACACATCCACCTATGGTTTGTGGCACCTTCCCAGATTTACTAAAACTTGTAAACCTGGAAAAATGTCGAAGTGCTAACTAAGCCTTACCAATAGATGTGTAACAACTAGGAATATATTCATTTCTCTTGTTATTTTATCTTTTTATGTGTGAAGCATTCTGCAACAAACATAGAAATCAGAATATTCCTATGGAGATTGTACTTCTGCTCAAAGGTACCCTTTTGGTACAATAACAATCCTGGCTGTAATGCAGGCACCCTTGCACAATGTCGCACCAGCACAGAGAGAGTAGGAATGTGCCATATGTTAGAAATTATGGTGCATTCCTGCTCTCTCCCTTGTATGCAGCGTAGCAAGTTGTCTTTCTGCTTTGTGCTCTGACAAATATTAGTAAATCAGGGCCTATGTCTCTGCCTCTGTTATATTCCCACTTCCTTTTTCTCTTATATGACTGTTAAACATGACTCTCAAAATAAAACAAACAAAAATACAGAACAATAAGTAGTTATAAACAGGGAAACTGATGTTACGATAAGCATGCATCACAATTATAAAATATAATCTTATATTGAGATTTTGAAGACAATGCTGTGAGCAATTACGATGTATAGGATCACTCACAGAGGAGATAATAGAGTGCCTTAAAAAAATCAGAAAGTAGACAACAGTAGGTAAGAAAATATGTAATAGCCCAGCACCGGAAAATACAGGAAGAAATACAGAGAGAAAAACAGCAACAAGCACAGTACAATGAAGAACACTGCACTTGCTGACAAGTGAGGTTGAGAAGGAATAAAAGGAAACCAAAGCACAGCAATGAAGAAAATGAAGGTCAACAACCAAAAGGAAAGATGAAAGTCAAAAGACAGTATGCCTAAACTACATATCCAAATGGGGAACAAAAAAGCAAAAACCAATAAATGTAGGTCAAAAAATTAAAAAGAACACATTTGAAAACACAATGCAAAGCAAATAAAGTCCAAGCTGTATATTGAAGGGGTAAATAAACAAGCAATTATAAAAGAAAGCTGTTTATAATGATAATAAACAAAATGAATACAATAACAAATCTTGTTAAGGTCTTAGACAAAAAGACAAGAAAAGTATGAAAAGTAGAAGCAGAATGTTTTGACAGGTTTTTGGAGGAAAATTAAAACATATCTGAAAGACTGAGGCAATTCTGGAGAAGAAACGTATAAGAAGGCACATTCTCTAAAATGAGCAATAGACACAGATAGTCAGAGTCATCAAACAGCAAATGGTAAACTAGTGGCAATGATAAAGTTAGTTCTAAATGAAACATTGTGTCTGTTCAATAAGCATGGGCGAAATTTGCAAATTCAGGTTCCGCAAATTCGCGGATTTCCCCGCGAAATCGCAACAAAATCTGCGAATTTGGTAATTTTCCCACGAAATCGCAGATTTTTTTGCGATTTGCACTGGAGTACTTTCTACTGGCTAATCCAGTAAGTGCTCCCTAATTGTGTAAATGTAAAGTGCTTTTACTACACTGCAGCTGCGTAAAGGGCCAGAAGATGTGTCTCCAGTGACCATGGGTGCCTGTAACACAGGCACAGGTACACATGGTCACTGGAGACACATCTTCTGGCCCTTTACGCAGCTACAGTGTAGTAAAATCACTATGGGGCAGATTTACAAGCCGCTTGCGCCTCTTTTGCGCCGCAGTTGCGTCACTTTTGTGACGCACAGCAGCAAAATAGATGCGCCATGGTGCTGGGTATTAACAAGAGATACGTCACGTTGTAAAGCCCTGCGCCATCAGGAGGCGTTCCGGCGCAGGGGAGGGCGTTCCTGCACAGGAACGCCTCCTAAAAGTGGCTGAGTGAAATCTACAAGATTTCATTCAGTCACTTTTAGGCCAATGCTGCGTCAAAACCCTGCGCCTGCATGAAGCAGGCGCAAGGCTTGGCGCAGCATTGGGGAGATAGGGCCCCCCAGAGCAGTGCTGGAGCTGTGTCGCAGCTCCAGCAATGCGCTGCTTTTACGGCACAGATGCGTGACACATCTGTGCTGTTTTTGCCACATGGTGGGCCGCATTGTAAATGCGGCGCACCATGGGTGGCGGAGCTGCGGTGCACAATAACTGGTGCATCCCTGGGGATGCGTCAGTTATTGTAAATCTGCCCCTATACATTTAGCCAACGAGGGAGCGCTTACTGATTAGACAGTAGAAAGTACTCCAGTTGAGTTGAGGTATTGCACAAAAGGTGGCATCTTCGTGGACAAACACGCAGGGCGGGATTCATTCTGCCCCCTGTTAGACTCGTTTTTTGTGCCCTTCTGCCCTCTGTTAGACTCGTTTTTCCCTTGTTTTTCTGCCCTTCTGCCCTTTGTTAGACTCGTTTTTTTTGCCCTTCTGCCCTCTGTTAGACTCATTTTACCCTTGTTTTTCTGCCCTTCTGCCCTCTGTTAGACTCGTTTTTTGTGCCCTTCTGCCATCTGTTATTCCCTTGTTTTTGTGCCCTTCTGCCCTCTGTTAGACTCGTTTTTGTGCCCTTCTGCCCTCTGTTAGACTTGTTTTTGTGCCTTTCTGCCCCCTGTTAGACTCATTTTTTGTGCCCTTCTGCCCTCTGTTAGACTCGTTTTTCTCTTGTTTTTCTGCCCTTCTTTCCTCTGTTAGACTGGTTTTTTGTGCCCTTCTGCCGTCTGTTAGACTCATTTTTCCCTTGTTTTTCTGCCAGTCTGCCCCCTGTTAGACTCGTTTGTGGTGCCCTTCAGCCCTCTGTTAGACTCGTTTTGCCCTTGTTTTTCTGCCCTTCTGCACTCAGCACCACCACAGCACCACTCAGCAATACCACAGCATCACTAAGCACCACCACAGCATCACTCAGCACCACCACAGCACAACTCAGCACCACCACAGCATCACTCAGCAGCAACACAGCACCACTCAGCGCCACCACAGCATCACTCAGCGCCACCACAGCATCATTCAGCGCCACCACATTATCACTCAGCACCACCACAGCACCACTCAGCACCACCACAGCACCACTCAGCGCCACCACAGCGTCACTCAGCACCACCACAGCATCACTCAGCACCACCACAGCATCACTCCACACCACCACATTATCACTCAGCACCACCACAGCACCACCCCAGCATCACTCAGCACCATCCCAGTATCACTCAGCACCACCACAGCACCACTCAGCATCACCACAGCACCACTCAGCATCACCACAGCACCACTCAGCGCCACTCCAGCATCAATCTGTGCAATCATTCATCAACAACTGGTTCAAATATGTTCTCTCAATGTTTCAAGCTTTATTACAAATGACACAAAAATATGTTAATATTTCACTTCTGTTCTTGGATTTTCGTCATAATAAAATACACTGAACATAATCTTCACAAAAGTTATTTACAAAAGTTTAAGCTATTGCCATTATAAACTAAAATCACTTTTATTGAAATATTAATTATTTAAAAAAATTAAAAGCCAGTGTAATTTGTAATATCAATACATCTAAGTCACGTAAATACAAAACATGTTGCATTACAAATGCTATAGGTGTCACATTTGTGAGAGTTATAACTATTGTCATTGTAAATGACAAAGCTATTAATTTAGGTTTTTTCAAAACCAACACTTAAATAAAAAAATTGTCATTTACAAGACCAATAGCTCAAACTTTCCTAATGCGAGACCTATTGCATTGCAAATGCTTGTTTTTATATCTGTCAGTGCTTCCTGTTGAGGTTTAATTTTCGTGACAGGCGCCTCATTGCCTACTTGTAACTATTCTCTGACCCTGCTTCAAGGGTCAGAGCAGGGTCAGAGAATAGTTGCAAGTAGGCAACGAGGCTCCAGGAAGCACTTACAGGCTTACAGCAGCAGGTGCCCAAGTTGAAGTTAATTTCTTTGTAACCCTTTTGTAAAAGCATACAAAAAGTTATCTTCAACTTTTGCACCTGCTGCAGTAACCCTGTAAGTGCTTGGCTGAAAATTCGTCCCCGCTGATTTGCGGATTTTACCAAGATTTCGCGAGATTCTCAGATTGCGAAATCCCAGAAAATCCGCAAATTCCGCGAGCAGAACGAATTTTCAGACCATGCTCACTGTTCAATCAACAATGGCCCCAAGACGTTCCAGGAAACTATGTATAAGTGGAAGTGTATTGCAATCTATCATGTAAAATTATGAAGTATTAAACAATAATCCTTCTTAGTAAAGAAACAAAGAGGAAACCTTCAAAAAGAAAATCTTTTGCAAAAGTTGGATATTTCTGAAGTAAGAAAATTAAGTAAATTGTCAGATCATTCCATATAAATTGTATCTATCCATCCCACATGCATGTGTAGTACGTGGAGAGTAACATGTAAAGACTTAAGCCATGTTTATTGAACAACTTAATGAAGCAGTCCTGAAATAATGTGTCACTGATGTATAAAAGATAGCTCAAGATATTCAACTTTTGCAATTTGGTGAGAAGAAAATGTAGGCATGGAACCCAGGACAGCTGAACAATTATACTGCACATTCAACTGAGAAGAGGTTCCAAAATAACATAGATAGATTTCAAATAAAAAGTGCATAGACGTCCACACATTTCTGTGTATGCTTTTCTCACACATGGTACACTAGCAAAGAAAAGTTAAAGATCTAAATAAAAAACATCTAGATGCTGAAAGACAGTTATCTGTATGTAGGCACATTCCTCAAACTAAGACAAAATCAATTGTAGGGGGGCTTAAAAAAGGCGATCTCCCTGCATTCAATGTAAAAAAAATCTAGAAACTGTTATGCATCAGCTGCCTGGTAGCAGAAACAATTGTCATTTTTGCAAATGGTGTACTATCAAAAGAATACAAAATTGGCAGGAACTAGTTAGTTTAGAGAAAGTAAAAAGAGCATTTCAATATGGTAAGCAAATCAGGCTTTTATTTGTGCAGGGTGCGAAGCCCATGCAAGTAATAGGAACACAATTACCTCCTCAGTGGGAGCCCAGTACACCTTTGTAGCCTTTAACTCTCTCAGGGTAGTGATGCGGAGCTGTCCAATGCCTTCTTAGGGGAAGTGCTGTGAGCCAGTAAATCACCATTCACTGGCATACAATATTAACACCCAATAAATGATTGTCTGTGCTGATTTTGTTTCTTTGGAACAGGAAAAATGCATTTATTACTAACATTCTAATTAACACTATGCAGTAATTTACAAATATATATAGGGCTTGTGGAAATACCTTTGATGACATTAGACTTGTCCCCTAAAGGGCAAACCCCAAAAATCACAGTGCCATCTTCCCATACAATAAAGCACATAACCATACAGAAGTGTGGCTGGCATTTTAAATCAAGTAAGCCTATTGGCATTATCAAGGTTACCACATTTACAGATCACGAACCACGTGTTATAACACATCACTTTATCACTGCCTCCAGTAATCATAATCCATCTGCAGTCATAATAATTAATAAAGCAATACAACCACCTGCAACCATTATATTTAATAAAACATCACAACCTTTCATGAATAATCATTACTGTCACAATAACAGCATATTGAAAAAACACATTGTCAAACCATCTTACATGTGACTGTGTCTTTCTTTAACCAACTGAGGCCACGAAACCTGAAAATCTAAAACCTTCAGTATATTTAAGCACAGCAAACAACAGCCACTTGCATACTTGTCTGTGCATTTGTAGTCAATGTTTTACCATGAAATATGAAATTCCTAGTAAATGTTTACCACGAATGGTGTGTAATTAAGACAAGTGTCGTAATGGTGTTATTTCAGGAATTTCACATGAAAAGCATAATGTGAAATTCCTAAAATTATGTGAATTTAGTCACCATAATTTTAATTTCGCCCATGCATAATCAAAATCTCTGTGTTTGGAAAAGGAGATGGCACAGGAATCAATGGTCACTGAGTAAATTAACAAGGACACACCTGAAGAAAACAAAAGCTCTACTTTTCAAATGACTGATCCATTTAGTAAACCAATCATTCAAAATAAGGTAAAATTAGCAATCAATGAGGTATCATGGAATAAATATAGATAAACAACAGGTGAGAGAGGGAAAGCAACTGGAGCCTCTCTTAGTCCCCCTGAACAATAATGTATAAACAACAAAAGAGTGTTTCCAACTAAGGAAGAGCTAGCAAGAGAAAATCACTGTGGTTTAAAAGAACTCTCACTCATCAACCTAGTTTGTGACATGCTTCATAATTTGGGTTCCCACCAGAGAGGCCGAGTGCCTCTCTGGTGTGCTACAGCGCCTGATTACGAACGGTGATGGATTAAAACCAGATCTTTTGACTGGGTGTGAGTGTTTGATTGATTCAGATGCTCCCTCCATCACCACCCCCTTTTGTACCGCTTTTGGTCGCCATAAGTGTGGCAGGGTATGCTCAGACGTGAGTCCCTTGCTCACTTTGCCACTGGATTCAAGCAAGCCGGGCTGAAGACGGCTGGAATGCCAGAAACTAGTCCTCGGAATCTTGTTTCCGGTCCAGGGAAGACATGGCTTGGCAGTTCAGGCTGGACTGTTCCCACGAGGCACAGGGTCAGACTGATTTGCAGATAGCCATGTCTGAACTGGGATGGCAGAGTGGGCTAAAGAACGGTGATGGATTAAACCCAGATCTTTTGACTGGGTGTGAGTGTTTGATTGATTCAAATGCTCCGTCCATCACCACCCCCTTTTGTACCGCTTTTGGCCGCCATAAGTGTGGCAGGGTATGCTCAGATGTTAGTCCCTTGCTCACTTTGCCACTGGATTCAAGCAAGCCGGGCTGAAGACGGCTGGAATGCCAGAAAAGGGTCCTCGGAAGCATGTTTCCGGTCCAGGGAAGACATGGTTTGGCAGTTCGGGCTGGACTGTTCCCATGAGGCACAGGGTCAGACTGATTTGGATATAGCTATGTCTGAACTGGGGTGGCAGAGTGGGCTAAAGAACGGTGATGGATTAAACCCAGATCTTTTGACTGGGTGTGAGTGTTTGATTGATTCAGGTGCTCCGTCCATCACCACCCCTTTTTGTACCGCTTTTGGCCACCATAAGTGTGGCAGGGTATGCTTAGACGTGAGTTCCTTGCTCACTTTGCCACTGGATTCAAGCAAGCCGGGCTGAAGACGGCTGGAATGCCAGAAACCGGTCTTCGGAAGCATGTTTCCCGTCCAGGGAAGACATGTCTTGGCAGTTCGGTCTGGACTGTTCCCATGAGGCACAGGGTCAGACTGATTTGCATATAGCTATGTCTGAACTGGGGTGGCAGAGTGGGCTAAAGAACAGTGATGGATTAAACCCAGATCTTTTGACTGGGTGTGAGTGTTTGATTGATTCAGATGCTCCGTCCATCACCACCCCCTTTTGTACCGCTTTTGGCCGCCATAAGTGTGGCAGGGTATGCTCAGACGTGAGTCCCTTGCTCACTTTGCCACTGGTTTCAAGCAAGCCGGGTTGAAGACGGCTGCAATGCCAGAAACCGGTCCTCGAAAGATTGTTTCCGGTCCAGGGAAAACATGGCTTGGCAGTTCGGGCTGGACTGTTCCCATGAGCCAGGCACAGGGTCAGACTGATTTGCATATAGCTATGTCTGAACTGGGGTGGCAGAGTGGGCTAAAGAACAGTGATGGATTAAACCCAGATCTTTTGACTGGGTGTGAGTGTTTGATTGATTCAGATGTTCCGTCCATCACCACCCCCTTTTGTACCGCTTTTGGCCGCCATAAGTGGGCAGGGTATGCTCAGACGTGAGTCCCTTGCTCACTTTGCCACTGGTTTCAAGCAAGCCGGGCTGAAGACAGCTGGAATGCCAGAAACCGGTCCTCGGAAGCTTGTTTCCGGTCCAGGGAAGACATGGCTTGGCAGTTCGAGCTGGACTGTTCCCATGAGCCAGGCACAGGGTCAGACTGATTTGCATATAGCCATGTCTGAACTGGGGTGGCAGAGTGGGCTAAAGAACGGTGATGGATTAAACCCAGATCTTTTGACTGGGTGTGAGTGTTTCATTTATTCAGATGCTCCGTCCATCACCACCCCCTTTTGTACAGCGCCTGATTACAGCGGAGCAGGTCTTTCGTATGACGTGAGTGCAAGTTGTGAGTGTGAAAAGTTTTTTTTTTTAATGCCTCCGTTTTATCCCAGAACAATTTTAATGGTAGAAAACTGGGCACTGTTAAAAGCAGGTGTGATGGATGTTTCAATATCTGGTTTTAGTTGACCAGATGCATACCAATGTAAAAAGAATTGGTCAACATGTTTCTGCTTCTAGGTATATTTAGTGAAGCATTTGTCAGGACCAACACACCACGGTGGTGAGCGCATCCTAATGAGAGAGCGTAAACTGAACGAATTGTAGTAGTGCATCACACTTACGCGTAGTACGCACAATCATGAAGAGAAATGCCATGAGTGCTAACATTATATTCGCCAATATTCTGTAATGTGTAGTTAATCTAGAGATTTATGTAGAAGTGGAACTAATGTAGAAATGTGTGAAAATGTATAACCTTATTAGACGTGATTAATCCCGAATCCATGTCGTGTAGCTGCTAAAATGTAAGAATGACATGCTGCAAACACAGAACGCAGTAGGCCTCAGGGCCAGAGCTGAAAGGGTTGGGAAAGGTATTCATTTGCACGACGTGGATTGCACTAAATGATATTTAGTAGTTATGTTTGCAATAGGTTTATATTTTCTAGATGTGTTTATATAGTCCTAAAGTAGAGTATTAACACAAGATATTGATTAATGAAAGGAGTTGAAGAATATAATCATTATGAGAAATGTTATAGGCCTGAATTGTTTAACCATGCTTGATTTACACGTATTAGTAGGAGCCAAGGGCGCCGAGACATAATGTTGCAACTTCTGTTAGAAGTTTATGAGAAATGGGATCCTAGCTGCGAATGTCTGTCTGCGGGTGTGAGGAGGGATCCAATTAAAGGTTGGATGAATAGGGTTCTGTTCAGGAGAAGGAAACAGACATGGAGGAGGGTTTAGGAATGTTTGGGGGGTATCGGCGGGCCGGAGAAGAGTCTGAGAAGCAAGGTCAACTCTAACGCACGAGGCCCCAATGAGGATCATCATGGAAAAAGCCAGAAGCAACATCACGTGAGGGGCGTCTCTCGAGGGGCGTCTCAAATGAGATTGTGTTTTTGTATTAGGGACAGCACCCCTGGGTGGAGTTAGAGCAGATGCCTGAGGACCCTTTAGAGAGCGGATGGGTAGGCAGAGAGGGGTCATGACTGGCGATCATAGGTTTTCATCTAGATACTAAGAGTGGGTGATCTCCCCAGGGAGTCATTCACCGCTGACACCTTTTGGTAGGTTGGGATTCTGTTAAGTAGGGATACCATCCAGAACAGGGTAGGGACAGCCTAACCTGACCCTTTTATCCGGCTGTAAATGACTGAGAGAGCACAATACGTGTCTATGCTGGCAGCTCTATTAATTCTGGAATTAATCCTGGTAGTTTTCTTTGCTCGTCTGAGTGCTTTCAGAGAGCACATGTATGTAGTCGTACCCATATATCTGGTGAACATCATTCTGAGATGCTTGTATTTGCAACTTACCCTAACTTTATAATAAATCCTTGAAAGCTAGAAGTTGTTTGTGGTTCTTCCGAGCGGAGTCCATTATTGATTGAATTAACCTGGTAAGAGATGCACCTTCTTTCCTCAAAGACAGGCAACAAAGGTTCAGTCGACCAGAACGGGGTTTAGATCAAAGGTGATAAGATAGCGATCAAAATCCCGCCCCCGCAGTTGGTAGCTATAGAGGATGGTTGCCTTCTTGAGGAAGGTGATCTAGGCCAGGTTAGATTACCCCAAGGCCCCTAGAGATCGATGATCGGAAGAACCGCCCGCCGAAGAAGGTCCGGATGACGTGAGACAGAAAAGCAGCAGTATCGGTCGAGAGTGAGTATAAAGGGTCATGCGTGTTAGATTGCGGTGTTTTTGTGTTGTATCTATGTTGTAATGTCTGGCGGAGTTGAATGCCTGTAGAGTGACTGTGGAACAGGTTGTGAGCGCGCGCAACCGGTGAAAATCTTAAGTTCAAAGAGAGCTTAAGTGGTTCGGGTGTATCGGACATCCAGAGTAATTGTCAACCAGTGTGAAGGGGGTCATGAGGTACCATTGATCGCCCGCAGGACCGAGATAGGAGGAACGTAAGAGTGAGTGTGTGAGTAACGGACGCTGGTCGGAAGTTACTGGGTGTAAACAACCTATCAGAGAGACGGAGGACGTTTCGTCAATTGGTGTGACAATTACAGTTAGACTGTGGACGTACAGTCAAGAGAAGTGACGGCTTGGTCGGAAGTAGTCATTTTTCGGAGTATGAATGGGACGCATGCATGACCGGGAGACGAGCTGAGAAAGGAGGGGTGCTGCTGCGAAGCGGAGACGAGTGACGTCAGAAAGTGCCGCGCTGGGATTGGCCGGCCGGAGCAAGACCGCGCTGCGACAGGCCAGCTAGCAGAGCAGCGCTAGGATTGGTGGATTGTCATCAGGAAGTAAACAGAATAGTGAGGCTGGAAATTGTGCGTATAATTATGAAGTCTTTTAAATGGTTAAGAGCGGCGTTTAAAAGAGAGAGGCGGAGATCTTATGAAGGGGAAGAAGCCCCGCCGGAGGGTACGCCGGCTTATTATATGGCGGCAAATGTTGGGCTCCATACAATAATGTGGATATCAGAGTGGAGTAAGATTACAGAGGGAAATGAGGAACTGACGTTTCCAAAGTATGGGACGTTCAGATTAGAGGTGCTACACAGATTGAAAGCAGTCATGACCTCAATGAGACCTATGCCTAGACCGACCCAGTTCGAAGCTCTCAATGCATGGATTAGGGCAGCGCACGAGAGGAACCTGAATAGACGACAAGAAAGGGTGAAACGATCGGTAAGAGCAGTGCAGGATGCCAAATGGGATGCGGATGCTAAAAGATGGAGAGTGCATAACATTGAAGTAAATAAACTGTACCCAGTGTTAGAAATGCCAGGGAACAAAAGTCCATTAGAAGAAGATGAAGAGAGTGAGACAGAGGACAGTCTGATAAATAGGTTACTGACAGATAGGCCACCCCCGTATAACAAAGAGCCAGGAAGTGTAGAGACCAGTGGAGAGGGGGGGGGCCAGCATAGGGGAGCATGGACCGCTTCCCATTTCAGATTGGGATCCCACTGCAAAGAAAGAACTGTCCCAACCTAGTCCGGTGCAGCAGGTGGTCGGGAGGTTTGTGGTACAAAGAGTGCCAGAAACGGAGTGTGCCACATCCTACGCACTGCCAGATGCCCTGCAAGTACCTGTTACTATAGGTCCTATAGTATCAATTTATGACCCAGAAAGAGCTAGAGGGGAGGAACAGGTACGGAGGGACAGAGAAAGAGCAGAGATGGCAAGGAGGAACGATACGATCAATTCCCCAAGTCAGTTGCCAGGACCGAGAGATTGGAGCACCCCAGTACATACAGCAGTAGATCCGATAGGGTATCCGGGGGGCCCTAGATGGCCGGAGGATCTGAGGGGATCAGGACGAAAATCCTTCCAGGAGCTAAGTGAGTACATGAAGAAATGGGATGAGGCAGTGGAGGCTCACAAGAGCATCATTGCAGCGGAAGCTGGAAGGGAAAGCCAAGATAGCAGGACCCGGACTCACTGCGGGGCTGAGGAAAGCAGTCCGGAGTGGGACGGGAGAGGTCAGGACAGTAGGGGAGACACCCATAATTCCAGAGGTGGAGGTAGACCAGACCTGGGAAATAGGAGCCCTGAGTGTAGGGGGGTGTCTCGACCAATACACAGTGAAGGAGACCGGAGAACGCAGGAGTACAGAGACAGCTTTAAGTGTACCCACTATGTGCCTGGCCATGGCGAACAGAACGGGAGTTGCGAGAGGCCTCGCCATACCCCCTGTGATTACGGACAAGAACGCAGTCCAGGGGATATGGGGAACCGAGAAGGATCATACCAGATACTGAGTGACACTAGACAGAGAGAGAATGGCGACCGGAGGGAGAATAGCAGGGAAACCTGCCGTGGAGAGAGAGAAGAAAGAGAGAGTGGACAAAATAAGATTGGGGGTAACAGGCCCGTGTTCCATCACCTTCCAAGGCAGGATGGCCGAGCATGGGATTTAGAGAGATGGGAGGAGGGAAGAACTCTCCTTAACTCTCCTGAGCCCAAGCGTAGGGCTCGGAGTTGGGATGGTAGAGAGGCCAGTGAACCCCCTTCGAAAGACATACTGCGAGCTGAGATAAAAGCCAAGAGACTCGATGTCGCCAGCTTAAAATCAGATTTGGATGATATGGTAGACGGAACCTTGCCTCTAGAAAGAATGGAGAGGTATGAGCAGGATGAAATACTGTTCATGGCAAAGGACATCACCCGGAAGGCGAGAACAATCCATGAGAAATTAGTTGAACTAGCAGGCAAATATATGGTGGACCTGTCACGGACCAAAGCGTTACAGGGTAACCACAGGCTACATTATTCAGATCGAGACCTAGATGAGAGAAGGACAATAGGATTGAAAACACACATAAGGGAACTGATCACTGGAATAAGAACGTGGAGGGCCCTGGATAAATGGGAAGAAAGGTGGTCCAAGAAAGGGACCGTAAGGAGAAGCATGCTTGGCATGACACCAGGAGGACTACAGAGAGTAGAGGCATACCCTTTGCGTGAGGTTGCAAATGGGAACTATGTACATGTGCCATGGAGTAGGGGGGACTTAGCAGCCTTTACTAACTCCTTCCCAAAATTGAGGGAGAACCCCGTCGAGTGGTATAAGCAAGTGGAGAGGTTCGTGAAAATCTCCAAGGTACTGTGGATAGATCTGAATACACTGTTTGATATTGTGGTACCAGGAGACCTGTGGACCGCATGTAAGGTCAGCGCTGAGTGGCCCACGACAGAGCCAGAGAGAGATGCAAAGACTAATGGGCCGTCCGAGACAGTAATGGTAAAATACGAGAGAGTGATGACTTGGCTGAAGGACAAGGTGCCAATGCAGGACATAGATTGGGTCAAAATAGATCGCACTAGACAGGAACCCAAAGAGACAGTTCACGAATATTAAGAGAGATTACTGAAGGCGTTTAAACAGTATAGCGGACTGGATGTAATGGATCCTAAGGATATAGGGCAATTTGTGTCTAAATTCGTTTTGGGCTTGAGACCGGATATTAGTTTAATGATTCAGCAACACTTGATTTGTTGGCAAAATAAACCTTTAGATGAAATCCTGAGATATGCCAGGTACTGCTGTGATGAGATAGACTCCAAGGCAAAGAAGCTAAAAGAGAAACTGATGGTGGTGCAGATGCAGGCAGCTGGTAAGGGTGGGCAGCAGCAACAGCAACAGGGAACAGGAACTGGGGGTAAGAAACAGTATAGCCAGAGCAAGGGCAATGAGGAGAACTCCACCTTTAGACCAAGGGTGGATATAGCCGCATTGAAGAAAACGACTAGATGCCACCAGTGTAACGAGGTGGGGCACTGGAAACGCAAGTGTCCCTACAACGTTGAAATCGGGGAACAGGAGGTAGAGGAGGAAGAGGTCCAGAGTAGGCCTGCGAGAGGGGCAACGCCATACCAAGGAAAGGTGCTCAAAGGGGGGACCCCACCTCCACGAGCCCAGTTCCCTCAACCACCCAGAGTAGGGACTATGGGTAAGACATATAGACAGATGCCTCTGTTTGTAGGAGGAGAGGAATGCTATTACGTCGATCCACTAACTGGACAGAGAGTGGAAAGGGAAGACTGTACCCTCGGGGCAGCCTTAGAAGTGGACCAAAGGGGACCCTATGTTGAGGCCGAAGTGGCAGGGTGCCCCACAACATTTCTAGTGGACACAGGAGCCACTCGATCCACGATAAGATCAGCCGCAGTTCCAGGCCTGCCCATGTCAGGAGAGACCATACAAGTGGTGGGGGTCGCAAACCGGAGAATGACTAGCCCATTGACAGAACCAGTGCAGGTGAAAATAGGGAAATACAGCGATGAGCATCAGTTTGTGGTCTGCGATTCTAGTCCTGTATGCCTGTTAGGAAGAGACCTTTTGTGCAAGTTAAATTGTACGATATACTGCACACCACAAGGAGTGGAGGTATTGACCAATGATGACGATGCTGACTTCAAAGTCGCAAATTCAAGAATATGTGTGGAGCTGTATCCCACTTTGACCATGGATGAGCTCCCATGGGATCTGAGAGAGACTGTGGCACCGGAAGTGTGGGATTTCACTGGGGAAGAGATTGGACTGGTGAAGGGAGTGGACCCAGTGAAAATTGTAGTGAAACCGCATGCTGAGTTTCCAAGAACACCCCAATATAAATTGACTCCAGAAACGATTGCAGGCATAAAGCCCGTGATCGAGTCCATGATTAAGCAGGGAATACTGAAAGAAATCGTGGTTAGCCCATGTAACTCCCCGATTATGGGTTTGCAGAAACCAAATGGGAAATTCCGAATAGTGCAGGACCTCCGAAAGATTAGATCTTTGTCAGGCTTTCTTTTCGATCCCATTGGACGAGGATAGCCATTTCCTTTTCGCTTTTAAGCTGGAAAATCGCGTATTAACATGGTGTCGTATCCCCCAGGGGTATACAGAGAGCCCATCGATCTTTAACCAGCTATTGAAGAAAAATCTTGAAAGTCTAGTGCTGCCCCAGAAGTCAGTTCTGGTCCAGTACATAGACGACCTCCTTGTGGCGTCAGAGAGAGAAGAAGCTTGCAGGGAGGATTCCATTGCTTTGCTAAATCACCTAGCTGTAAATGGGCACAAGGTGTCCCCGGGAAAATTGCAGTACTGCCTGACAGAAGTGCAGTACTTGGGGCACAGAATTGAGAAAGGCAAACGAAAGGTGTCACCAGACCGAATAGAGGCGATCATGAAGATGAATGCGCCTAAAACGCAGAGAGAAGTCAGGATGGTCCTAGGGATGGTGGGGTATTGCCGACAGTGGATAGCCAACTTTTCACTGAAAGCAAAACCCTTGCAAAAACTGACGCACAAGGAGGTGAGTGATCCGGTACCATGGGACAAAGACTGTTTGATGGCGTTCCTGCAGCTGAGAGAGGACCTGTGTCGTGCTCCTGCTCTGGGAATGCCTGATTACGATAAACCATTCTTGCTTTATTGTTGTGAGAGAGAGGGGTGTGCGTTGTCTGTGTTGGTCCAAATTCATGGGAATGCCCGTAGACCAGTTGCCTATTTTTCGTCTACTTTAGACCCAGTAGCCGCAGCGTTGCCCGGATGTCTCAAATCCGTTGCTGCAACAGGTGTCAGTATTGAACGTTGTGAGAACATCGTGATGGGGCACCCGTTAGAGGTGTACGTGCCCCACTCTGTTGAACTGTTGATGACCAGGACCAAAACACAGCATCTGACCAACAGCAGGCTCACGCGCTATGAGCAAGTCATCCTTGCTGCAGAGAACGTGACCCTCAAGAGATGCTCTGTTTTGAACCCTGCTACCTTGATGCCACTCCCAAGTGATATCGATGATGATGAATGTACAGACCATGATTGCCTTGATGTGACTGAACTATGCACCAAACTGAGACCCGACATCGTGGATGAGCCACTGACTGACCCCGATGAAATTTTCTTTGTCGATGGCTCATGTGTAAAAAACGAAGTTGGGCAGTTGAGAGCAGCTTACGCTGTTTGTACAATTTCTGGAATTGTGGAAGCTGGATGCCTGGAAGGAGTACACTCCGCTCAGGTAGCCGAGATTATTGCATTGACGCGTGCCTGCCTGGCAAGCAACCAAATTCGAGTCACCATATACACCGACAGCCAATACGGTTACGGGGTAGTTCATGATTACGGGCAGTTATGGTCTCAAAGAGGTTACATGACGTCTTCAGGCTCCCCCATTCGAAATGGAGAGTTTGTGCGTCTACTGTTGGAAGCTTTGCAATGTCCAGCAGGAATCGCCGTTGTAAAATGTACCGCTCATACTCGAAATATGGACTTCGTGTCACAAGGCAATAGATATGCCGACGAAGTTGCGAGGTATTGCGCGGAACAAGGGTACTCTTTCACAGAGGTGGAAGTGGGCGGAATAAATGTAAGAACTGAATTAGCCATGATATTAGAAACTGTTGATACTTGGGACGAACTGAAGTGCATGCAAGAAAACGCACCCGACTTTGAAAAGCAAACCTGGGAAAAGGCAGGATGTGTAATAGGTGAGGCCCATTTCTGGGTCTCAGCAGATGGAAGAGCAGTGCTACCCAATGAGATGGTGAGCCCAATGGCCAGACAGATCCATGGTCCAGTACACTTAGGGAGAGACGCAATGATGAGGGTATTCAGACAGACCTGGTATAACCCTAAGTTCAGAGTAGCAGCCGAAGCAGTGTGCCAACGTTGTGTGACCTGTCAGCAGCTGAATGTAGGAAAAAGAACACCAGTTGCACTGAGCCACATAGGGAGGTCTGGAGGTCCATTCAATCGAATGCAGTTAGATTTTATTGAAATGCCAAGGTGCAACCGCCTACGTTATGTCTTGGTGGTTGTTTGCGTATTTTCCAGATGGGTCGAGGCATACCCTACACGCAGGTGTGACACCCTCACAGTAGCCAAGTTACTGCTTAGGGAACTCATCCCTAGATTCGGGGTGCCGGCCTCTTTGGAATCAGATAGGGGAACGCATTTCAACAGCGAGCTTGTGAAGATGATTTGTGCGGCCCTGAACATAGACCAGAAATTGCATTGTAGTTACCGACCAGAAGCATCTGGAATCGTGGAGCAGATAAATAGCACCATTAAGGCCCGAATTGCAAAGATGTGTTCATCAACGTCCCTGAGTTGGCCTGATGCTCTGCCATTGGTCCTTATGAGCCTCCGTAGTACCCCAGACAGAAGAACGGGACTGTCGCCTCACGAGGTGTTAATGGAGAGAGCAATGAGGTTGCCATCTGTCCCAGCTGCTGCACTGTTAAACATCACAGATGATATGATCCTGGACTATTGTAAGGGGCTGTCTGACGCCATTCATTCTGTGTCCCTTCAGGTGCAGGCTGCCGAAGTTCCGTCGTGCCAGGACCTGTGCCATGACCTGTGCCCTGGTGATTGGGTGCTTGTGCGAAAGCACGTGAGAAGAAGCTGCCTGGATGTTCGCTGGCGAGGGCCCTACCAGATCATCCTGATCACAAACACTGCAGTCAAGGTGGGAGGCCTGCCCAATTGGATCCACGCGTCGCATCGCGGGGGTTCCAGCACCTCTGGAAGAAACAGCTCCTCTCTCGGATAGAAGTCCAGCTGCGGACCGAGAAGCCATAGAGGGGGCTAGCCAAGCTGTAGAGGTGCCAGAGGAAGCAGAGAACGAGTCTGACCAAGCTGAGGACGGTCAGTACAACAGCGAAACAGACGACGCTACTGAAGGAGGAAGTAGCTGGGAGTACGAATCAGACACCGAACAGTCTGAAAGAGAGCGTGAACAGACCAGAAGGAGAAGGAGCAGAAGGGTACGTGGAGAAGCTAATTGGCCACAAAGAAGGAGCTCTAGCCTGAGGTCAACTCCAGAGAGAACCCTTGCTCCGATATCAGAGGACTCAGACCCGGAAGAAGGTGCTCAGGGCTCTGAAGCACCAGATCTAAGAAGATCAAGAAGAGTACGTGTGCCTAGCAGAAGATACGCCACCCCTGAGTGGACATATCTGGCGACAAATGTCTTTGGAATGGGAGACAGGGAGGATACGAGCAGTGGTGGTGTCCAGCTCTGAGCCCATCATCACAGTGGAAGTACAGCTGTTAGTACCCGGAGTCGAAGCAGAAGGGTCACTAACTTTCACACTCCCCAGCCCTCCCCACCTCAGCAAGTTAAAGCACATGTTTTTCACTGAACTGCAATTCCCCGACTTTGGAACAAAGATAACCAGCCATGAAGAGCACGTTCTTAGTTTGGAAATATTGAACTATGCTATTCAAGCCGCAGGTCCAAAATTAATTGTAGATGCTTAAAGTCTTTGTAAATAAGCAAGAAGAAGAAGATTACCTAGCGCCCAGGAAGCAGAGAATCTTAGGGACCTTCCTATAAGTTGACGGAGAAGGGCTAGGGTTGTCTATGTTAAAGCTTTAAAAGGACTTTTTCAAGGGAGGTTGTCAGCTTCCAGTTGTGGTATTCTAAAGACTGAAGGAACAAAAGAGACTGTAAAGGGACGAGAAGAAAAGAACTTTGCGTTGAAATAAGGAAGAGAATCCTACTGTCTGACGAAATGGAGGCCGGCACCCCGAATCGTAGAGCCAAATGTATAATAGGCACACTAATAGTAGGAGTGATACTTCTAATAGCTTTAGTAGTCACGGTTTCCTATGTAGTGGGACATGAGAGGGAGGTAAGGGTATCAGACAAGGAGCCTGTAGTGACACCAAAACCCACTGTTGTGGGTGAGAAAGGAGAAAACATGCAGGAGAAGGCGTTATTAGCAGCAGAAGCCCGCAGGTTACATATGGATGAGTCCCAAGGTGACTTTAGGTCAAACGCTTATGCTAAACTTTTGTATGAATACGTGGATGCCATGGAGGTTAAGGACTGCTATGTTTGCATGCAGTTGCCGGCGTCTGTAGATGAAGGCATTAGATACCATCACCTCCCGTTGACATATGGCATTACATGTAGCTTATTGCTTAGTATATTTTATGGGAGAGATAGTTTTGAATACTATTTCTCCAATTATGATTCAGTGTTACCAGAAGTCCCAAATTACAAGCAGATGAACAAATGGGACTACTGGAAGAGTGAAGACAGATTGGCCAAGTTCTTCATTCCTTGGATTACATTAGATACTTCACATGCCCGCAGAAATAATTTGACATGTAAGGTGTCAGAAATAGAGAAGAAGTTTATAGGGCAGGTGGATGATCGATACAGAAGGCAGAAGATTTTGAAAAAATCAGGACAATGGAAAACAGATTGGACTGAGGAAGAGAAGGCACACAAGAGAAAGGGTAGTAGTGGTCCAATAGCTTTGGATAAAGCGCAGAGAGGGAAGTTATGTCTTCACAGAGCCAAAACGTATTACGAAAATGTATACGTAGGAGAAGTCAGTTGTGAACATGCTTTCAATTTAGAATATTATACCAAAGATTTCTTGAAAGGAATGCAAGTGATTCCAAATGTATATTTTGTGTGTGGAAGAAATGCCTACGTGAGACTGCCTGACAACTGGTATGGATCATGTTATTTGGCAATTATCTTCCCCAAAATATACCATGCCCAAGACTTAGAGATCATCGAGGGCAAGGCTTCAGCAAGGGGGAGAAGAGACCTAGGGGATGCAGAAATGGTCGGAGATGTATTTGGAGCTGTATTTCCTCTTTTAGGATTGATCCTCAATGATGTTAAAATTAGACGACTGGCAACAGTCGTAGACAGGTTGTCTGCTAGCACTGCAAGGTCCTTAATGCTGGTGGAAGGAGAGATGCAATCGATAAGGGCCATGGTGCTTCAGAACCGTCTTGCATTAGACGTCCTGCTAGCAAAAGAGGGCGGAGTCTGTAAGGCTTTGAAGGTCCAGGAATGTTGCACTTACATTCCAGACAATTCAAAGCCCCTGGAGAAAGTTATCATGAACATAACTAATATCCACAAAGAGATCGAAGACCTGAGTAGAGAAAATGTTTGGGAAAAAGTGGGCCATGGAATGGGTGACGTTGGAGGCTGGTTCGCCAACTTTGGAAAGAGTTTCGTGTGGTATGTGCTGAAACCTATCATCATAATATTGATCTGTGTGATCATGTTGTGGGGATTGGTGAGGGCATACAAATGGTATAGAACAAGGAGATTGGAGAGATCCCGGAGAGAACAGCTACAGAGATTGGCTGCCATACAAGACAATCAGTACAGGAGCCTGAGGGCTCTAGAAACACAGAAACGAGGTACACTAGCAATCACTTCAGTTTAAATGTTAGTGATGACCCCGAGAGGTCATCAAAGGGGGGAACCGAGAGAGCGTAAACTGAACGAATTGTAGTAGTGCATCACACTTACGCGTAGTACGCACAATCATGAAGAGAAATGCCATGAGTGCTAACATTATATTCGCCTATATTCTGTAATGTGTCGTTAATCTAGAGATTTATGTAGAAGTGGAACTAATGTAGAAATGTGTGAAAATGTATAACCTTATTAGACGTGATTAATCCTGAATCCATGTCGTGTAGCTGCTAAAATGTAAGAATGACATGCTGCAAACACAGAACGCAGTAGGCCTCAGGGCCAGAGCTGAAAGGGTTGGGAAAGGTATTCATTTGCACGACGTGGATTGCACTAAATGATATTTAGTAGTTATGTTTGCAATAGGTTTATATTTTATAGATGTGTTTATATAGTCCTAAAGTAGAGTATTAACACAAGATATTGATTAATGAAAGGAGTTGAAGAATATAATCATTATGAGAAATGTTATAGGCCTGAATTGTTTAACCATGCTTGATTTACACGTATTAGTAGGAGCCAAGGGCGCCGAGACATAATGTTGCAACTTCTGTTAGAAGTTTATGAGAAATGGGATCCTAGCTGCAAATGTCTGTCTGCGGGTGTGAGGAGGGATCCAATTAAAGGTTGGATGAATAGGGTTCTGTTCAGGAGAAGGAAACAGACATGGAGGAGGGTTTAGGAATGTTTGGGGGGTATCGGCGGGCCGGAGAAGAGTCTGAGAAGCAAGGTCAACTCTAACGCACGAGGCCCCAATGAGGATCATCATGGAAAAAGCCAGAAGCAACATCACGTGAGGGGCGTCTCTCGAGGGGCGTCTCAAATGAGATTGTGTTTTTGTATTAGGGACAGCACCCCTGGGTGGAGTTAGAGCAGATGCCTGAGGACCCTTTAGAGAGCGGATGGGTAGGCAGAGAGGGGTCATGACTGGCGATCATAGGTTTTCATCTAGATACTAAGAGTGGGTGATCTCCCCAGGGAGTCATTCACCGCTGACACCTTTTGGTAGGTTGGGATTCTGTTAAGTAGGGATACCATCCAGAACAGGGTAGGGACAGCCTAACCTGACCCTTTTATCCGGCTGTAAATGACTGAGAGAGCACAATACGTGTCTATGCTGGCAGCTCTATTAATTCTGGAATTAATCCTGGTAGTTTTCTTTGCTCGTCTGAGGGCTTTCAGAGAGCACATGCATGTAGTCGTACCCATATATCTGGTGAACATCATTCTGAGATGCTTGTATTTGCAACTTACCCTAACTTTATAATAAATCCTTGAAAGCTAGAAGTTGTTTGTGGTTCTTCCGAGCGGAGTCCATTATTGATTGAATTAACCTGGTAAGAGATGCACCTTCTTTCCTCAAAGACAGGCAACAAAGGTTCAGTCGACCAGAACGGGGTTTAGATCAAAGGTGATAAGATAGCGATCAAAATCCCGCCCCCGCACTAAGGAGCACCCTAACCTGTGGTGGAATGAACCGCGTAAACTCACGGTTAAAGTGCATCCTTCAGGATTTCTGAAAGCCGTTGATATCTGTTGAGACAAAGAGACATACAGACAAAACCAATCACAAAACACATAATGCATTGAAATACCCAACCTTGGAGATATATTTTGAGTAATCAAACGCATGCCCTCGATAGTGCTCTTCAAAGTGCAGAAATGAGAATTAGTTGCTAGCAGATTACAACAAAACAGTAGTGATATTGACATGTGTTGTTTCAGTGCTATCACGTCTTGTCATTCAAGTGTTCCAATGGTGGGACCATTTAAATCGATGGCACCAGACCCAGAATTCAGAAAAGAAGACATCTATTCCTGCTCGTTTGCACAGGTATTACCAGCCATCTAGTTTTAAGGAAATACGAACATAACTTGGAATAAGCAACTGGAGAAATAGGTGACTGAACACTGAACAAAAATCTATGAATGAAAGGATTATCCAATCGGCTGATCACACATCTTTTAATGAAACATCAAACTGCAATTATTTAGAATGTACTCCTCTTCGCCAGGCAGAGACAGCAAAAGGTTTGTCATTCAGGCTGCAATGGCCTAAGGACATAAGCAGACAGGATGCTAGCCATCATGCATTGTCACAACACCAACAGGTCTGGCTTCCTGCAACATCAATTGCATAACAATGTGTCAGTACTTAATATTGTCTGTAGAGCATGATAATGACATTGATTTCAACAAATAGAGGCTAGAGATGTCACAGAATATTATTCATGTCCTGCTAAGAATGTGTTGACCATAGATAAAGTAAGTGCGGTATCCAATTAAATGCTTGCTTACGTACACATCAGAGTGCAAGACGTTTTATGAACAGGATATGATGAATCATTTGATGGGAAGCATATGATTCTATTTGAAGATTTACTGCAGTGGGCACCAATACAAAAGCAATCAATAAAAATAAATCACAAGGAAACAACAACCATTTTCGGCACTGTAGGAAATGTGAACATTTGGGCATATCTCAAATATGATAAATAACAAAACATATGCTGCAAGCAGTATACACGAAAATGGTGAGATGTTTGAAGAAATACGAGTTGGCGTACACTGGGCGGATAACAAAGGTAAACATACACATTTGTGCAAGTTTAGGCCTTTTCAGCATTCACAAAATTGCATTTTAATAGTTCATTTAGGAGTGCAGAGACAATGCAGGCGGGGCGAAGAACTCCACACATAAAAAGATAGGCCTGTCCTATGAGTAAGTTCACGTTTGTGTATCATACCATCAGTGAAGCTGAGAACAAAGTTTGCAAATAAATTATAAATTCTGAAAATAACATGGCCAGAAGCCATGAACAAACTGATTTGGGTACAGAAAAGCAGTGAGTGTACAGCAATGTGCAACGTTTAAAAGGCCATGATAGTGTAGGAAAAGCAGGACATTGTAAAATTAACAAACAATTGATCAGCTGGAACATCACAGTAAAAACTTACCAGTACAGAAAAAGGCAGCCAAAAGAGTGGATGAAGTTTAAAAGATAGTTTCAAAAATTGCAGGGTTAGGAAAAGTATTTTGAATCATTGTTAATTATGGAGGTATTCTGAGCAGGAACCCGAACATTGACTCAGTTTAGTGAATGGAGCTTAGGGTTATCTAGTACAGTTCATTACCTACCCAAATAGGGATGATATTGACAAAATTCTAATTCAATGTGATTATGTGGAAGAAACATGAAGAGTTTTGGGCTAGAGTGAGGTTTATATAATTTAAATACCTAATGTGCAACAAAGCAATTTTCACTATGCCTTCCATATGTCATGACCGTTCATAAATCAGTATGGAGGAAGAAACAGTGGGTACTTGGTCAAAAGTCTTTAAGAATTGAATGTTCTATGTGGCTTTGTCAAGAGCCTCTCAGGATTGAACCTTCTAGACTTTGATGAAAACAAAATTAAAGCAGATTTCATCTGTGTTAGATAATACAATAGATTTTGAAACGTGTATGCTCCCCATATTTAGCTATAACAAATACAAGAACGACAGTACACAGAAAAAAGACAATGCTGAAAAAACAATAAGGAAAGCAGAAACCAAGACGAGAATTTACAGAATAAGAAAGCAAAAAAGAGGAACAATACGCTAAGTAGAGGCTGCTACCCATTTACCATATAGGTGTGATCTAAACTATGCAATGTGACATTAAGTGTACTACTTGTAGTTAAAAAAGTAATAGACTATGATCAGGAAAATTAAAGTGAAATTTTAATTTCAGAGTTTAATAAAAATAGAAAACTAATAATGAAGGACTGAATAGTGGTACACAACTCACAACATTTAAAGAGGTAGTATAAAGAGTAAGAAAGAACAATCAATATGAGCCACAGAAGCAACAAGATGTTCATGAGCTTTTGATCAATATTTTGGAAGAGTCATGAACAAATCAATGAAACACATGAAGCATGCTTAGGACATAACTTTACCAACTTCAGCCATATAAAAGAAACCGATTTTTTTCTTTAAGAAATGTGATTAATATTCCGGTGGGTGACTGCCTACCTGAAGGAATAATCACAACTCTTTGCAGGGTGAACCTTCAAAGTCAGTAACCTGAGCTCAACCCCCAAGCAGCTGTGGCTTAGAGCAGAAAGGCTTAACACACGGACATCTGTGTAGTACTTATGCATTATCAAAACTGTAATATAACTGAAACACTCAGCAATAAAATAAATAAATGAATAAAAAATTAGATAGAGTAAAATGTTATAAACAAAATAACACTGAAAAAACAGCACTCCAGTCAGTTGAACTAATGATAGGAATTTATAAAGCTTTAAGTATAAATATGGCAAAAAGTACTAAGTAGAAATTATAGTCTATGGTAATGGTAGACAGGGGTCTATGGGTGAATTCAGGTTGACAGTGATGGAGTGCAGGTCTGATACACCAACTAGATTTATCCCACTTCTAATTTAGGGCCCAATTAAGCTCTTGCTAGTAAGGATACTCCATCACAAAGGCGACAGAGTATCCTCACCACAAAGAATGCAGTCCGCCAATGGCATTTAGATGTGGGTAGACCTTCGGATAATCACAGCGAAAACTACTCTATCTACGCTGTGATTTACCCCCTCCACCATCCCAGGGGATTAAGGGCCATCAGAGAAATGACTGCATGTCTGTCTACCTAATTTGGACTGGCGGACATGTAGTCATTTTTTTCCTGTTTCTTACCACGTAAAACCTGACGCTAAGGAACAGCAAAAGCATTTTGATGATCCCCCGCCAAGGGAGAAGCTTCCCATGGTGAGGGGAGCATTAATTTCTTTCATCACAAAAAGAATGTCCTGTTTTGAGATTTTCTTTTTCAAAAGAAAAAAAAGAATACTGGGGCATATTATCAAAGACAGGCGATACATTATCGCCGCTTTTATCGGCAGGAAACTGCCGATAAAGCGGCGATAATGGCCTTGATAATATGCTCTATGAATTCCAATCGAAGCCCATGTGTTCACATCGAACATGGGCTTCGATTGGAATTCATAGAGCATATTATCAAGGCCATTATCGCCCTTTATCGGCAGTTTCCTGCTGATAAAAGCGGCAATAATGTATCGCCAGACCTTGATAATATGCCCCTATGTTTGATACAGGGCTGCATCCTTCTGATGCAGACCTGTAGCGAACAGTTAAATGCATGGACAGGAATACCATGTACCTTACCTTGTTGGCTACAAGTCCAACATGGGGGTGACTTAATAACATTTACAAGGATGGTCATTACCTGTTAGAAAGAGTAATTTTGACAGGTATCACTGCAGGTTTTACACTGAAGGGCACAATAGGTGATGCACACCACCAGTGGAATTTAATTTCTAGGCCAAGATTACAATTTTTGGACCCTATACTGGGGACTTATAGGCAATTAACTGTGCCAATTATGAATAAGCTAATTCAACCATGTTTAAAAGGGGAGCAAAGGCATTTTACTTCTGTTTTACTTCCGGTTACCAGTTTTAAAGTGCACAAAGTTCTAAAACCTGCAAAAAAAGGGTCCAGCAAATGTAAAAAAATGTAGGGTTTCCTATGTTGGCCTAGAATTGGTTGTGTAAGAAATTGGGTTATTGTTTGGGGGAGTGGAAGCACCACTCAGGCTACAACCAGAATCCTTGCCATGGTGAACTACAAGCGTTTCTGCATTAACCTTTGATAAGTCCCTGGTAGCTTGGCACAAAGTAGTCAGGCTTAACATAGTGGCAATGTGTAAATTATTTATGCAGCACGCAAAAAGTATTGAAGTAAAAACACACAACACAAAAAAACTCAAACCACAAAAAATTTAGTAAATTGATAAAATAAAATGATACCAGATTGAAAAAATATCAATGAGAAGAACCAGAGATATTACATTTTAAAGTTTTAAGTACATACAGCGCCTAATAGCACAAATCTCCACCTGCAGTCATTTGGTTGTGCTAGACCGAGGGAAAGTCACAAGTTCAGGCCGACCCGGATTGGGCGCCAGTCTGGTACAGGGACCAGGTTAGTCCTACTGAAAGAGTTACCTTCTCAAAGTCGACTTTAGAATTTTTTTACTGCCAGGACATATAAAATGTAAGTACATAAGTCCTGTTTTAAAAACAATACATCATGCCTTATGAGACTTTAGGGCCTACCTTAGTTGTGACTAGTAGGTATTAAAAAGGAAAGTTTAGGTTTGGCAATATGTTTGTCTTGCTAGGTTGAAATGGTAATTTAAAAGTGCACTACAGGCTGCAATAGCAGCCCTAAGACATGTTTTAAAGTGCTACTTGAGTGGGTAGCCCAATCAGAGCAGCAGGCCCGCTAGTAGCATTTAATTTACAAGCCCTGGGTACCTGTAGGACCATATACTAGGGACATACAAATGAATTAAATGTGCCAACCAGGTGTATGCCAATTTTACAATGTTTTAGGGAGAGGACACTTGTACTTTAGCACTGGTTAGCAGTGGTGAAGGGCACATATACCAAAGCCAACAAAAACGAATCCCGCAAAGAAGTGGGGGGGAGGCAAAATAATTTGGGAGAATATAATGCCCAGGATGACATGTCTAATATATGTTCCCTAGCTGAAAGAAGTGAAAACTCATCTTTAAGGTGGAAGAACCTGAAAGACCATCAGCATTGATGTGGTCTGGTCCAGGGTGATGTTCCACTGTAAAGATCATTCCCTGTAGGGAGTTGGACAACCTCAGTAGTTTAGGTTAAGCCATCTGATGGGTCTGTGTTCTGTCTGCACCCGGAAATGAGTACCAAACAAATATAATCGCAACTTCTTCAGTATGCAGACCCTTGCAAGGGCTTCCTCCTTTATAGTACTCCACCTCTGTTCACTTGGAAGTTGCCTCATGCTAATGAAGGCTACAGCTTGGTCTAGGCCCTCTAGATCAGCTGACAGAGGATAGCAACTATTCCACGCACTGAGGCATCCATCTGGACAATTAATTCTTTGGAAAAGTCAGGGTATGGGTGCTGCACACATGGCCTGCTTCAAGGTGTCAAAAGAGTTCTCACACACCTCTGTCCAGACACCTTTTTGGGCTGGTTTTTAGAGGTTAGCTCCATCAAGAGGGCAAGAATGGTGCTTTAGCCCTTGCCAAATCTCCTGTAATAACCATTGAGGCACAGGAAGGATCTCACTTCACTCTGGATCTTGGGGAGTACACAAATCAAGATGGTCTGAGCTTTAGCCTGGATGGGCTGCACCCTGCCCCCGCAAACTTGGTGTCTAAATAGACCATGATACCTGCTGTATTTTGCACTTACTGACTTTGACAGTATCCATATGTCAAATCGAACGTGCTCAAAAACTTGTCAGATCCCAACCAATCTAAAAGCTCATCAGCTCAGGGGATTGGGTGTCCATCAGTCTTTGTGATTGAGTTTAACCCCTGTAACCCAAACATAAACTGGACTTCAGGGGTTGTACCTGGTGGGGCGGCCATGGTTACTAGCACCACTGGGCTGGACCAAGGGCTTTAAGGCGCTCAATCACCCTAGCTCCAGCATCTTGGACACTTGGATCTTGATGCTGGCTCTCACCTTGTCAGAACGTATTTTTCGCAGGCATACTGTCCCTAGTAAACACACACAATTTTAGCTACTCAAGAACTATAGTCAATTGCATTACATTAACCTATCACTAGTAGCACTAGTTAATAGAAGTGCTGGGCATATCACAAGAATGTGAAGGCTGTCCTCACACGCCACCTGGTGTCATGTTTCATTATAGGACAGACCTCGCTCTCTAAAAACCCGGTTTGATAGAGAGAGGTCCTACACCTGAAGACAGGGAGGCACTTTTAATTTTTTTAGGGGTGGCCTGCATGAGTTAATTAAAAACCAATATAATACCCCCCACTAAATATATTTGTTGGGCATATTACTTGGCATTACAGTTTTAAATGTGGGGATTAGGGGAACTATTACCCCAAAGCCACTGTTATCGTCATTGACATGTTTCTGCCTAAGGCTTTAACGAGTCCGCAAAATTCTTCAGGAGGAACAAAGGGGCTCTTTATTTGGCAATGTAGTTCTAGGAATTGCCTTGTTGTTAGGGTGACATGTGTCTACCTTTAACCTAACATGTGGTTCATGAATACTTGTGGATACATACATGTTTAAGGTGCCTTAGTTGTAAGGAGAACATAAGTAATGTTATATTTATAATGTTTATGCAGTTTTGCATGCTAGTGTGATGTTGTGACACTGCACATGTGAGGTAATAGTAAAAGCATTTATTTACTTGAATTGTGAGACCAGCACACAACCGTACCCCAATGTAGGATATTCTGAAGGCTGCTTAAGGGAAACAAATTTGTTTCGTCAGGTGTCTGATTCTTTAATTTCGTATGGTTTAAAATGATCTATGATAATATGGTCTTACAGAGGTGCAGTTTTTTTGGTCATGGAGATTTCATTGTTAAGTCCTTTCTCCCATGTCCTCAGACGATACACCAATTGTTGTTCTTTGGTCAGAAGTCTTTTATGAATGTCTTGGCAGTTCTTGTTGATTTTCTCCAATATCACCCACATTATGTCCACATCCCGATGACCTTGTTCTAGGGATTGGCGTGTTAATTTTGTATTATTAATTTTGCATCAGATTGTGCTTCTGTGTTCACTGATTCATATCTTTATTTTTCATGTGGTCATTCCCACATAGAATAGGCCACATGGGCAGGGTGTTAGATAAACCACATTTTCACTGTTTCAGTTCATCAATTTTTTTAGAATCCATGGTCTGCCTGTTTTGATGTCAACCTCTTTTGTAGTTTTTGTGAATTAACATGATACACAGTGGCACATGGATATTGACCCAGCGGACAGTGGTTCTCCCATAATGTTGTTTGGGCATCTATATATAGTGCCAGTGTTTTTGTGTGGACCAATTCATCACGTATACAGGTATTTCTTTTGAAATCAAACAAGTGGTTGGAATCAATGTTTAGGCTCCCCATTCAGGATCCTCGAGTTCTTTTTTATGATGTTCTGGAATGTATTAAAAATGGATGTGTATGTAGTGACACAAACAACCCTTATGCCTTCAAGAGTAGGGCACTGTTATAAATTGGGTTACTGTTTGGCTAAGGTTAGGTATGTACCCAGGAAATGCTGAATCCACCTCTCTAGTCAGGGTAAGCTAGATACAAAACTTAGACAGCCTGTGCTCATCCTTTGGCAGCTGCCTCAGAGAAGGCAAGCTTATCAAAAGATTCAATGTGTAAATTATTTGTGCAACACACACACAGTAACACAATGTAGACATCACAAAAAGGAATCCATATAGGTTTAGGTAGTTATAGTACAAGCAAACTAGGGCCTAAAGGATAAAAATCAATTGTATACCTTTTCAGATATGAGTATCCAAAGTATGTAGGTAAAAATGCAGTGCTTAAAGATCTGAGTGTTAAAAGAACTCTCACGTTTTGTAGGTGATTTATGGTCACATCAACTGGGTTGCATTGAGTTTGATCCAAGAAGAGTATCGTTAGTTATGCAGCTCAAAAATAGTATCTGTTAATTAGTGCTCAAAAGTCACGAGCACAGGAAATCCTCAAGAAGTCCCTTGAGACCTGTACATTGAGTAAGATTCCCCTGCCTGCAAGGAGCGCACTACAGCTTTCAGGGACCGCACGGGTGAGTTAGCTCACAAGCCTTCCCACAAGAGGCAGCCGGGTTGGGGAGAGAGCCACCATCATTGATGACCTCGAAGACAGAGCTTTCAAAGCAGTAGTTGCCTTGCTCGAGTTGAGTGTAGGGATTGCAACGAGCCCTGCTGATCCCGTTTTTTGGGCAGTGCTAAACTTCGAGAGCAGCTGCAGTGACATCACTCTGGCAAGCCCAACAATGTTCCAGCATGGAAATACAGCTGTTTGAAATGTCACACTGCCGCCAATCAGGACTTCACTTAATTTGCTAGGGAAGGGCAGGTCCTTTGTTGAAGTGAACACAGAGCACTGAGCCCAGCTGGAGATTGGGCAAGTGCTGAGTTTCACAACATGGAGTTTGATGATGATGCAGAGTGGAACGCTGATGGCCACTGCACTGGACTCTTCTCTTGTGCAGCCGATGCACTAGTTCTCATGGAGCAGGCTTCTGCAGTAATGTAGTAAAAGCAATGTCAAATTCTTTGATGGACCTGAGACTTCAAGAAGAGTGGGCAAGACAACAGCGCCTTGGAGGTCACTTTTAATGTAGTACAGCAAAAAGGTAGCGGACAGCAGGCCAGCACAACAAGGCAAGTACCATACCTGCAGCACAGCAATCAGCAAGCAGCAGGCCAAAAGTCCAGAGCCAACGTTACCATGTTTAGAGGAGAAAGCACATGTACTTTAGCACTGGTTAACAGTGGTAAAGTGTTCAGAGTCCTAAAGCCAACAAAAACGAGATCAGAAAAAGAGGAGGAGGAAGGCAGAAATTTGGGGGGACCCTTCCGAGCGGGTCATTTTTCAACAGGCACTATCACTGGGCTGAGCAGAATTCCTTCCTGGATAGCCCCACATTCAGTTTGGCAGTTGTCCTGCTCAGGTTGGTCACCGAGGGCATTTATATCCTCTCCTATAGACTTTAGGGCAACACCCTTAGGCTCAGCCTCTTTCCAGATTGTCGGAGTTTTAGGAGCAGGCTTTTCACTGTTCCTGCCCTTCCTCTTTTTGGCAGGTATTTAGGCCATTTTTACTGGCTTCAGGTCCTCTTGATTTCCCTTTCAGGTTGCCATTGACCATGTTGTCAGGCATGTCCACTCAGGTAAACCTAACATATCCCGGTGGACCACAGGTCCACCTCCTTCCACATAATATGCGCCATTTAATTTCTGAGCAGACAATCCATGGGCGCATCGTGGCTGGACTCACCACTGAGACCGCCCAATTCAAAGGGAACCAGAGTCTCTGGATATTGGCACTCATGGTTGTCAACTTCTGAAAACTGGTTGAATACATTAGGAATCACCTGCTCTGAGGAAAAGAGTTAACACCTAACATTAGCCATACTGGCTCCTGTGTATCTCAGAGTCCCTCAACCTCCGCCCATTGACAGTGAGTAACTGTCTATACTTTTTAGTGTTTACAGACATGTGAGCCTTTGGCACTATCTCTCTGTTAGTCAGGGACACTACAGTAATCTCTGCCCTTCCCCCATACTAAATGGTGCAACCTTCTTCCCAAGCACTGCACTAGTTATCCCCTGTGTCTGCCCATCAGTAGGGAGCTGAGTGCTCTTAGTACATTTGTGATTTTCCTTGATGTGCTCTTACTTGCAGCACTCGTAGCATTTGGGGAGATCTTCGCTGAGAATTTCTTCTCGAAGAAACCACTCTTCTTTTGATCAGGTTGGAACTGAGAATCCTTCCCCTGAGAACTGTTTTGGGGCCTTTTGAGAGCTCTGTGTGTTATGTTTGTCTCCCTCCTCTTTCTTCAGATGGGGACACTGTCCGCTCTTTCAGCACACAGATGCTGACCCAGAAGATCACCTCCGTGGCAAGCTCTCTATGTGAAGGAAGCTTGCTACCAATAAGGTGCTGGTGCAACTACGTAAAACAAGTACTGAGCATATGCATTCTCAGAATCAGATCATACATTAACTTGAAATCAAAAACTTTACTGCCCTCATCGAACTACTGTGTCTTTCTGGAGTAATCAAGTAAATCCAGTCAAGGAGGGTTTGGTAGCTTGTGGCTGCCCCTAAAATGCCTGTAGTACTCTCCTGAGCCAACCCAAATTTGGTGATTAAAATGGCTATCATGGACGCATACCTTATCTGGTTATCTACCACTAATGCCAGCAGAGCATACGTCCCCATGGTAGGCATGTGTTTCAAAAGATTTACCCCAATTCCTCCTACTTCAAAGGCTGAAACCAATGCCATCCCCCAGCACATAGCAAGCAACCCGGCATGGGGAATGTGGATGCTCATTTTTCCACTGTTTTGTTGCTACTACCATTTTTGTTGGCCACTGTATGATGCATTTGGTCCATCTCCTTGAGACTTACTTCATAAGCCAACAAGAGTTATGTTTCCTCCAAGGCTCTGTTACCCACAGTTGTTCTCTCCCGTGCAGCCAATTTCAATTTGGCCAGCTGCAGCTGATCCTCTTGCTTAGCCCTCCAGTCCTCCTGCTCCTCAGGGGACAAACTGTGGGAATAGACACTTCTCCTGGCAGAGGACCTTGCTCCTGTAGGTAGGTTATCTTCTTCCTCCTCCCACTGCAGCTCTGGGCTTGTGGCCCTACCATCTTCTTCCTCCTCCTCTTCCTCTACATCCACCTACTCTTCCTAAGGGCCTGTGTCCTCTCACTCTCTGGTGGCAGCCTACATCCTGTGGATCTTCTCATACATTCTGAGGGCGATTTAAAAGTTCACTTTTGTGGCCCATTTCCAGGACTAGCCTTCTCTACTTGCAGAGCTTTCTCAACTCTGCCGTCTTGAAGTTGTCAATTATGCTAAACTCCAACTGCAGCTTTTCAAACCACTGGTAGAGCAAGTGTAAATCAGGCATTAGATTTAAAAAAACTAAAATGAAGTCAATTAATGAAAATTTTAAAAAGTTGAATATTATGTCATATAATTTATGGGATGTTTAGTTTTGCACAAAATCACTGAGTGGCACTGCACACAGACAAGTACTCCATACCACCACTGAACGCCAATGTAAGAAACTAGGTTACTGGTTGAAGGGGGTGAAAGCCACACTCAGGCAAGCACAAGCACAATTATTGTTAGGGTGAAGCACATAAGTCACTAAATTAACCTGAGCTTAACCCTCATGTAGGTTGGCACAAAATATTCAGGTTTAACTTAGAAGAAATGTGTAAAGTACTTATGCAGCACACAAAGAGTAATACAATCAAAGCACAACACAAGAAAAATCCCAAACCAATTTAGAAGAATATAGTACAACCAGAAATATAAAATGTTTATATTTTAAGTAAATGTAGCATCTAAAAGCACAAAGGTCAACTCACCATCTGGTCATGCTAGCCTAGAGAAAAGTTACAAGTTCAGGGCCACAGTGATGGAGCACGGGTCAGATACATGGACTTGGTTAGTCCTGCTGAAAGAGTTTTATAGCAATGTCTGCATCAACTTTGGTCAAAAGCTCCAGCTAATTTTGAAGTCTGTTTGAACTGTGTACTGCATTTACCAGGATGCAAAGGGGGGAACTGTGCTGGGACTGTGAGGCAGTGTGCTCCCAACCCCAGTTCTGTTTAAAAGGCTCTGTTGAGCCAGCAAGCTGACGAGCTTTGGGGATGCACCTGTGTGCCTGTGAGTGGTACTGTGACATGATAAGAACTTGGCAGCATTATCAGCAACCCCAGATGATTTTTCTTTGCTCTCTAAAACTGCTGCTCCCTCCTGATGAAGGGCTCAACCCAGAAACAAGTGTCTAGAGATATACAGCAATGTCTGCACCAACTTTGGTGAAAAACTCCAGCTAATTTTGAAGTCTGTTTGAACTGTTTACTGCATTTACCAGGATGCAAAGGGGTGATTGTGCTGGGACTGTAAGGCAGTGTGCTTCCATCCCCATTCTGTTTAAAAGGCTCCCTTGAGCCAGCAAGCTGGCGAGCTTTGGAGATGCACCTGTGTGCCTGTGAGTGGTACTGTGACCTGAGAGGAACTTGTCAGCATTTCCAGCAACCCCAGATGATTTTTCTTTGCTCTCTAATACTGCTGCTCTCTAATGAAGACGGGCTCAACCCAGAAACACGTGTCCAGAGATATACAGCAATGTCTGCACCAACTTTGGTGAAAAACTCCAGCTAATTTTGAAGTCTGTTTGAACTGTGTACTGCATTTACCAGGATGCAAAGAGGCGAACTGTGCTGGGACTGTGAGGCAGTGTGCTCCCAACCCCCATTCTGTTTAAAAGGCTCCCTTGAGCCAGCAGGCTGACGATCTTTGGCGATGCACCTGTGTGCCTGTGAGTGGTACTGTGACCTGAGAGGAACTTGGCAGCATTTCCAGCAACCCCAGATGATTTTTCTTTGCTCTCTAAAACTGCTGCTCTACTGATGAAGGGCTCAACCCAGAAACACGTGTCTAGAGATTTAAAGCAATGTCTGCACCAACTTTGCTGAAAAACCTCAGCTAATTTTGAAGGATGTTTGAACTGTACACTGCATTTACTGGGACTGAGAGGCAGTGTGCTCCCAACCCCCATTCTGTTTAAAAGGCTCCCTTGAGCCAGCAAGCTGACGAGCTTTGGAGATGCACCTGTGTGTCTGTGAGTGGTACTGTGACCAGAGAGGAACTTGGCAGCATTTCCAGCAACCCCAGATGATTTTACTTTGCTCTCTAAGACTGCTGCTCTCTACTGATGAAGGGCTCAACCCGGAAACAAGTGTCTAGAGATACAGCAATGTCTGCACCAACTTTGGTGAAAAACTCCAACTAATTTTGAAATCTGTTTGAACTGTGTACTGCATTTACCAGGATGCAAAGGGTCGAACTGTGCTGTGACTGTGAGGCTGTGTGCTCCCAACCCCCATTCTGTTTAAAAGGCTCCCTTGAGCCAGCAAGCTGACGAGCTTTGGAGATGCACCTGTGTTCCTGTGAGTGGTACTGTGACCTGAGAGAAATTTGGCAGCATTTCCAGCAACCCCAGATGATTTTTCTTTGCTCTCTAAAACTGCTGCTCTCTACTGATAAAGGGCTCAACCCAGAAATACGTGTCTGGGGATATACAGCAATGTCTTCACCAACTTTGCTGAAAAACTCCAGAAGATTTTGAAGACTGTTTGAACTGTGTACTGCATTTACCAGGATGCAAAGGGGTGAACTGTGCTGGCACTGAGAGGCAGTGTGCTCCCAACCCCCATTCTGTTTAAAAGGCTCCCTTGAGCCAGCAAGCTGACGAGCTTTGAAGATGCACCTGTGTGCCTGTGAGTGGTACTGTGACTTGAGAGGAACTTGGCAGCATTTCCAGCAACCCCAGATGATTTTTCTTTGCTCTCTAAAACTGCTGCTCTCTACTGATGAAGGGCTCAACCCAGAAACACGTGTCTAGAGATATACAGCAATATCTGCACCAACATTGGTGAAAACTCCAGCTAATTTTAAGGTCTGTTTGAACTGTGTACTGCATTTACCAGGATGCATAGCGGCGAACTGTGCAGGGACTGTGAGGCAGTGTGCTCCCAACCCCCATTCTGTTTAAAAGGCTCTTTTGAGCCAGCAAGCAGACGAGCTTTGGAGATGCACCTGTGTGCCTGTGAGTAGTACTGGGACCTGAGAGGAACTTGCAGCATTTGCTGAAAGAGTTACCTTCTCAATGTCCGGCGTGCATTGTTTCCATTCATGATGGAGGAGGCAGGGAGGAGCAAGGAGAGCATCGTGGATGATTGTTGCAGTAGAGCAAAGAGCAGATTGGGCAGCATAGGCTGTTGTTGTTGTAGCAAGAAGAGCCAGTCATGCATTGTGGAAGGTCATTGCTGCTGCTTCACTGTGGCGGTTACCATGGCCTTTCACTGTTGCAGCACAAAGGTCAGATCTAATGTTTGTGGTCGTCACTGGCAGTCACTGTAAAGTGAAGAGCAGGTCTTTGCCGAAGCTTTACATTGACGATTATCACTGTGGCAGAGTCTTGGTGCAGAGGGACCTGATTGTAGTCACAAAGACCCCAAACTTCAGGATTTAACCTTTTCTTCCTGGGAAGAGCTCAGACTGATGACAGGACAGGGATGCAGCTTTTGGGGATTAGGGGGTTAATCCAGCAGAATACAGCAGGGCTCATGCATGTCCCGTTGCACGTCCGGGCAGGTCCAATTTCATCAGGTCAGCTGGGCAGGTGCAGGAAGGCCTATGGAACTTGTTATGTCCCTGTAGTCCACACAGGAGGTCAGCTAACTGACCCTTGGAGTCACTTAGGTTAGCCTGGCATGAAAATAAGCATATCCGGAAGGCTGTATTCAAGTTGCGGGGCAGTCCTCTAGCAGCAGTGCAACTCTTCTTTTGTAATGTCCACAGGTCCAGTAGTGTTCTGAAGAGTTTGTCTCAGGGTTCATTATATATACTTGGTACCAGCCTCTGTTTGTGGTGGGAATAGATCAACATAATCAATAACTATCAATGCCCAACGATCATTGACAAAGCAAAGAGCTCTAGGTTTATTGTGACAATGTATAAAGCACTAGCACATTATAGTGAGACATGGAAGGCAGCCTGCAGAAACTGACAGAGAGGTCTAAAGTTGAAAAGTTCTCCTTTGTGCCGTTCGAAGAAACACTCAAGTGGGGGGGAAGGATACACCCACACAGCCAAAAGTATTAAGCAAGAGATTAATACTTTGCTGGTCTGAGCCAAGAAGGGATTGACAATGTCTCAAGGCAATGGCTGAAAGAGGCTTGTGGATGAAAGCCAGTGGCTGAAATGACCAGACCCAAAAACCCCTCTATGTATATTGTTCACAATAGGTATGTTGCACAGCTGTGCTGCCAAAATTCAGACCTAGAAATGAGTGGCGTGGCCAAAAACCTGCAAGTACCACCACAAATTAATCACTGGGACCAATGCATATACTTTTTAATTGAAGGAAGTAAAACATGATCAATTAAATTAGATACTATTTATGAAGTATATTGTCTGTGCATAAATATGTCACCAACATTTTTAAGTAGATGGGGTGCTGCTACCATTTGAGTAATTATATGGTACTTATGAGATTCCCAGAGGGCAGTGATGGCTAGAGTGTGCTGCCATTGGAGTTTGGGTTTAGAAGAGCCTCAATTACACAGTGTATGTCAAATATTGTATAGTAAAACAGACCACATAAATGCGGTTTTGTGTCTTTATCAGGTGTTAAGAAGTGACATGATAATGCCTCATGTAGGTCTAAGAGAAAAATGGGAGGAGGGTTTGGCACATTCAATTACAGAGCCGGAATGGGCTAAAATTCTTGCAAATTCTAGTACTGTCTCTAGACATGCAAGGTTTAAATTGATTACCTTTTTTTATTTACACAGGGCATGTCTAACTCTGGGGGAAATAGCTTGGATATATCAGACAGCTGTGATATTCCATAGGTGTGGGGAACAAAGGATGAGGGTGTTGTATATGGTCTGGCCATGTTCATTATTAGAGGAATACTGGAAGGAAGTAGTCTCCTGCATGAATAAAGTAATGTAGTGCTCCTAAGGTCCTTTGCTGGGAGGATTTTCAAGACCAGCTAGGCACAAAAACATAACAGGATTCATTGACTTGGCTCTGGTACTAGCTAGGTGGAAGGTAACTATGAATTGGAAGGCGCCCATGCCTGCCTGCGTGGCAAAATCGAAAGAGGAGCTGATTCGGTGGGCGGGTTTTGAGAGCTCAGTTTCATATAGTGAAGTAAGGAAGAGTAGAGGGTTAATTGAATTGGGTACGAGCATGGGATCATTTATCAGATGGCTTTAAAATTTCAGGTATGAGTGATGAATCCGGGGAAGAACATGAATAGAAATGTACTTTGTAACAGAAAACTACTTCGCAAATGAATGCAAATTAAGATGTGTCTATTGAAAGGTTACGAGCATGGGATAATTTATTAGATTGCTTTAAAAGTTTGGATTTGAGTAGAAATATACTTAGCAAATTAATATGTGTGAAGTAACCCTGGGTGAAGTTCACGTAGTCGCGCTATGCATAGCTACGCGTAGTGCACTTCGCACTACGCAGGCTAAGCGAAGCTACACAAACTGCGTAGTGCAGTAGGGAAATGCTATTCACAATGATTGCACAGAGCCGGATGCTTGTCCGCACTGTGCAATCATTGCGAACGGCATTATGAACAGTGCAAGCAGTTGTTTTCTGCCACTCGAGTAGATTTGTAATCGAGCAGCAGCTTTCTCAACACGGACTGGTAGTTTCTCATCACGAGTGGTCGCGAGCATACGCGACCACTTGCAATGTGAAACCTAACCTCCCCGTTTTGAGAATCTTGCCTGGAGGTTTATTTTCTACTCTCGCAATCGGTAACTGGATGTTGGCGATTGGAGGAAAACGTCCCATCGGGATGTTGATTTTGCTCACTCGCGGTCGCCAAATTGACATTGAGGACCGGGAGCGAGCAAAAAATGACTGCTACGCTACGCGTTTTTGCATTGTGCTACATGTGATTCGCGTAGCAGGTAGTTGCGCAAACTACGCACACTCCGCAAGCATAGTGTAGTTTTCCGCTCAGGGTTATAAATCAGAAGTGGACTTTGCAAATTAAGGCTTGTCTATAGATGCTTTAATGGGGACTGGACTTAAGGGGGAGAAGCAGGGTTAAGTAGTAACAGTTATTGGATTGTTGCCTCTGTCTTATTCAAATGCCAATAACATTATATTTGAAACAAAAAGATATGTTATCCATTCACTTACTCTTAGTCTGGTGAATGCAAGGCTAGGCTCACACTGCATGTAACACATCCCCCTCCCTGACTGAGTGCATCAACACTGGCAGGATTCAAAGGTGTCTGCATACCACAGAGTGAACCAGGTTTCTTGCAGGCCATGCTTCACTTTGAAGAGGATGCTTTTCTTTGGAGGACTTCAGAAAAACGTTCCTCGTAGTTTATTGCTAAAGCGGTGAATTTTGATGTAAACTTCTATTGGCCAATAACAGGGAGCAGTCAGGTAATGAATTCCATTTCATTTGTTCATAATTGCATTTGTTTGTATATCTGTAGGGTGTAAGTACCCCAAGAGCTTTGCTTTTTATTTGCGCTCGGTTCTTTGGCCTTGAGGTTCTTATCGAAGAAGAATGTAATCAAACTGCATTTCCACATTAAATTAAATGAATCTGAACCTTAGGAGGCTTAAGCAGGTTCAGCAAAAGCAGCCACACAAAAGAAATAAGAGCGGCTTTTGTTTTGCAGCATTCAAAGTGCAATAAAACCGAGACAGTCTTTCCGCACTGAATTCTTTGTAGGTTTACTTAGTGGCTCAGCGTGAAAGTACAGCAGAAGTAATTAGGGAACTTGTAATTGAAAGGATAAATATGAATCATTATGCAAACACAACAATGCAGTTTAGGGCAATTATAAAAAGGTTTATGAACAGCAAATAGTGTGATTGTTCAACAGAGTCATGTCGACATTCACTGAAATAGCTATCATATGGCTTCGTGCCTGAGTAATCTCCATCCACCCAGCGCGCTGACAGCCCAGCACAAGTTTCATCATTTTAGAGAACATTTCCAGCACCGAGGAATGTTGTTGCGAAAACCAGGCATTATCACTACTTGTCCTTCCAGCTCGGCTTAGAATTTTGTTTTGAAAAGAGGACAATTGGGTCACCATAGTTCACCAGGGGAAGACATTTACCCAGCATTTAGAGGGATGGGGCTAAGTGGAAAGTTAGTTTGAGTGCATAGAAAACAACACCCTATCCAGTTCGGGTAATCCAAATGTAGGGGTCCTAAATGAAAATATTAAATCAGCCTGAGCAAAATGAAACTATCTTATAGAGAATAGCACGCATGTTTTCAATCGGAGAGTGGATATTTGCATGACACAATTTGCACATCTGTGTTAAAAAGTATTATTTAACTTAGAAATTCTTACATCAGATAATTTCTCTTTTTTGTAGTATTGTCTTTGAGTCATTGTTTTATTGGTCTACTTAGTGGCCAGTAATTATCATTACTATGAGTCCAAAACGTCCTTGTCACTCCCTACTAATTTTCACCCTTTAAAACAGCAACATGAAAACAACTCTCACGTTCCAAATATATATCCCAAGCCACTAACAAACATCCTGTGTATATCTATGCATGCCAACAGTTCAACAGCTCCAGGTACTTTACAGGGAAGGGAGAGAATTAAAAAAACGGTGAAAAGGAAGCCTACAGCCTATAATTTTGCAACTTCTGTCAAGCAGGGCTCCTGGAATCATGCGATTTTGCGGCGGCTGCGTTTTCCGCATAATTATGAATTTGCTGCATTTGCATATTATTTATCATGTGCTGAATAATTGCCAGAGTTCAACAAAACAAATGATTTTAGCTCAAATGGATGAAAAGGTACTATAAGAGTAGAAAGATGGACTCCTTACCTTTCTGTTGCTCGGTTCTGGAGTTGGGTGTCAAAGTGGTACTAATAGGGTGGTACTAATGGGAAACATTTGCCCAGATAGTGTTAACATGTAAAATCCAAAATAATGAGGAACTACTAACATTGTGTTCCTCATTATGCAACATAATTTGTCTTTTCGTGCGGGCAAAATTTAGTCAACCTGCTGCATAATATATCCTCCCCTACTCCATAATGCTAGTGGCCCTGCTAGGTAATCATGCCATTCCAATTAAAGTTGCATTCCTGACCCCTGCACCCTCATATCAAAAAATGTAGCTTTCTACAGCTTGGTACACCTGGCTCACTGTGGATAACTCACTTACATTTGACCATATGTTGTGTGCCCCTTCCTACAACCCTCATAGCACACAAAGGAAGGCCCCTTTCAAAGAAACTTTCAGTTGGGTGGCTCCTCTGGCATTATGTATAGAACAGAGTCATGTCTAGAATGATATTATTTGTTCTTTGTTTTCCCATTTAGTAACTCAAGAGATGACAGCCACGAGTTACTTCTTCCATCACACCAGCTACTTATACAAAGCATGGTCCAAATATTCAAGTTCTGAATGTGACCTTTACTTTATTCAAGGTTACCAAACTTTTTCAAATATCATAGCAACTTCTTCACCTTTCTTCAAATGTATCATAAAACTTTCCGAGATACCAGGATTTTTTTCCTGGCACGACTTCAGAGCTTGAATGGCCCCAAAAGGTTTTGTATTTCTTTCCCATAAAAATTACTATGGGAATAATTGTGCAAATGTGCGAATTGTAGTGGCAAATTATGTAAGCATGTAGAGCTGAATAAAGGGGCGAAAAGATAACCCTTCCAAGGTCCATTCCGTGGGCCTCATTTATGAAAAGTGACGCATCGCTGCGTGAAAACAGCGATGCGTCACTTTTGACTGCGCACTCCTTGCGACACCAATGATGCATCATATTTAATGTATGATGCATCATGTCGCAAGGACTTACAGATACGTCAGTATTTCTGACGTATCTGTAAGCGCAAAAGTGACGCATTGCTGGAGTGTGTCACAAAAGTGACGCAACTCCAGCAATGCGTCCTTTCACATGGGGAAAGCCCCATGTGAAAGGGCTTGCGTCAGTCTTATGCCTGCTGTGAGGCTGGCACAAGATTTTGACGCAACAGCATCCTAAAAGTGACGCAGTGAAATCTCATAGATATCACTGTGTCACTATTATGAGGCATTTTGCGGGGGAACGCCCCCTCTGCATACATTATACCTGACGCAGGTATAATGTGGCGCAGGGGTTTAAAAAGTGACGCATCTACCTAGATGCGTCACTTTTTAAATATGACGCAACAAGGCGCATATTTTACGCCTCTGGTGCGTCACAAAAAGTGACGGACCGGCGGCGCAATACTGACGCAAGGCCTCATAAATAAGGGCCCTTGTCCCTATCCGCGAAGACAGACATGTAGTAGATTTTCCTATTAACATCATACCCCAAGTGGATGAATGAAGGGCAAATATTAGCTTTGGTAGCCCTAAGGGAGCCTCGAATGCAGCCAACGTTTCTCGAAAGATAGGGTGACAAGCCGCTCCGGAATTTCCCGGACAGTCCCTGTTTTCAGGGAGCTGTCCTGGTATCCGGACGACTTTGCTAATTTTAAATAAATGTCCTGGTTTTGGGGAGAAAAATCAGGTCATCACGAATCAGAACTTAAAGGTATGTTCTCCTTTCCACAATTTAAGTAATGTCTCTGTTTCTGCCAGACAGCACAGAAGGAGCCTGCTCCCAGCTGAGAGACAGAGTGGGAAGGAGTGGGCAGGGGGCTGCAGGGTGGAGGACCTGCATTTCTAATGTGATGTGAACAAAGTCTTGTAAAAGTGATTGTATACATTTACAAGATTTACAACTGATTATCTTTGACGATGTCTCTATTATTATAAGGTATTCCTGACCTCTGCCAGTGACTGACTTTATCCAAAACCATTCTGTAGAATTCTATCGTAGTAATTTAATTTATGTGATCTAGGACTGCCATCCCGGCTTAACGAGGTTGTAGAAATGGAATGTCTAGGGTTATTTAATTTAAAAAGTTACCTGCGAAACCTTGACCACCTAGCTTCATTGATATTGTATGGCAAAAATAAGCATTAAAATGCAAGTATGATTAAGTTGGCTATAATCGGAAAAAAAACTAAACTCCCCTGTGGGTGCATTTCTGTGAGAGGAATGGGGAGTGTGTTTAGTTAAGCCATGGAGTGTCATCATCTAGCTACTTTGCTCTTAAGTCTACTACCCTGGAGAATCTCCTGCCCCTCCCCAGGACCAGAAATGAGCCCATGCCTCTCACTGATATTAGTTGCATTATGTGTCCTGTTCCCCCGCCCATATGATCGTTTACAGTGACACTGTTAGAAGATCTTTATAGTACTTTGGTATTGTTCCCATTCTCACAAGCCTGAACTTGTAGACTGGATTTGAATATTTTTCACAATTTAAGTAAAATGTATTTTTATCTTACATATGTCTTGTTTTGCACTTGGATTACTCTTCAAGAATGCAGTGAAACACCTGTGTACAAACCACCTTTACCAGCTGTGCATTTTTGGTTGAAGTAGAAATGTTATCTAGCTATGTATTACAGCCTAGAAAAAAAACAATGTCTGTATGCCAAAAAGGGAGCGAAACACGTATTGGCTGTCAAATGCCAGTGATCTTGTTGCCTACGAGATGTGAATTTCTCTTGTGACTACTGAACACAAGAATAAATGCTTTTTACCAGAAACCTTCATGAAATCCTCATATTGTGTGTCGCTTGATTTTCTATGACTGTGTCTCTGTTATTATGCAAGACTAAATAGCTTATAAATGTTGGGTGTTTACATTCGGTGCGTTCATGCTCATTAATATCTGGGATAGAGGCCCTTACCGTCAACATAAAGGGTGCTCTAGACCATCAAAAATGTAACATTGTGATTTTCTTAATACATCTTCATTAAAGAATACCACTCAAACTTTCCTGTACATTTTTGGTTAAATCTTTCCATGATTTAAACGAATCTCTGACAGAATATCGAGAGACAGGATATCGACAGACAAAATATCGACTCTGGAATATCAAAGGCAAGTATATCGACACCCTATCTACAACATGGTAAGTACAAATATATCGAAACTAAAATATCGATGTTAAAAATATCGTAATTAAATATTTAATTTTTTTTTATTAAAAAAAGAAATATAAAGTAAATAATACTTTTTTATATTTTAAACGTATGTAAAAATATTTTAGAATGTTTAAAATGAATAAATAATACATATTTAATGTAAAACATTTAATAAAAATTAAACATAAAATATGTACTATATATTTAATTTATTATAATATATATATATATTTTTAATTAATTTAAAAATATTAACAAATACTATAAATTACAAATACATCAACACTCATAAAATAATAACATAAATAATAATAAATATTTATATTTAATACATAAAAACAATGATATATACTTTCAATATTAAAAAACAATATTAAACACAACATTATGTAACATAATTAAAATATTATAGAATACATAAATAAATATAAATTATATTGGATAGCGTAATGCTAAAAATTACTATTCAAACTCCATAGGGTGCAACAGTAGGGAAAGTGTTGGATAGCGGATCGGTAAAAATTACTATTCCCACTCCAATGAGTGCAACATTAGGGAAAGCGTTGGATAGCGTAAAGGTTAAAATTACTAATCCAACTCCAAAGGGTGCAACAGTAGGGAAAGCGTTGGATAGTGTAGGTGGTAAAATTACTATTCCCACTCCAGAGAGTGAAACAGTAGGGAAAGCACTGGATAGCGGGTGGGTAAAAATTACTATTCCCACTCCAGTGAGTGCAACAGTAGGGAAAGCGTTGGATAGCGTATGGGTACAAATTACTAGTCCCACTCCAGTGGGTGCAACAGTAGGGAAAGTATTGGATAGCAGGTAGGTAAAAATGACTATTCCCACTCCAATGAGTGCAACATTAGAGAAAGCGTTGGATAGCGTAAGGGTAAAAATTACTATTCCAACTCCAAAGGGTGCAACAGTCGGGAAAGCATTGGATAGTGTAGGGAAAATAATTACTATTCACACTCCAGAGAGTGCAACAGTAGAGAAAACATTGGATAGCGGGTGGGTAAAAATAACTATTCCCACTCCAGAGAGTGCAACAGTAGGGAAAGCGTTGGATAGCGTAAGAGTATAAATTACTATTCGAACTCCAGTGAGTGCAACAGTAGGGAAAGCGTTGGATAGTGTAAGGGTAAAAATTACTATTCCAACTCCAAAGGGTGCAAAAGTAGGGAAAGCGTTGGATAGTGTACGGAGTAAAATTACTATTCCCACTCCAGAGAGTGCTACAGTAGGGAAAGCGTTGGATAGAGGGTGGGTAAAAATTACTATTCCCACTCCAGTGAGTGCAATAGCAGGGAAAGCGTTGGATAGCGTACGGGTAAAAATTACTATTCCCACTCCAGTGGGTGCAACAGTAGGATAAGTGTTGAATAGTGTAGGGGTTACAATTACTATTCCCACTCCAGAGAGTGCAACAGTAGGAAAAGCGTTGGATAGCGGGTGGGTAAAAATTACTATTCCTACTCCAGTGAGTGCAACAGTAGGGAAAGCGTTGAATAGCGTACGGGTAAAAATTACTATTCCCACTCCAGTGGGTGCAACAGTAGGGAAAACATTGGATAGTGGGTAGGTAAAAATGACTATTCCCACTCCAATGAGTGCAACAGTAGGGAATGCGTTGGATAGTGTAGGGGGTAAAATTACTATTCCCACTCCAGAGAATGCAACAGTATGGAAAGCTTTGGATAGCGTAGGGGGAAAAATTACTATTCCAACCCCAAAGGGTGCAACAGTAGGGAAAGCTTTGGATAGCGTAGGGGAAAAAATTACTATTCCAACTCTAAAGGGTGCAACAGTAGGGAAAGCGTTTAATAACATAGATTTTTATTTTAACATACTTCTAAATAATGTTTATATTTGAAATAATGTATAATTAATTTTTCAAATACATCAACATAAAAAAAACAATTATTAATTACATTTGAACAATTAATTGACAATAAATTAACAACACACACCAATAAATAATAATTATTAAATATTACTCACGAAATAATAAATATTAAAGAATATTTTATTTATCATAACAATAAAATGTTATTTACATTTAAATCAATATTAAAAATTAAAATACATTATACAAATTATTATTTTGTTTATTTTTTTAACACTTAATTAATTATTTTTCTAGTTATTAAAAAATATTTACAAATTACAAATATTAATTGACAATTTAAAAAATAATTATCTATTGAAATAATTACTTACCAATTAATAATTATTTAATACATTAATTATCCATAACGAAAAATGTATAAATAATTAAATATTTACAATAAAATTACTTTCCACCCAATACCCCTATAAACTCACAACCCACTCCGGTACATAACATTTAATTAAAATTAACAATAATTACCAATTAAATAATTAATTTATCAATGAAAATAATTAATTGCCAATTAATAATTAATTACAACATAAATTATACATAAATAAATATTTTATTAATTACAAATAAATTACTTCTCACACTATTCCCCTATAAACCCACAACCGGCTCCGATACTAGAACATAACATTTAATTAAAATTAACATTAATTACCAATTATATAATTAATTTATCAATTAAAAAAATTAATTGCCAATTAATAATTAATTACAACATAAATTATACATAAATAAATATTTTATTAATTACAATTAAATTACTTCCCACCCTATTCCCCTGTAACCCCACAACCCGCTCCAGTACTAAAACATATAATTTACTTATAAATTATTACACATATAATATAATTTTTTTAAAATACTTAACTAAAACATATAACACATACATAATAAAAAACTAAAAAATAATGCAAATATCGATATTAGTGTCATCGAAATTAGTTACATCGATATATATGCTATCGATATTACTAACTTCGATAATGCTTACATCAATATAAAGAATTTAGATATTACTTACCTTAGGGTCGATATTCTGTCCAACGATATTCTTGACATCGATATTCTGCACCTTCGAAATTTCAAACACGATATTTTGGTAGGTCGAAATTTAAAACTCGATATTTTGACTGTGTACCGATTTAAACAATTTAATCAGCTCAATGTTCTTTAAAAATCCATATTTTGTAGTCATTTTGCAAAATAGTTTGTTTGATTCTGCAATGACTTGCTGCCACGTTTTGATGGGTGATGGGTGAGGAAGTGAAACATTGGTCATCATGAAGAATGTCTGTTGGATGGTTTTGGGGGTTCATTGTAAAGAATACATTGATTTGATGCTTTCTCTGTGTACAATGGCCAATGAGTATGACTGCTTGTTTTTTAATTGCCCAATTTCGGAAAACGATATACTAGATAACAGGATATTCTTAAAAAGCAGTGCTAGGCAGGAAAACACTGATAAGCCTGACACCAAAGATGGGAGATCCACAGTTAAAAGCCAAAGGAAGGCCTGGAAGAGAAGATCAGAGCATGTCATCATTCTCAAGGAGATGGACGTGATCAGTAGAACATGCTCACTAAAAAGCATACTCACACTTTGCACACAGGTATCTTTTATGTGACCATAAAGTGTGGCCCAAGCTAAGAGTTAAATGTTTTTTGTGTATTGTGCATACTAGAAAATAGGGGGCCAGGCGTAATACAGTAAGTTATAAAAAATTCACAATTTGGTAATATTGTTCAGCAATGTTCCCTGAGGTACACCGCCAATATTCCATAAATTGATGTTCAAGCAATATTATAATTTTAAAAATATTTCAAGCCCATTTCGCTTTAAAAGAAATGTCCTAAGACACCTTCCCTTTTGCGAATGGGTAATCACCATTTTTAACTAGTGGTAAAGAATTACTTTTTAAGAACGGGAATTTGGCCCCAAAACATTAATACATGCCATCTTGATTTGGTATTTGGAAGGGATACCTCTTCCAAATACCAAATCGGTATTTGGTAGCAAACAGAAATTGCGATTTAGTAACAAGTTACCTATTCGTAATTTGCCTTTTGGGCATACTGTAAAGCTTTTTCTGCAGTCGCGAATGGCCTGATTCTATGAATCGGGCCATTTCCGACCCAAAAAAGCTTCTTACATCTCGCCCTAAATCCACCATATAAACATCATAAAATTCAGAGGGTAGACCTTCCAGACCAAGTGTATTCTCATTCGTCAAATCAGAAATGTCATGGTTAATTTCTACTGTTGTTATCAATTGTTCAAAAATGCATGCCAGTTCAACTGTGACTGTTGCCAATTGGATAAAATCTATGTACTCCTATACCCTCGATTGATGGTAATAATGTGCAAATACTGAATTTATTTCTGCTTGCAAATTCACAATATCGCCTGTATGTAAGAGGATGGCACACACTGGCTTTCAAGTAGCATCATTCCTGAGCAGCCATGACAGTGATGGAGCAAGGTTTCGCTCGTAAAGAGACTTGCTCGGATTCAACCCTCTCGAAATAATATATAATGGACTAATAAACATATTTTGTCTTACTAATAATGCACCACACAACATTTCTAGTATCTAGGGGAAGCTTTTCTATGTGCCTTTACTAACAGTAACTCAAGTGTCCTAAAATGGCCGTCGCAATGTGGAAACTTTTCTGCGCATGCGTCTGTCACACTCACGTGATATGACGTATTCTCTGCTTTGGTGGGAAATCTTTGCTTCTGCGCACTAGAACTAAAGATGGCTGCTTCATGTTTCATATGCTAACGCTTGCATTACTGCTTGTTATTAAACTGTTCGTTCTGCTTAATTCCTAATGCTGTAGTTAAGATAAAGTACTTGGAATAGAGTAGAGATACGTGGTATACAGTGCATTCATGTATTCTTTGTTCAAAAACAGTTCTTGTGGACTTTGCGATTTGCTTGTGTTTGGACCAATCAAGTACAATGTTACTTCATCTTGGGTCCCGCGACTGCGCATGTGCTGAAAACCCCGAGTCCACAAGCTATGGTATTGAATCAGTGCCATCAACAGACTTGCCTGAGAAACTCGTGAGAATCTCACCCTTCGACCTCTCAAAGAAAGCTCGGATGTACCTAAAGTTATACAATGTATTTTTCATTGAAACATCCATTGTTGGGTGGATTAAAAGTGCATGGGAAAAATAAATTGATGGGAGGGAACATTAATTTGAATATATGAATGAAGTAACCTCATAACTGGTATGGTGTGATGACCTCTCATAGTCTTTTGACCAATCAAATTGAGGGAATACATGAACTTGCAAAATTGGGGGGTGTTACACTGCCCTGGAAAATGGTATATCTAAGGTGGCTTAGATAGCTAGATTGTCCGACTTGTTCGAATAGCTGACCTGTCACTGACCCAACGCACTCAATAGGCAATCGAGAGCAGAGGTGCTGGCGAAGCACTCTGTCAGAAGATTCGATAACCCTATCGGGGTTCTGGAAAGGGGTTTGATAACCCAATTGGGTCCTGCAGGAGAAGGTTCGATAACCCAATCGGTGTCCGACTGTTAGCTGCAGAGAGGGGTGTAACGCAGGTGTTGCACTTTAGCTGTGGGTGCCAGTCCTGACCTGCTGTTGTCCTGTCCTGATCCAATTTGGTCCGTACTTGTCCTGATTCTGGTCTGCACCTGTCCTGTCCTGTTGGCACCTTAACTATCGGGGTTCCTGTCCTTTATCCCAGCCTGTGGCCAGGGTTGTCTTCACACCATTCTAGGTAATTATAAATCAATGTGGGTATGTCATTGTACCGTTTCCCTTTTCTTACCCTTCCTATGTTTCAATGCTTAAAGAAATTCTCATAATATTTTCACATCACCTTACTTTGATAACTTTCTTCATAATTGAACAAGCTCTAATTGAATTGGTATGGACTCTGACATTTGAAAATGTACATAGATAAAGTGTTTAAATCTTTCCCGAGTCTGTGGCTATTTTATGAGTGCAAATGTTTATATACTGCCTATTATGCTAACTCCCTTGATCCCTTAGGACTATAGGTACCAGTGACAAGGATTGGTAAGTCAATGGTATAGGTCCTAAATGGTTAAATGAAATTTCTGATTAGCGTAGGTTTACCTGTTCAAAGTGTGTATCGTTTAATGTGCCCAGGTGAGTATGGTAAAATGAGCAGGTGAGCCCGCGCTCTATCAGTATTCTTTTGGTAGCAGAGGAGTGGTTAGGGTTTAGTTAAGATAGGTAGTTAGAGCCATATTGATTATTTGAAGTGTATCGATTTTTATGTCTTAACCAAACCTGTTTGTATTGTTCTGTGTTTGTTTTGGAATCCCCGGGGGCAGATTAGCAGGTGGTAAATGAAAGCCACACTGCAAGTGAGGTCACTTATCTAAGAAAGTAAGTGCATGGTTAAGTAAAACTAGAAGCACTGATTAGGGATTTTCTGTATAAATGTGTGAATAAATGATAGCAAAGGAGTTCGCTGGTGAAACTTTGGCCTGATATCACCTAGAAAGGGTAAGCCCGAGGGAGTAACAGGTTCTCTAATGCTTGTATGAAGAATAGGCGGAAGGGATCTACTCGCAGTGTATGAAGAGTAAGCGGAAAAGGATTTACTCGCAGTTGGTTCAAATCATCTAACCTTTGAAATAGACACTTAGGCACAGTGGCAAATGTTTTTAAGCTGTTAATTAATAAATATTGCATTTAAAAGTGAAAAGAAATAAGTCTTCATATTAACTTGTAAAGGAGGGAGTCAGTTGCGGTGCTGCGCTGACGTCACCAAGAGCCGCGCTGTTATTGGTTGAGACTGCGGGTGTGTAGCTGAGGTAATAATTGTAAAGGAGGGTGAGTGTAGGAGGGTGGGAACTTGTCTCACGAGAAAAGGTGTGCAATTATTGGTCGAAATCTATTTGAGTTCTAATCACTGATTGGTTATTGAAAAATAAGAAACTCGCTGGTATTGGTGAAGCATTTAGTAAATAATTGAGTGTAGCTGCATATTAAATTTACCAGTGAACATTATATGTGTCATTTTGATCCAACAGTTACAGTAAATAGACCTGATAGGAGGTACTTAGGTTTTGCGCAAGAGCAATACATAAGAGGAAGACCTCATATCATGTACAGAGGGGAGAGAAAAATGTCGCTATTTAAAAAAATTCTGAATTTCTTTAAGAAAGATAAAATGATTAAAACAAGAGAAGGGATTATTATTCCACCACCAAATACGCCCGCATCATGTATGATGGTAGAAAGAGGTTATCACACTTGTGTGTGGTTAGAGAATTGGATGGAGTGCACAAAAGATGATGGTGTTTTAGCATTTCCAGAACATGGTACCTTTAATGGTAGAATTCTGTATAATTTGAGAACACGCATGAATGAATTAGATACTAGACCTAGATTGACTCAGTACGAAGCACTAGAAGAATGGGAAACCAAGGCTTTTGAGCGGGATAGACCCAGAAGTGACAGAAATTGGAGTACATTTTATCCCAGATTTCCAAAAGAGACAAGAGATAAGCAAATGAAAAAAATAGAGACAGTCTATGTTAGTGGATGGATTATGTCCTGTACTGACTCTAGAAGAATCTTTAGGAAGCAAGTACACAGAGAAAAGGAAGAATTTAATGACTAGTGGTGACTCTGATGATGATTATCTGGAGGATTTATTAATGAAAAATCCACCACCCTACCATGAGGAAGCAAGTAGAATTAACCCTAGTGCTCCGTTCTTAACACCACCATTAGTTCCACAGATTGTACATGAACCCTCACTAGAAAAAGTTTTGCAGTAACGGGAAAGAGAGGCAATAAATAAACAGAGAAATGAATTAATTCACAACATTTCACAGTTAAATACCAGTCCTGAAGCCTTGACTATACCGGTAACTATAGGTCTTGTTGTTCCAGGAGTTTTAGGACAGATAAACAAATCTGTCCTAAAACTCCTGTTCTGACCACACCTGTAGTACAGCCTAGAAAAGAAACTTTGATTATTGATGACCAAGTAAGTGAGTGCGAATCAGTAGTATCACTAATGTATTTACCTATAAGAGAACCTGGAAATAGTTCAAACAGGAAAAATACTCCTGGAAGCAATAGAGAAATAAGAATGGAAACATCCTCAGGAACAAGAAGTGCTACTGTAGTGTCCCCAGAAGAAATAGAGAGGTGGTCTCGAGAAATAGAAAAGCCAAAATCACAGCCAAAAGAATTAGATATTTTAAAATTAAGAGTGGAATTGGAAGAATTGCTTGCTGGAAATGTGGTGTTGGATAGAATAAATACATTGAGTGAAGATGAATTGTTGTTTATATGTCGAAGTATTACACGAAATACAAACATTTTCCTTGAAAAATAATGAATTTGGTTTTGGAGCTGGGAATTGATATTGGAAAATCTAAAGTGTTACAAAAACCTTACTGAGCTAAATTTTTTGACAAAGATTTAGAAAACATTAATCTGTCAGGACGTAAAGTGCAAATAAAGGAGCTACTGTCACTGTTGCAGAAGTGGGGTGATTTAGATAAGTGGAAAGCTAGATGGGCAAAGAAAAAGGAGGAAGCCCAAGCGAAAAATACTGCAAATGAATATTTATTAAAAGAACCAGAAAAGATAGAAAGGTTGTGTCGAATGAGAGAAGTGCCCGGAGGAGGTTATGTGCGTGTTCCATGGTCCAGACAGGATATTTGATCATTTACGAATGATTTCCCAAAACTCAGAGAGAAACCTGTAGAATGGTACAAACAGGTCGAAAGATTTGTAAAAGTATCAAAGGTAATGTTGAAAGATTTAGATGGGTTGTTTGATTTAGTAGTTCCAGCAGATTTATGGACAGAATGTAAAATTACTATTGATTAGCCTAATGACGAGTGCCCAAGAGACCCAAAGACAGGAGCATCATCAGATGACGTGATGAAAAAGTACCATCAAGTCATAACCTTCCTGAAAGGGAAAGTACCCCCAAAAGAAACGGATTGGACCAGAATAGACAGAACTACCCAAAATAAGAATGAATCAGTACATGCATATTATGAATGCCTTTTACAGGTATTCAAGCAGTACAGTGGGTTGGAAAACATTGATACAAAAGATATAACACATTTTATTTATTGATTTGTGTCAGGGTTAAAGCCAGAAATTTTGCAAATGATTAAAGATCATAAAATCTGCTGGCAGGCCAAGCCTGTTGATGAAATACTTAAATATGCAACATATTGTGGGGATGAAATTGACAATAAACGAAAGAATTTGGAAGAACAGGTAATGTGGGCACAGGTAAAATTAGCAGAGCAACAGGAACTTCAGTTAAAGCAATTGAAAAATTGATCAAGGAGATGGAAATGGGTGTAAACCGAGAGGAAGAATGAATAGAGAGGAGGCAAAGAAAACGTTTCCTTGTTACGGGTGTGGAAAAATGGTGCATTGGAGAAACAAGTGTAAGGCTGTGCTGGGTAATAATGGGCAGAATGACAATTTGAATCCAAAGACACAGAATGGGGAAACCACAGCAACAGGTACTACAGAACCAGTTACTGCTTGCACCTACGCCAGATTCTGGGAGCCAAGCAAAATACAGTGTGGATACCACAAATTGGGAGGAAAGTGGAAGGAGAGACGCAGTGACATCACAATTTCTTTTGAGTGACACATTTTTTGAGGAAGATAGTTACTGACGGTGCCTGAGAGGGGAGGACAAGGAGTGCGTACTTGCCGCATCCTTGCCGGTAGATCAGTCAGGTCCATACATTGAGGGAAAAGTTGAGGGAAATGATGTTACCTTTTCGTTGGATACTGGCGCTACCCGTTCTACTGTGAGAACAGCAGACGTTCCAAACCTACCCCTCTCGGGAGAAGCGATCCAAGTAGTGGGCGTTTCTAATGAACAAATCAGTACCCCTGTTACAGAACCTATGGAAATCAGAATAGGTAATTTTAAACAAATGCACACATTTGTAGTGTGCGACTCCAGTCCAGTGAACTTATTAGGTAGGGACTTGCTGTGTAAAATGAATTGCACAATCTTTTGTACCCCAAGTGGTGTTGAAATTCAAACCTCAGACGAAGATGGAGTTTATAAATTAATGTTAGCCAAACAAGAAACTGAAAATAAAAAGATGCTAGTGGAAGACCTCCCAAAAGAATTGCAGCATACGGTGAATCCTGAAATGTGGGATTTTACTGGGAAAGATGTAGGATTAATGGCAAATGTTGACCCAATAGAAGTGACACTGAAAGAATGTGCAGTTTACCCAAATATTCAACAATACAAAATGAGCCCAGAAATAAAAGCAGGTGTTGCAGTGGAAATAAAGTATTTGATTGAGCAAGGCATTTCACAAGAAATCATGAGCATTCCCTGTAATTCACCTATAATTGGCATAAAGAAACCGAGCGGAAAATATAGGGTCGATTAAGACCTTTGTCAAGTTAATAAAATTGTCGTCCCATGTTGTCCAGTTTTGCCAAATCCTGCAGTGATTCTGTATCAGATACCGTGGGGAGCCGAATGGTTCACGGTAATTGATTTGTGCCATGCATTTTTCTCCATACCATTATATCCAGATAGCAAATTTCTTTTCTCGTTCAAATTCGACAACCATGTTTACGTTTGGAATCATGTCCCTCAGGGGTACACAGAAAGTCCATCGGTTTTGAATCAGATATTGAAAAAATGTCTTGAATCACTGGTCCTGCCCAGACAGTCTGTCCTGGTGCAATATATAGACGACCTGTTGGTGGCGTCTAAGACTCAAAATGACTGTGTTGTTGATACCATCACATTGCTAAATCATTTGGCAGAAGGAGGGCATAAAGTGTCACCTGAAAAATTACAATTCTGCACCACGTCGGTAAAGTATCTGGGGCACCAGATAGAGAGAGGTGTCAGAAAAGTTTGCTCTGAAAGAATCAAAATAGTCAGAAACATGAATTTACCTCAAACACAGAAAGAAATCAGAATGTTTCTTGGAGTTGTAGGTTACTGTAGGCAATTGATTGTGGGATTTGCAGTCCTAGCTAAACCTCTGATACAAATGACAACAAAGAGAGCAAAAGACCCAGTAGAGTAGGATGACGAAAGCATGACTGCCTTCTTGAAGCTGCAAGACTGTCTTTGCTCAGCTCCAGCCTTAGGGATGCCTGATTACTCAAAAGAATTTGCATTGTTCTGTGATGCACGCACCAATTGTGTATTGTCTGTCCTGACCCAAACTCATGGTTTAATGAGACGTCCTGTGGCATATTTTTCATCCACACTAGATCCAGTGGCATCTGCATTGCCAGGATGTCTGAAAGCAGTAGCTGAAACCTGCATGAGTCTTGAGCAAAGTGAAACCATCATTATGGGACACCCTGTAACCGTGTCTGTCCCACACCCAGTGGCGATTCTGTTAACCAGAAAACGTACTCAGTATTCGACTCCTAGTCGGCTGACTAAGTATGACCGAATCCTTATAGGTGCAGGGAATGTGACCATTGCCAGATGCACTGTCTTAAATCCAGCCACACTGTTACCTGATTCACACTCTAAAGTGGTGAAAGGGGAAGTCAAGCATGATTGCATCGACCTCACAGAATACAGTACTAAGCCCCGTCCAGACATAAAAGAAGAGCCATTATTAAATTCAGAATATGAACTATTTGTGGAAGGCTCGTGCATGAAACATGAGGAAGGAGGATTGAGTGCTGCATATGCTGTGTGTACTTTGTGGGGTCCAGTTTAAGCATCCTATTTACCTGGAGTCAAGTCTGCACAAGTAGCTGAATTAGTTGCATTGACAAGAGCCTGCAAATCTGGGAAAAATTGGAAAGTATCCATATACACTGATAGTCAGTATGGTTACGGAGTTGTGCATGACTTTGGCCAACGTTGGATGCAAAGGAAGTTTCTGGCTTATTTGGGTACTCCTATTAAAAATGGACATTATGTAAAAGACTTACTAGAAGCAATTCAATTACCAAAAGAAGTGGCTGTGGTCATGTGTGCTGCTCACCAATCTGGAAATGACACAGTGACAGCGGGTAACCGATATGCTGACCAACGAGCCCAGCATTGTGCCAAACATAAGATGGCAAGAAATAGGAAGAGTGATGCATGTGGAACCAGCTGCCAACTTATGTTACTTGAAAGAGTGAAAACTTGGGAAGAAGTGAGAGATTTGCAAAATGAGGCAGAGATAAAGGAAAAGGAAGAGTGGGAGAAAATAGGATGTCAGAGAAGGGCTGAAGATGGTGTTATTGTTTACCTTGATGGGAGACCTGTGTTACCAGATTGTATGCTTGCTCCTATGGCTAGGCTGTATCATGGAAGTTCACATATAGATAGGGATGTGATGATTCAATTGTTTAGACAGAGTTGGTTCAATGCGAGATTCAGGAATGTAGCTGAGCCTTTGCCAGAGGTGCATAACCTGCCAATGAATAAATCCTGGTAGGAGAACGGTAGTGTTGCCAGGAAAGATTGGAAAGGCAGAAGGTCCCTTCATACGACTCCAGATTTATTTCATCCAGTTACCCCCATGCCGAGGACTGAAGTACGTCCTTGTCATTGTCTGCCTGTTTTCAAAATGGGTGGAAGCCTACCCTGCCTGCAGGAATGATAGCATCACTGTAGCTAAACTATTACTGAGGGAACTCATACCACAATTTGGTTTTCCAGTAACAATTGAATCAGACCGAGGCTCTCATTTTAATAATGAAATAATATGTCTGATCTGTGAAGCATTCCAAATTGAGAAAAGGCTGCACTGTGCACACCGCCCATTGGCTTCTGGAGTGGTAGAACAACTGAATGGTACAATCAAGTCACGAGTGCGAAAGATGGATGAATCTACCTGATTGGAATGGCCTGATGCTTTACCTCTTGTTCTGATGGGACTCAGAGGCATTACAGACAGAAACACTGGCTTTATTTCCCATGAAATACTCATGGGAAGAGCAATGAGGCAAGCATGGGTACCAAGACACAAGCTGATAAAAATATCTGATGATTTAGTACTCGAGTACTGCAAAGAACTGGCTGACCAAGTGCGTTCTATCTCTCACCAGGTTGGGGAAGACGCTGTCGCCAGACAATCAACTCCAGCACATGACCTGAATCCAGGTGACTGGGTGGTGATAAAAGAACATACTCGAGAATCTTGCCTAGCACCAAGGTGGGGAGAGCCACATCAAGTAATATAGGTTACCACCACAGCTGTAAAGTGCAGGGGAATTCCAAACTGGATACACGCGAGTCATATCAAGAGGGTGACAGAACCTGATGAAGTAGAAGCTGAAGGTTGTGCAGCTGAGGGGTCTCGAGAAGTTAATCCCGAAGTAGCTAATGAAGAGCAACCGAGCACCAGTCAAGATGAATGGATTTCAATAGTTGATATACCTGCAGAATTTGTGAGAACCAGAAGTCAACCCTATCTAGATAGACAGAGTGATAGTGAGGATGAGTCAGGAATAGAAGAATGTACTCAGATTACAGAAATCCAAGCCAATAGTAATTCTGAGGAGGACCAGATAAGGAAATATCGATGTACTCAGACATTTAAAACTCCAGCAAGAAATCCTGTGACGGAGGAGGGACAGATAGGTATTAGGGTGAAAGCTCAGGCAGAAATCCAAAGACCTGAGCAGGACCAGATAGGGGTAGAAAAGGGTGTTCAGAAAGAAGAAGGTGAACAAAGTCAAAGTCAAACTAAAAGTCAAAGTCAAATACAGCAAACTCCTGAACAAGGCCAGATTAGTATCCAGGCAGAAGAAACAAAAATAAGACCTGGACCAAGTCAGATAGAGCGTAATTCAGAAGTAGATGAAGAACAAGTAGTGCCACAACTGAACGAAAATAAAAGAGCATCTGAAGACGGTCAAAGCACAGTGCCAGCTAAAAGACTAAGAAAGGGCCTGGTTTTGTCAAAAGACTGAAATTTCGCCTTAAAACAATAAATGAAGAACCAGAGCAAGTAACCAGTCCACGTGTGAAAAGATTGAATAACAAGTTTAAAGGTCCTGAGTGGACCTACGTCATACTTGAAGATTTCAAAAATTTAGAACTAAGTGATGACGAACTGATTGTTGATCAGACTGACGAAGAAGTGAGACCAACTTGAGAAAAATTCACAGGTTAAAGTCTGTGGAAAAGTTACAAAGAGGGGATAAAATCTTTTTAGTCAGAAATGGCTGATTATAATGTTAACGGAAGACCGAAAAGAAATTGTCTATAGACACGTTGTAGAATATGCACATGTAGTATATTAATAGTAGTTATAGTATGGTTTGGATTGACATTAGCTATACCTTACCTAATGAGCAAAGAAATGCAGAATAACACTAATATACATGAACAAGTAAATTCACCTAAGAAAATAGATACATATACACATGAGAAAGCAGTTAGTCTTAAGCAACTTGGAGTAGGTTTAGAAGCACCAGATGAGGGAGATTTCCATTAGAAAAGAGCTAGATATAGAACTCATTTAAATGTATTTGCTAATTTGTTAGTACATTATGTAGAAGCTATGGAAACCAGTGATTGCTATGTGTGCATGAAGTTGCCCACATCAGTAGCTGAAGGGGTCACCTATCATCACTTACCCCTTACATATGGTATTTCATGTAGCATTTTAGCTAGTTTGTTTTATAGGACTGGAAAATTACAGTATTATTATTCTAATTTTGGTGTAATCTTTTCTGAAATTCCTTTACGTAGTATTTCTAGTACTAGAGATTCTGCACACCTCATGGGTGATTATTTTTTAACAGTAGGATCAATAGATATAGCTAAGGCTCACAAAGATAATTTAACATGCATATTACAAGAGAAAGAAAAGATGTTTTAGATTTAGTACTTAATGATCAATACCAAACTAGTTGCATTAAGATCAAAGGTTTTACAAAATCGACATTACACATTTGAGAGAAGAATTGAAACCACTGGAGTTTGACAGTGCATGGAAGAGACTAATTAATGGTCTCTCTTTGATAGGTAGTTGGTTCTCTAACGTAGGAAAAAGTTTTGTGGTAAAATACTGATGCCAATGGTGGGAATAGCCCTACTGATTTTAGGGATAATAATTTGTTGCAAATGTCGCAAGCATAAAAAGACATATACAGTAAATAATAAAGGGAACAAAAAGAAACTTCAATGAAATTGAGCTTGAAGAATTAAAGAGGGATTTGTATAAAAAGATGAAAAACTTCCACATGAATAATGGGGAAAAATCTAAAAGAGTGTTTGAAGAAATAGAAATGTGTAAATGTTTAAAAGTTGGCATCTGTTTCTGTAATTTGTGATGATATAAAATATCATCATAGAGGGGATTGATGGAGCAAGGTTTCGCTCGTAAAGAGCCTGACCTACACATGGCCACCTCTTTCCCACAGGGTCCCATCAGATCTCAGCTTAAGAGAGCCCAGACCCTAAAACCACCACGACGCACAAGGTCACACCAAAACTGACGGAAAACGTGCCACTACACTTCCCGGAACTGCACACTTCCCAGATGCACCGCTGAGCCCCCTCACCCAGACTCCCCCCTCCCACCTGAATGAATGAATTGTGTCTTATACCGCGCTAACTTAGCCCAATGGGCGTCAAGGCGCCTACATCAAATAAGGAACTAGCCAGGTCAGACAGCAGTATCTTATTGGTAGGCTCTGATGAAGTACCAGGTTTTAAGGGCCTTTTTAAACAGGTCGATGGAGGGTAAGGTTTTGATCTCCACCGGAAGGGAGTTCCAAAGCTGAGGAGCGGCAACAGAAAAAGCTCCCCATCTGGTCAACCTAGCACGGGGCACTACCAGTTGGTGTAGCCCGGCCGATCGTAGGCATCTCGTGGGTACATAGCGGGTGAGCAGGGTACCAAGTGCGTCCGCAGGGCCAGCCGCAAGTGCTCTATATGTGAGACATAGAAGCTTAAAGGAGATTCTAAACTGGACGGGGAGCCAGTGAAGATTTCTCCTAGCAATGGTGGCATATGATGCAATGGGAAGGGCCAGGACGTAGCACGCTGCGGCATTCTGTACAGTTTGCAGTTGATGGATAAGGCCCTTGTTGGACTCCACATAAAGAGAGTTACAATAATCAAGCCTGGAGCCAACAAGAGCAATCGCAATCTGTTTGCGCGCCTGGAAGGAGAGATAGTGGAGAATTCTTTTTAAAATCTTGATGACACCCGAGCAAGTGGCCACAGTCCTATTCACTTGGAGCGTCATGGAGAGTGAAGTGTCAAAGATGACGCCGAGGTTTCTGGCCGATTGGGAGGGAGTGGGGCAGGTGCCGAGAGATGAAGGCCACCACTCGCTCGACCACAAGTGTTGGTCTTTACCGAAGACCAAGACCTCTGTCTTGTCGCCATTCAGCTTTAGGGAGTTAAGGATCATCCACTCCGCCACACACTGCATGCATGACCTAAAGCTGAATGCGGATGTACTGACAGAGTGGGCCAGCGACACCATGATCTGGGTGTCGTCTGCGTAAGACACCACCTCCCTCCCCTGCGATCCTACTAGTCTAGCAAGGGGGGCCACGTAGATGTTGAATAGGGTCGGGCTCAGGGCCTCACCCTAGGATCCCTCTCCACACCTCTACTTTACCTGAACTCCTTTCCCAGTCAGCACTCCTTCCTTCTAGATATTGTACCCCCTTAATTACATGCTAGTTCCCAACCGGCACTCCAATTAAAATGTCTTCCACCTCAACCACCTCCTCTAATCCCTTCTCCTCACCCTACATAAAGCGGCATGGCCCGAACTCCTTCTCAATATCCACCCCCCCTCTAATCACCCACCCAAAGTGAAAACAACACTCAAACACAAATTAATCAGGCAATTCCCTGAATCCCTTTTCGCTGACATATATCACTGTTCCGCCAGAGGGCAAGTAAAAATGGACCTTATCTTCCACATAGAAAGGCCCGGCAATTGGAATTCCACCCTAAGATCACAACTACACATCACCAAAACCACCATGACGCCACATAGCTGCAAGGTAACTTTCTCTACCCACAACCGCCTCACCCACCTTGGTAACACCGCTGTGACCATTTACTCCAAAGGCACAGTCCTGATCCAAGCCAACAATGCCAATCTCAAGGCATTTGATCGCCTCTTCCCTTCCCTACTGACTAACAACTCCCATGCACAGCCCCCCTCTAAACACCACCCCAAACCCAGGAACCCAGTCCCCCCAACTGAAGCTCCTCCCAGTCCCACCTCCCGCCATCCCAAACGCCTTCGCTTCAACTATAACCCTCGCCAATCCCTCCACCTCCAAGTACACGCCACCGACTCCTGCACTAGTCTGTCCTAAGAAACAAACCCCTGTTCAGATCCACCCCCAAACACAACCGGGTGTCCTCAATACTCTCCCCATATCCCCCAATCACCAGTCCACTCCCACCTGCTTTAAAAAACTATCTCACCACGTCCTCCCGCATCACACGCCTCTTCCTACAACCCTAACTGACAATACTACTCCCAGTAAAAGACAACACAACACTCCCAACCCCTCCCCACGCCTCAGAGACTCTTCCCAGGACCAACCCATTGCCCCCAAGAAGAGATGGGCTGGCGTCTCTCCCGTATTGGAAGCCAAGTAGCCACCATAATTCAGGGCCTGAATCTCACCCTAACCAACCTCGCGTCACTTCCTAGTCCCCACTTAAACTCTCACTCTACTCCCATCTCCCCCCTCTCCTCACACCCCAGCCTTCCCAAAGATCCGCTCCCCAACCAGTACTCCCGCCCTCCCACGATCCCTGCCCGGAGACCGAACAGACCCACTGAAGCCATGACCTCTGAGGAAGCGATCGAGCTGGCCTCATCATACTCCTCCCCTGCCACTCACAGCCCGTAATCCATGATCCAGGTGATCACCGGATTCAGAAGTGAGCACTCAATCCCGAAACACCCTAGGCGCCAAGCCTCCCTCATCAACATCACGACCGCGCCACCAACAACAGAATCTAAAAAAGAGAACCCGCGCACCACTGCTTGCTCATAAACTGCAGATCTGCCTCGAAACATGCCACTGAGCTAGCAGAATCCATCCTTAACCATGACATAGACATAGCCTTCATCACCGAGATCTGGCTCAACGACTCCTCTCCTCCTATCGTGGACTTGCTTGTACCCCCGGGCTTCTCTATCATCAACAAAGATAGGAATGACCAAAAAGGCGGAGGCCTGGCAATCATCCACAACAACACCCTGTTAGTGCCGAAGTGGATACCTTCAACTACAACTCCTTCGAATGCCTAACCGCTAATATCAAATCTTCTAGCAACAATTTATTACACTGCCACCTCCTGTACCACCCCCCAGGCAACACCAGCATGTTCACAGAACACTTATCGGACCTGATCGCCCACTGCTCTTTCTGAGACAACAACAACCTAATTCTGGGAGACTTCAACCTCCACTGGAATGATAAAAACAGCACTCCACTACAAACCCTGAATGAGCTATTGCACTCCAACAATCTTATCCAGCACTGAGCAGAAAAACCCATAACAAAGGGGAAATCCTAGACGCCATCATCTCCCTCCCCGACGCAATCACCATAGAACACATCCTTCCGGTCGACTGGTCAGATCACCACCTAATCTTTTTCCATATCTCTCAACGACCATGTGTCAGCCTCCCATCAATGATCCCCCAACTTGGTCCAGAAACCTAACACAGATCAACACAACTGACTTAGAAGAAAAAATTTAACACCCTCCTGCCCATCTTCCCGGAAGGCCTCTCAACTACAGAAGTCACATCCCACTACAATGTAACCATGTCCTCCATCTTAGACCAGCTAGCGCCAATGAAACTGAAAAAACCCAGGAACACCCTCTCCAGATCCTGGTTCAACAAGGACATCAACGACGAAAGGAGACAACTCGGAGCCACAGAACGTCTCTGGAGAAAAAAACCCTCCTCCAACCTTTGCGATGAACTTAAAACGGAAAGAAGACAGTACAAAAAACATATCAAAAACGAAAAAAAAACGTTTTCTCCAATGCACTGACAAGGCCAAAAACAGGCCGAGAGAGCTATTTAACATCATCAAAAATCAAACATCCAAGCACTTCACGACCCACGTCCAGGCCTCCAAAGAGTCATGTGACAGCTTTGCCAACTTCTTTAGCGAAAAAATCTCCAAGATCGAACTCTCTATTGACATCAACCTCCACCCTACCAGCATAACAGCAAAAACTGGTGCCCAGCAAACAAAACCATCGTGAGAGATTGACCAAAAAGTACCTGGAGCCACTTCGACCCTATACCGGAAGTCGAGATCCTTAATTTAATTTCCTCCTCCCTGCCCTCATCCCATGCCCTCGATCCCTTACCCTCGCATTTGGCAACAAATCGGAAACTCTCCCTAGCACCACTCTGGTGCGAAATCATAAACATCTCTCTAAAAACAGGCATCATCCCTGATTGCCTCAAAGTGGGCCATGTCACTCCACTTCTAAAGAAACCAGGCCTAGACACTAATTACTTAAACAACTTCAGACCGATCTCCAACCTTCTCTTCCTAGCCAAAATCCTTGAAAAATGCGTCCTCTGCCAACTGAACCAACACATCGACAAAATTAATCTCCTAGACCAACACCAATCAGGCGTTAGAAAAGGCTGCAGCACTGAAACTGCAATCCTTAACATAGTGGATGACATCCTCAACTCCCTCGACTCGGATCATTGCTGCCTCCTCATCCTCCTGGACCTATCGGCGGCCTTTGACACTGTCAATCACAATCTTCTCATCAAGGCTCTCAAGGACCTCGTAGTGCAGATGAGGTGGTCCTTCGATGGTTCTCCTCCTTCTTTCAAAATCGCTCCCAAAGGGTAAAAATCAAAACCTTTTCATCCGACCTTCTATCTGTCAACAGAGGTGTCCCCAAAGGATCTGTCCTCTCCCCTCAATTGTTCAACATTTATATGGAACCCCTCCCCTCCATTTTAAAAAAAAGCCAACGTCCACTTCCATCTATATCCAGATGACACCCAGATCTACTAGGAAACCTCCTCCCTCAATGACATTCTAAGACTCAACAATACTCTCAGAGAGGTTCAAGAATGGCTATCAACCAATCACCTTAAACTCAATCAGGGGAAAACCGAATTCCTCCTCATTTCTAACAAGGAAGCAAATCCACAAATCACTGAATGGCTGAAAGCTATTGGCGCTCTCAACGGTAACCTCACCTTGGCAAGTTCTGTAAAATCACTTTTTATCACCCTTGATTGCAAGCTAACCATGACCAATCACATCAAGAACTCCGCAAAAAGTGCCTTCCTCAACCTGAAGCTTCTCAATAAAATAAAACCTTGCATACCATCCTGGGACCTAAAACAAGCCACCCAATCACTTGTGTTATCCAGACTCGATTACGGGAACGCAGTCCTCTCCGGGACAGCCCTCGCTCACCTACCGCCACTCAAAACAACCCTCAACGCTGCTGCCAGAATGGTCGCCGGAGTCAAAAAATATGACCACATTTCTCCCGCTCTCAGAGAACTAAAATGGCATATTTTTTTACTCCGGCGACCATTCTGGCAGCAGCGTTTAGGGTTGTTTTGAGTGGCAATAGGTGAGCGAGGGCTGTCCCGGAGAGGACTGGGTTCCCGTTATCGAGGCTTGTTTTAGGCCCCTGGATGGTATGCGAGGTTTTATTTTATTGAGAAGCTTCAGGTTGAGGAAGGCACTTTTTGCAGAGTTCTTGATGTGATTGGTCACGCACAAAGCCCTGCACACAGCGAAACCAGAATACCTATCCTCCAAACTTAAGAAAGCCAGACAGTCTGGAAGTCTCAGGAGCTCCAACTCCCTCCTATCCATTCCCCTGAAAATGCACAAACAAAAAACCGCAGCCCACTCTTTTGCAGGAAACGCACCCAAAATCAGGAACTCGATACCTGTGCCCATCAGAACTACACCCTCCTTTGCAAAAATTCAAAAGTCTCCTAAAAGTCCTCTGATATCCTCCGGGATCAAGTTTGCGCTACATAAAACTTTATAAATAAAAAATAAAATAAATACATTTAAAAAACTTGCTCGGATTCAACCCTCTTGAAATAATATAAAATGAACTAATAAACATGTTTTGTCTTACTAAAAATGCACCACACAATATTTCTAGTATCTAGGGGAAGCTTTTCTTTGTGCCTTTACTAACCGTAACTCGAGTGTCCTAAAATGGCCGTCGCAATGTGGGAACTTTTCTGGGAATGCGTCTGTCACACTGACGTTATATGACGTATTGTCTGCTTTGGTGGGAAATCTTTGCTTCTGCACACTAGAACTAAAGATGGCTGCTCTATTTTCCACATGCTAACGCTTGCATTGCTACTTTTTATTAAACTGTTCGTTCTGCTTAATTCCTAATGCTGTAGTTAAGATAAAGTAATGGGAATAGAATAGAGATAAGTGACTTTGCTATTAGTTTGTGTTTTGGCCAAGCAAGTACAATGTTGCTCAATCTTGGGTCCCGCAGCTGCGCATGTGCTGAAATCCCCAAGTCCACAAGCTATGACATTGAATCAGTGCCAGCAACAGACTTGCCTGAGAAACTCATGAGAATCTCACTCTTCGACCTCTCAAAGGAAGCTCGGATACAATGTATTTTTTATTGAAACATCCATTGTTGAGTCAAATAAAAGTGCATGGTAAAAGTAAATTCATGGGAGGGAACATTAATTTAATTATATGAATTAAGTAACCTCATAACTTGTATGGTGTGATGACCTCTCCTCGTCTTTTGAATAATCAAATTGAGGGAATACACAAACTTGCAACATTGGGGGTGGTACACTGCCCTGGAAAATGTTATATCTAAGGTAGGCTTAGCTAGCTAGATTGACCGACTTGTCCGAATAGCTGACCTGTCACTGACCCAACGCACTCAATAGGCGATCGAGAGCAGAGGTGCTGGCGGAGCACACTGTCAGAAGATTCAATAACCCAATCGGGGTTCTGGAAAGGAGTTGGATAACCCAATCGGGTTCTGGGGAGAAGGTTCGATAACCCAATCGGGGTCCGATTGTTAGTTGCAGAGAGGGGTGTAACGCTGGTGTTGCACTTTAGCTGTGGGTGCTGGTCTTGGCCTGCGGTGGTCCTGTCCTGATCCAATTTGGTCCGTACAACTCCTGATTCTGGTCTGCACCTGTCCTATCTTGTTGACACCTGAACTATCGGGGGTCCTGTCCTTTATCCCAGCCCGTGGCCAGGGTTGGTCTTCACACCATTCTAGGTAATTATAAATCAATGTGGGTATGTCATTGTACTGTTTCCCTTTCTTACCCTTCCTATGTTTCAATGCTTAAAGAAAGTATCATAATATTTTCAGATCACCTTACTTCGATAATTTTCTTCATAATTAAACAAGCTCTAATTGAATTGGTATGGACTCTGACATTTGAAAATTTACATAGATAAAGTGTTTAAACCTTTCCCGAGTCTGTGGTTATTTTATGAGTGCAAATGTTTATATATTGCCTATTATGCTAACTCCCTTGATCCCTTAGGACTATAGGTACTGGTGACAAGTATTGGTAAGTCATTGGTATAGGTCCTAAATGGTTAAATTACATTTCTGATTAGTGTAGGTTCACCTGTTCAAAGTGTGTATCGTTTAATGGGTCCAGGTGAGTATGGTAAAACGAGAAGGTGAGCCCGCGCTCCATCAACAGTAATTGGCCTGAAAGTGCACTGCCTACTCTAAAGTCCCCCATTTTTCTACTTTCTCTGCATACTCCAACCTCATCCTCAATAATATGGCTTCACGCTCTCTATTCATTACCATCCAACATTCCAATTCCTGTATCTTACCCGCACCTCTACAATTTCTCTATTCAAGATTTTTCTAACTCCCCAACAAATAGTTTTATTGCAGCTGCAACATATCGCCACTTTAAAGGTGTCCTAATCCACAGCAGCCATATAGGCTAAACCTCTAAAAATATAAATCAATGTATTCTGCGGTTGTTGCTCCAAAGCCTGTATGATGCAGTACTTCCTGCTGTTACAACCACAGGGGCAGCCGTTTCACCCCACCTCAAGGATTAGCTAATAGGACCATAGTCTGACACACAGTGAGTCAAATATTTAGTCTTCCATACTAAGCTTTTAACAACTCCCATCCCCAAAAGCATGCCACCTAGAATATAGTAGTTGCAATGATGAATTATACTCACCGGGCCTCAGGATGTGTCTCCCTCCCAATGTCTATTAATTGCCAGTGTAGTCCAAGTAGCTATTTCTATGCCGCTAATGCATTATGGGCTCCTCTAAGAAGGCTTGAGCAGCACCATATCATGATAGCCACCCATATACTCTTATTGCCTTGCTATCAAACCAAACATGGCATTAGATAGTCCAAGAACCATACCAGTCCAGCATTAGGAGCATACACAATAGTTATCAGCAGAGAGGTCCCCTTCAATGTCCCATAAAGGAAGCTATAGCTAACTTTGGGGTCAACTGGGAGTGTATTGTTTGAAAGGGGAGGTTTTAATGGATCTTCATTTCCTCCTTAACTAGATAATGGATGAGGCACTCCCAGCAAACTGTAAATGAGGCAGTGCATGGAGGTTATATGGCAAAACAACAGTAATTGCAGACAGGAAACAGGTAGCCTCCAACTCTGTAGCCCAGTAATATCACCCTTTAAATGAATATACCATAATGCATTGTAGTGCCCAGAATGATGAGAATGTCTTTCAACTATGGGGATTCAAAGTCCAATTCCTCCTACCCATCCGCTAAGAAAGGAGGAGTGGGATAGTTCAGGAGTAAAGATTGAGGAGAAAGGGGTTCCAATCTGTTATTACAGCATTACAAAGTTCCTTCACCTGTGATGTGGCCAGTGAAGCCTGTGAGCCATCAGTAAGTCCTTCCCTGGAATTCACAGTCACATCCGTAAGTTGGGTCACCCTTCTTTGCCAGTCAGGGACCCAGAGATAGGAAAATATGACACCCCCTATTGGCTTGGGTCCAACCCCATCTAGTATGCAAGTGCCTCCATCAGAGTCCTTAACCAGTGCCAATGCTGAGCACTGCTCCACATCAAAGGCTCATGGCCACCAAACTGTGCTCCAGGTGCCAAACCTGAGTTCCATGGGCTTCTGTCAGTCAGCTAAGGGACACAGGAGTAAGTGCAGCGAGACCTGCCTGAAGGACTCCAGGAGTACTAATAGCCAGGAGGGTTGGTGGGCCATGGGAGCCCTCTGAGAAAACATCAGTTCAGCTCTCAAGTAGGCCATGCCCCCTCTTTATTCCAGTTGATCAACAACAATCTGTATCACTTTGGCATTAGTTACATTTAATCCCCGACAGATTATCTACCAAGTAATGGTAATGTGATAATGTTTACCAAGGTGTTGGTTGAATGTTGTGAGCAGACGGGTTTTTGTTGCAGTACCCCGTCCCACACTTTTCGCCAGCTTTTTTTTACACAACTTTGACTGAGGTGTACTTGGAACCTGCTAACCAGGTTCCCAGTATAAGTGCTCTTTCCTTAAAACTGTACCACAATTGGCACAACTCCAGCAACTCCTGTAATCCCCTAGTAAATGGTACCCCTGGTACCTAGGGCATTGGAACGGAGGAGGAGCCACTAGGGTTGCAGCACCAATTGTGCCACCCTAGGAAAACCTCACTAAGATCATGCATACTGCCAATGCAGGCTGCATATCTTGGTGTGGAGAAAACTGAAGAGTCAACATAGCTCACATCCCAGTTGTTATGTTCCATATAGGTACCCTAAGATAGGCCCGGGTAATATCATACACCTTCACCTACATTACCTCCCCTACACTACACAGTAACAAGCCTTTTTAGAATTGAACCTTTACCTAGTTCTAGTCCTGGGCGTAGAAGGAGGGTTTTCCCTGAACAATAACTTCCTATAAATTCATCAATAAATGCACACAGTATGAATGAATATTCAAAAGGGTTCTTGAAAACCAGGCAGGGTCTACACCACCTGCATAATATCTATGTACAAGGTTCATCCCATACGTCATCCTCAAATCCAACAACGGCTAATACAAGAAACAAGGGACAAAGGAGCCCTAACTACTTTCTGTATAAATACAGCACATCTTACTAGTGTTAGCTAGAGGGAACCAAGACTTCCAGACCAACACACTGACCAGAGACAATGAGGCTCCTGCATGCAGATGCTCCAGCTGATAGTGGTCTGACACATCCCTCGCAGGGTGTCCAACTCAAGACCTGGACGGGGTCTCACTTCAGGTAATGGGGTTAGACTAAAACATAGAGGGATTTTTGGCTTCACACCTACTCACATGCTAGGTACACTTAGGTACATCTAGATAGGCATTGTAGGAGTAGGCGCCCTTTTATCATGCATTTTATCTTCAGGTATGTATTCATGATCATTGCAAGATGGTAAAACTGTACTATCCTTTTATATTCACTGTGCTGCTAATCATATATATCTGCTACTGTCTAACAGTTGTTGCAGCACATCTACTTTACATTAAAAGTATACCTCTGCAATAAATTCTTATTGTAACACGCCCAAATGTTTCTTCTGTGTAACTATCTGAGACCGAATAAGTGAGCACGAGTGACTGAGCGGAAAGTAGTACATTGTTTCCATGATTGTGAGGGATCAGGGTTGTCATGTTCTGAGATTGCCAAAAACTATTCTCTCCCTGATAAGAGGAGATTCTAGTGGCACTGTGAGCTAGCTAAAATAGAAAGCCTAACATTCTCGGTGGGGGAGCTCAGAGCCAGTCTGATACCAAACCTACAGTTTATGTTATCCGGAACGCCCAGGTCCTGTATAGGTTATATAGGAACTACACAACACTGTGTGCCATACCTACAGAAACTGCATGAGGTATTGGTAAGTCACACCGACTACAGGTTTTACCGCCCTAAGGCAGGGTGCACTATATCACATATGTGGCCATATTTGCCTGAGCAGAAATGACCCTATATAATCTAAGTCCATTCTTGGATACTGTGAATGCGCAGGGAACACAGAGAGAGTGCATTGGCTGGAAACTCATCATTATGAGGTTCCCCTAAAAACCTACCAAAGCCCTGGTGTGGTCTCCGATGAGTCTTGACAAAACTAGACATGTTTCTCACCTTATGAGGTGAGAGCCAGCACTCTCAGAGGCCACGAACAAAGCCTGCTCTGAGCGGAATGCTACATACCTCCTCCAGGCCAGGGTGGCCTTCCAGGGTGCGAATATTCAAAGATGATGCCGCATTTGAAATGCGACCCATTCATCTCCATGTAGCCGAGGATGCCAACCCCTCTTTTCTGCTCCTCTTTTGATGGCAGAAAAGGCAGAAAAACATATTAGATTAGGAGGTGGGCCTACATTCAGCAAGCATCACCCCTAAGGTGGGGTAAGCAAAATTATTTCATCTTGTGATGTTAGGAAATCAACCTATCAGGCCTAGGTTAGTGCCTCTTCCCAGAGAAAGTGGTCACTTAAAGGGTGTAGACACACTAAAGTTAGGTAGCCCATTGGCTACTACCTATTACCCCTTTAATGCCCCTCAATTTAGTATTTAGGTGGCATCCGTGGATCCTGAACTTAGATTTGATCAACCTAAGAAGAGCAACGGACAAAGAAGACCCGCTGACCTGAGAACCAAAAACCTGTTGCAGAAAATTTCTGCCAAGCCCTTCGGGCTGCTTACAGGACTCAACAATTGTGGTGTGCTGTCTTGTCCTGTAGCTATGAGCTGTCCAAGAACCCAGCTATCAAACAATTACTGAGAATTGGAGTAGATTAGTTACTTCTGCAACCCACAGGCCCCAAACTGCACAGTCCGGTTTGCCAATCTGCTGCTCCCCGGTGCCTCCAATGCAGCATCCAGGGTTGAAGAGGTACATCAGTTCCAGAGGGTTAGATTTGTCCCTCTAGCACGTGAGAGGACACCATGACCTGCAGGAGCCGTGCTATGCCAATACCCATGGTTCTAGACACCCTAAACCAAAGAACAAGAAGAAAGAGTCCCATCCGGACTCCAACTACCCTAGACTCAGACAACCATTGATGGACTTCCAGACCCCTGACACCTGCTCTGTGAGTGTCCCAGCTGTCCTGGAATAGTCACTGCAACCTGCCTGCCCCTGATCACAAGGGCTATATCGATGCACAACACTTGGCTGCCCTAGCTGCTCTGCACCCAACTGCACTACAGAATGTGACAGAGTAACATGACACAGAGCAAAATAACAAGGCAACACAAACATAACAAGACACAAAACAAATTAGCCAATATCAACACTGTATAATACCAAAGAAAAGTCCATGTTAAGGTTCTAAGGTGGAATGTTTCATTCTTGTGCTATCAGTGTTCTGTGCAATTGACTCTGTGGATTCTGGTTCCTCATAGTGATGACACCTCTTATTATTGTGTGACAATAAATCAGCATTCAACCATTTGTCTTATCCTCTACATGGGCTTTTCTCTCGTATTATACAGTGTTGATTTTGGCTAATTTGTTATCTTGTGTCTTGTTCTGTTTTTGTTGCCTTGTTATTTTTCTCTGTGTCATGTTACTGTGTCACATTCTGCCTTAAAAATGTAAACAAATTCTTCTACTGTTTGGCCAAATGTAAAACATTCCTCGAAGGTTCTATTGACAAACTGCCATTTACCTCTGTTTATGGTGGTAAATACCCCTGCTCCAGCAATTGGGCCATGTAGGACAACATGAAGCCCAAAACTTCGGCAGAGACCTGTCTTAAAATATCACTTTCATTGCTCACTTAATGTGTTATGACACCAGGGCCCAGATTTAAGAAGCCCTTTATGTTGCCCTTACGTTGCCAATGTGTCACACAAGGTGGCTCAAGGCAAAGCAAGGGCTTCAATGAGATTTAATAAGCCATGTAAAGCCACCTTGCATGACTCTATGGGCCAGATGTAGGTAAAAGTCATTTACCGATTCTTAAATACCGAATTTTACCGAATCGGTATTCAAGAATCGGTGAATGAGATGTAGGAAAAAAATTGGTAAAAAATACCGAATCGGAAAAATTTGGTATCGGACTTTCGTTAGTTACCGAATCGGTATTTACCGAATCGGTAATGGCCATACAACCCTATGGGCCAAAAGGCCCATAGGAATGCATTGGAAATACCGAATCGGTAAATACCGATTTGGTAAATACCGAATTGGTAAATACCGAATCGGCAAGCAAGTAAAAGTGAAACTAATTAAAACAGCCAATCAGGTGGCACCACTCTCCCCCACCCTACCAGGGAGTGGCTACCCAGGCAGCTGCAACTCATTAGAAGGTTCTGGAGAAGCAGTCAGAGCTGAGCAGAGAGACAGAGCAGCAGGGAGAGTTTTGTTTGTATTGAAAGACTGTGATAATGGCAAGCAGCACTGAGAGCCAGAAGGCTGAATGAAAACGAAAAATAAAGTTCAGCAGCATGGAGCTGCAGGTACTGGTGGAGGAAGTGGTGAGGGTCCACAAACAGCTCTTTGGCAGGCAGTCCCTCACTGTACCAGAGTCAGCCAAAAGAAAACTGTGGACTGCCATAGGAGAGAAGGTGAATGCTGTGGGTGTGACCCCAGGAGCATAGAGGACCTGAAGAAAAGGTTTTACCACATCAGGAGCCTCACCAAAAAAAAAAATGGCAGAGATCCACAAGCAGGCTGGTGTCACCGGTGGAGGCAGGAACCCAGCGCCCCCCTGACTGACCTGGAGGAACTGGTGGCCTCAACCATCGAGCCGGACAGTGTTGTGGGAATAGGAGATGTGGACAGCTCAGCCAGAGCTACTACAAAAGGTAAGAGGCTTGTGCAGCATGACACCCCCAAGCAAACAGCTTCCCTTTAGCCTTTGTGTACAGGCCAACCCAAGTCCAGTACTGCTAGCACTATACATGAGCAATGCATTATGGGAAATGTAGTCAGCAAATTTAGGACCATATGTAAGTGCACAGAAATCAGCAAGGCACTGACAGCAAATGAGAGTAATGAAAGTGAAATGTGCAATGCATTTATTGAAGTGACTGTAACACATTAGCACTCAGTTTACATACGCTTCTTTAAACCTAGGGGCAACATCAGGCAGTGGACCATCTGCATCACAAGGGACTGCACCAGCGAGGGAGGAGAGTGTGGAGGCAGGGCCAAGCACCATAGATGCCTCGCAGGAGGAGGAAGACACCACTGCCATCTTCCATCAGGATGACACTGTTCATCCCCTCGTGTTTCCCCACTCCCCACACCTATCTCAATCCCCCCATTGGTGTTCTCACCTGAGAACTCACCATCACGGTCCCTGCCAGCACCTGCTACCTCACCAGCCAGGAGGAGAATTGTGGCCCTACTGAGAGTCATGGCGGGAGCTGAGGGTGAGGCTCCAGCACCCACACAAGTCACTCCTGCTGCACAGCAGTCCACCCATCAGCCCAGCACCACTCGCCGCCGCCAACGCACTCCCAGCAGTGTAGGTCCACCTGGAGAGGGCACTGTGTTCCGTGGCCTTGAGGGGAGCATGGTGCGCATCCAGTGCATGCAGGGTAAATCTATTCAGGCCTCCCACCGCCAATTCCGGACCCTAAATCTGCAAATGGGAGACATGGGCAAGGGCATAAGTGAGTTAGTGGAAAGCAACAGGGAGGTTGCAAAGACCAACAGTGACATTGCATCTGGAATGCTACACATGACCACCGCCATCAACCAGCTGTGTGCAAAAATGGAAACCATCGAGCACACAAGGCACAGGGATGCACGTGTGCACAACAGGGCTATGAACCGGCTGGCCACGGCAACTTCCCAGCTATGCCGCAGAGGCGTGAACATGCAGGAGAGCCTCACGCAAAACACCGCAGAGGTAACCAGGGGCATGGCCAGGATCACCAGTGCCCTGGAGGCCATGATCATCTCTCATACTGCTGTCAATCCTGCCCTGGACGTGGCTGAGGCAGACGACAGCAGCAGCCGCAGCAGCCTGGCTAGCGCTGTTGTAGAGCCACGCAGGAGCAGCAGGCGCTCAGCAGAGCCTGCAGGCCATGCTGAAGGGAGTGAGCAACATCCCAGTGGCTCTGGGAAGCGCGGCCGAAAATGACATTGACAGTGTGGGTGAGGCAACCCGGGACATTACCAGTCCCCACCTTTAAATAATTATTTTTTGTTGCACATCAGTGCATGAACGTTGTGGCAACATTAAATTTCGTTTTTCACATTCACAACCTGTCTGTGTATCTTTACTCACTCAGAAATAGTTGTCTGTAATCTCCTCACGTCTGCATCTGCCATCACTTGGGTTTCTGGCACAGCAATGTCGTCGTCATGATCCTCGTAGTCTGACAACTCCACCTCAGTGCCCTTCTTCACCGCAAGGTTGTGCAACATGGTACAGGCAGCAATGATCTTACAGCAGGTGATGGGGGTATATTGCCTTGCACCTCCACTCTTGTGCAAGCATCTGAATCTGCTTTTCCATATGCCAAAGGTCCATTCTACTACATTCCTTGTGCTTTTGTGGGCCCAGTTATACCTCCTCTGGCTGGGTGTTGAGGGGTGGAGGTAGGGGGTCAGTATGAATGAGCGGAGGGCATATGCACTGTCTCCTAGAAGGATAAGGGGTAACATTACTCACATGCATACATGTACTTCACACTGCTATTGTTATTATGGGGGTCTGACAATGTGTCTCACCTAGGAGGTATCCTTCACCAAATTCCCCTGCAGTCAGCCGTGCATAGATGGTGCTGTTTTGAAATATGTAGGAGTCGTGGGTACTCCCAGGGAATTTTGCCACCAGGTCAGTGATGGTGCACTTTGCATTGCAAATCACCTGCACATTGATGGTGTGCGTTGACGTCCGATTCCGGTATATGTATTCTGTGTCAGCAGGGGGCAAATGGGAATGTGCGTGCCATCAATGCAGCCAATGATATGGGGGAATCGTGCCACCTGGTAGAAGTCTGCTTTTGTTTGTACCAGTTCCGCATGGGTTGCAGGAAAAGAAATGTATTGGTCCATCCTCTGTAACATGGCGTCAAGGAATTTGTGGAAAAACCTTGACAGGCTGCTCTGGGTCACCCCACCTACCGCAGCGACCACACTCTGATAGCTGCCAGAAGCAAGCAGGTGTAGGCTGCATAGCACCTGCACGTGCGGTGGGATAGCATGTGCCCTTGGGGTGGTGTGCTCCAACAGTGGTTGGAGGTCCCTGATGAGGTCCAAAATGGTGTCTAAGTCCAGCCTGTACCTCTGGAGGATCTCTGCCTCTGTGAGCATGAACAGGGTGATCCTCTGTCTGTAGACCTGCTCCTCTCTCTGCCATTCCCTCTCTCCTTCCTGCTGTAGCCGTAGCCGTCTTGCAATGACATAAAATGCCGCCATACTGCAAGTTGAATTGCATTTTGGGTCCTTTTTTATGGGTTGCAGTTGGTTACCACCTGATTCCAATCCATGGTAAATACCGACTCTTAAATACAGATTTTGAGGCTAATTCGGTATTTCTGTGCTTACCTACATCTCAATCATCGTTTTTACCACTTCTTATTTTCCGACTCGGTATTTTACTGATTCGGTAACTCTTCCGATTCGGTAAATATACAGATTCGGTATATTTACAGATTCGGTATATTACCGAATCGGTAAATTTACTGATTCTGTATTTTTTCCGATTCGGTATTTTACCGATTTGGTAACTTTACCGATTCGGTAAATTTACCGATTCGGACGGATTTCGGACTCCTACATCCCGATGGCTCAATACCGGTCGGTAACGGCCGAGAATCGGTATTTCCGGCCGTTACCGACCGGTATTGGGCCACCTACATCTGGCCCCTAGTGGCTTAGTAAATATAGAGTAACGCAAGGGAGTGTAAGTCACTGCGAAGGCGTATCATGGGTGTAGCATTGGTGTTCATACTCATCCAACATAGATTCTAGCATATTCCCAGATTTACACAGAATACTAAACCTGGGAATCTCTCAAAATGCTACACTGTCACAGGTAAGGCACAACAAGGAGAAATATGTTTATTTCTCCAAGTGCTGCATTCTGCAGCACACGTAAAAAAGGAAAATGCCTCTGAGGATTGTTTGCATGCATAAAGGTGTATTTTCCTTCACAAAAACAATCCTGCCTTTAACAATGCGTTCAGTGTGCCAACTCAGGGAGAGGGCAGAAATGCACCATATCCTAATAGATATGGTGCATTCCTGCCATTTCCCTGTCACCCAATGTGGCTAGAGAAGTTGTTTTGCTGTGTTGTGTTGCATGAGTTGTCAGTAAATCTGCTTGAGGTATTTTAAATGGAAGCCAGGAAGTGAGTAACACTCAATTTATTCCTTTAGGGGCTTATTTTGATTTCCAGAAAAATATGTGGTGACAGGCATGGGGAATTACCATTCCTGCAGGATTTATTTTTCCCAGATCACCTTACCATTACTAGTGCTTCAGGTCGGAATGGCAGATACTGCAAAGTATTGAATGCTTTCTCCCATTATGTGCTGCAATGGTATAAATTCACCTAGAGACATTTGTGTAGGGAAATGACCAAGAACTGACTCTGCAATACTACCAGTGATAGCCCAGAGAAAGAGTGATGCCGGATTTCAAGCATGACAAGAGCTTATTAGAGCAGGTGAATTAATAAGAGAGCATTTTGTAGGGTTATTCACCAACCTTTTTCAGTAAGACTGCTGCTCTAACAGTGGAAACCCTGATTCCTGTGGAAAACTTGCTAAATCATTACTGCAGTCTATATTCTCCTACACAGGAAGGTACTGGGAAATTGTGGAGGAAACAAGGTCCATGAAAGGGGTTTGGGGTTGTTACTCAGATGTTTTTTTTAGTTCAGTATTTATTGATTTTAAATATATTACAAATTGAACACAATACAAACAATTTTGCTATAAGAAATGAAATGTGAAAGCAATTAGATGAGAAACAAGTGAACATCAACTTACGTCAATATAATGAGCCACATAAATCATTAAATAGAAACAAAGAAAGAAAAAACATAAGGATCTACATTGAAAAGTATAGAATAGTAAGATAGTATACCTTTTATAATGAATTGTATGTATTTATATATGAGTCCAACGTAAGCCAAATTTTGGGCCTAGTGACAGAGCAGTCTTTACGAGTATGTATTAATGAAAATTGCCTATGTCTCAGGAAAATAATCCATTCCAAGCATTAACCGATAATAGTTTTGCATCCTTTCAATTTGAAATAACTGATTTAATTGCAGTAAAGATAAGAAGATCAAAAAGTATACAATCATCAGAAGATGTTATAGTATTAAAACAATATAATTTGTACATTAATATAGGAAGCAATAAGGAAATTACATTTTAAATATCTGGATAATAATATTCCAAACAACAGACCAAAATGTAAACATAACAGGACAATTGTACATTATATGTTGTAAATCTCCAGTAGTAGTTTTACAATGCCAACAGTTTGGTGAATCTAAAAGTTTAAATTTGAATAGTTTAACTGGAGATCAAAAACATTGATATAAAAGATAAATATTAGTTTGTATAAGAGTGGCTGGGACAGAGCTAGTGATATTAGATAGCCAGATAGATTTCCAATGTAAATTTGCAGATCGTGTATTTATATCTGAAGACCTTTTTTGATTCAGAGCCAAGAAAGGGGAAGGATGAGCAGAAAGTTATTTAAATACTTTAGAAGCTATATGTCATGCTCGGCTAAACAGTCTGATATAGAACTCCATATTAGATAATTTAGCAGAAGATAATGAATCAGAATACGTAGTAAGGAGAGAAATACAGCGTAATTCGTACTTAGGAAATTCAGATTGATGTAAATGGTACGTGGTGCACAATTCGTCAAATCAATAAAATATATTTCCTTGACAAATTTCAGCAATAAAAAAAACTTGCATTAATCCATGAGCTTCAGAAAGAAAAGTGTTTGTTCAATGTTAGATTGGGTTCAAACCAAAAGGGAACCTTTTTGGATGATTAAATGTTGATAGAACATTTTTCATCAAAAACAGAAGAGCATTTTTAGAGGTTCCAATAATAGGTGACATTTTAAGAAATTTGCTGTTGGCCATTGTCAAAAAAGTAAGCAAAAGAAAAGGCTGCAGTATTTTTTTCCAATGTAAGCCATTTGGGGAAGTTAGAAGGATCAAAAGTTTGAAACCATAGTAAGCTTTGTAGAATAAAAAAAATGTATTGTATTTCTTAAAATCAGGTAAACCAATTCCCCCTTCACATTTGGGAATTTTTTTAAGTTTTAAGATGAGGACACACAAGGTTGTTGTTTCAAATAAATTTATTAATTAATTCATACTGTTTGGTAAAGAAAGTAGAGGGGAATCCTAAGTGTAAGGTAGATAAATTGTAAAGAAATTGTGGGTTAATAGTCTTTTAAAGTGCTTCAATACGTCCCCACCAATTTAAATGAAGGGTTAACCAATTGTCTAATTTCTCTTTCATAGCGGTTAGCATTTGAAAGCAATTAATTTCAATTGTACTTTTAATAGAGACAGCAAAGGTAATTCCCAGATATTTTACTGTCGATGGTGATCCTAAGATGTTGGTATGTCTATCATTGTAGAGTGGTTAAACAAAGAATGGTTCTGTCAGGTAGAGCGGGGGTGATTTAACAATGCTATTAATGCAATCTGAAAAGAACAACCTCCGACACAAACAATTGTAGGACCTAGCGTTAAATGAAAATAGGACCTGAGAACAAATGGTTGTACTGTGCATTTATCTGAATTAGTTCATTCAAATGTTTACATAGATTACGTACACAGACTGTCAATGTCAATTTAGGGTGCAATTGAGTGGCATTGGTGCATGCTGACCAAGTGATGAAAAAATATATACAGTGGAAAATATTTTCATATATACATATATATATATATACAAGTGTTTCAGGTGGCCAGGTACTCATTTCTATCTAGAGATTCCTATTCTTTCTTTTTTTTCGGAATCCTAGATGTGCTGAACCTTTGACAAGCGTTGACGTTTCGACCCTTTGGGGCCCCGGTGTGCGATCGTGGCGGGGGTTTCTCAAGACAGAAGTGTGGGGTAGGAAGCACAACAGTCTGTAATTAAGCGAGAGTCTGTGTGTCAGAGGGACAGTTAGGACTAAAGGAACTATACCTAACTTACAGACAGTAGGAATACTCACCCTGTTTTCAGGACCGGAGAACTGTGCCTGAATGTATGGGGCACAAGGGCTAATTCATCTGTGGGAAAGATGGACTGAATCAGCACTAATCCAGGGGTGTGTGCCGGTGTTCACAGCATATTGGGCACACATGCTGTGCGTGGTGAAAAGTGTTTATGCTTTAGGAGAATCGCATGTTGAGCACTCAGCAAGTGGCATCATTGTGAGTCAGTCTGTGGTGAAGGATCTGGTGTAACCAGTTTGACTGATAAGTTGCCTAGAGTGGGGGTCATTTTTTTTGAACTAGCGCGTTAGTAGCAAAGACCGGTATTGGTGTCCTCATGGTATGACGTATTTCGCAAGCTTCTGTGTGTGGACGCCGTGCGAGTTAATTGCTTTAAGGTACCGTGGTGCAATGTCTCAGGGGACATGGAAAGGACAACCAAGGCACGCTTAATTGGAACGGGGTGGTGGCGCTGTGAAATTCGTTAAGACAACCGCTCGGCTCGGTAAAGTGGCGCGTTAACTTCTAATGCGGTGATTGTATTGCCGGTCGCAAGTGATCTTACCCTTAGGTCTGTGTGCAAAGACCGGTGTGGGTGCCCTCAGGGTACAACGAATTATGCATGCTACTGTGTGTGGACGCCTTGCGGGTTAAATGCTTTAGGGTGCCGCTGTGTGGAACCAAGTCCTGCTTACTTGGACAAGGTGTGGTGGCACTGTGAAATTCGTTAAGACAACCGCTAGGCTCAGTGCAGTGGCACGTTAAATTATAATGCGGTGATGGTATAGCCGGTCAGGTGTGGGCTTACCCATCGTCTGTGTTCATCTGGAGAGAAACAAATCAAGCGGAGGATGGTTCGGTGTCCCATCTATCGGCTGCAGTCAGTCAGCTGGATATGCTTGTACTGTCTAATCTTATATAGCAGGTGCCACGAGGACGCAGGCACGTCAGTGTGTGAGCGCGGTTACCTAGCGACGGCTTGGCGTCCTCTAGTGTAACACGTGTCACGCGTGAGCTAGTTAACATCAAGCCTATGCGGTGCGTTGTGACGGAGGGACGGTGTTACGTCGGGTTGGCTGCCTAGTGTATGAAACACCATCAATAATGTGCATGAATCATTGTGGCTTACTATGTTACGATCTGTACTGAGAGGTTGGAACTTTTAATAGGCTCTATGGTGGAGTTAATTCTTTTGAATTGTGATAATGAGGTAGTAATTGCACATGAGCGCTGCGTGAGAAGGGTATAGCAACATAATTTCTACGTCTTACAGCAGGGGATGAAACTATATATCCTACCCATCCTTTAGACATTTAATGCAGTATTTTATCATCAACATGCGTTTTTTGGAAAAACCAAACATCAGCATTACATTTTTTTTAATATTTGAAAATGTTCCATCTATCGACAGGATGTCATAAACCCTTAACATTCAAAGATACAAGTGGTTTTTGTAGCTGAGCTACATCAAGTTATTGAAAAATAGAAAACATGAGAAAGAAACACGACAGTGAAGAGGAACTAGCCCATATCAAAAAGACAAAACATGAAAAACAACATTTATGGAGGTCGTCAACCAACACCTCGCATCTAATGGAACACTGGAGATGGAGGTACGATGCAAGACTAGACCCACTACAGACAGCTGCTATGAAAAGGTATAACATCATAATGAGAGGAAATAAACTTTAGCCAGTGAAAACTGAAGGTTGAGACTACTTGGAAATGGGATCATATTTGTTTAAAAATTGCATCAAGTCAGAGGGTGTGGTGAAGGACTTATACACATCATTCTTCCAGATACTCATTGTAGAGGGGTCAAAAAGTCCATAATTATATCCAGCATCTCATAATCTAGGATGCAGGTCTGAGAATTGTCGAAATTTCACTGTCTATTTTGCAACATCTTGGTAAATAAAAACTTTACTATTCTTCAATAACAAGATTTGGTATTTCTCTTGCAGCCTTCCTGATGAGAAGAAGATGATTGTGTCTCAAAACTTTGAATATCATTTCTTGAGGTTTATTTTGGTGAGGCCTATGATGGAAGGGGATAAGGTGAGCCTTATATATCTCAAATTTCTCTGGAAATGTAATGTTCAGGAGCTTATGTGAAATTGATTCCAGGAGCAGAGGACAACTTTGGCCCTCAATATTCTCTGGTACATTGAAGATGTATAGATTGTATTGTCTGTTTCTGTTTTTTAAGTCAAGTAAGGCCATGGCAGAGAAGCAATCTTATGAAGTAATGGAGTCATAGTAGAAATAGCCTAAGTATCATCATGGATTTTAATCTTGTTGTCTGCTACCTTCATTGAAAGGGAGGTGATATCTCAGTAAATATTTTTAATGTCTCAGCAGATGGTGTCTGTGTTCACATCAATGGCCTGTATTTCTACCAAAATCTGTGGACGACGCTGTTTACTAGCAAGGACCCCTCTGGGCCTGCAAAGATTGCTGGACTCATTTGGGGACTTTATGAAAAGCCTGGACCTGGTGGTAAATTATGGCAAATCGCATGTTATGTCACTGGGTATTACAAAGAACAAAGTGAAGTCCTTTTTCTGTGGCGGAGAGGTAATTACTAGAGTGAAGGCATTTACCTATTTGGGAGTAGTTTTTGATGACAGGGGCTCATGGTCCCCACAGCTCACAATAAAGGTAAATGCAGTGAGAAGTTCCTCAGCCGCAGTGTTAGGTTTTGCCAAAAGGTTGGGGGGGAAACCCTTTGAGGCGATCTTGGCAATTTATAAAGCCAAGATTATATCTATTGCAAGGTATGGGGCATCAATATGGGGATTCACAAAGCCGGACCTCATCCAAATAGCGGAAAATAAATTTCTGCGGTCCCTTCTGGGCCTCCCGCAATCCACAGCTACCCACTCTGTCCATCTTGAATTGGGGATAGGCTACATAGCAGACATAATTAAAATAGCCCCGATACTGCTATGGATTAAAATTTGGCTGAATCCTAACCTTTCCCTAAATCATAAGATCTTAAACGACTGTATCAACCTTGACAATAGGAAAGAAATTCAGTGGTTGTCCTATATAAAAATGTTAGCCATGTATCTGGAGCGACCTGAGATCTTTTCTAACCCAGAATCCTTATGCAAGGCTGACCTAGAGTGGGTAAAAACTAACTTTGTCAGGTTAAGGGAGGCAGAGCGGGAAGCTGTGGAACTAGGTAAAACATCGGTTAGGGGCCATGTTTTGGCTACCTTGTCTTTAGCAATGTCACCTTATTTGTTCATAGTGACAAATTCTTTTCATAGATGGCTACTGACAAAATTCCGGTTTAACAAACTACACTTTGTACTCTGGGATTTGGAGGGCTGGAGCAGACCTGAAGATGTTTACCCGTGTAAATGTGACGATTTTTCCCCCCAAGACACCTTGCACTTTAAGTTCTTTTGCCCTTTTTACCATGATGCCAGGAAAAGGTTCATCCTCCCTTTACTAAAGAAAATGAATTTAATCCAGTGTAAACCTGCCTTATTGTTTTTACAATTGTTGGAATCTCCTGTAACCATGTTTAGTGTTGCCAGCTTTCTCGCTGCGTCTGTAAGAATTAGGAGGGATAGACAGAAAGCCGCACTAGAAATCCAACCTTTTTAATATAATGCCATTGTAGCAGAATCAATTGCTCTAAACTTAGAAATGATCGTTAACGTTGCTTTAATGATCCTGTATTGTATTTTTAGCTTGTATATCGTATTTTTAACCAATTTTTAAAAAATATTTTTTGTACATGTATAGCATACTTTTATGATTTTAAGTAATCGAATAAAGTGGTTTGACTTGACTTGACTTGACTACCAAAATCTTATTATTTGGGGTTTCTTTTGACCTTCCATTATATTGGCGGTGGTGAGGCAGTTTGCTTCCACTTATTTATGGGAGTTAACGCTTGTTTGGACTCTGTTTTTATCATTTGAACAACAACCAATTAAAGATAGTAAAGGTTAGAAGGCGTTAAAATAACATGTAAAATACTGTCTATACATGTGTTTAAAGTAGTAATGTTTTCTGATAAACGTTATGGAAAAGAAATATAAAAGGGTAGTTTTCGTTGAAATGCTCAAAGTCAACCAACTTGGGGGCATATTATCAAGAACGGTGTTAAAATTATCGCCGCTTTAGCGGTAGGAAACTGCCGCTAAAGCGGCGATAATTGGTTTGATAATATGCCCTTGAGAATTCCAATAGAAGCCCATGTTCACACCAGAACATGGGCTTCTATGGGAATTCACAAGGGCATATTATCAAGCCCATTATCGTCGCTTTAGCTGCAGTTTCCTACCGCTAAAGCGGCGATAATTTTAACGCTGTTTCTTTATAATATGCCCCCAAGTTCTGAAGTAAATAGACAAAGCCCTTCAATTTCATAGAAGAAAGCTACCAGGCAGCAACAAATAGCCAGTAATCCCTATAAGAGGGCGGAAAGCCAACTGGGTAAAGGGGGTGGTTATAGATGAAGTACCCACCTGCTCACCAGTTCCTTAAGGAAGGCAGATAATGTTCATCATTAGTGAGGAAAACAAGCAGAGAAGACTCTCCACACCAAGGGCATCTAAATGTACCAAAAACCTCATCACAGAAGGATGTCGCTGAGTCAATTCAATTTAAAATTAAGTCCAGTGCTACAAACATACAATATGAAAGAGGTCAGCTCAGCCCTCTACCGGGCAGAGCTCTGGGGGTTGTGAGAATCTGTCCAAGCTTACTGTAGTAGGAAATAGGTTCCTACGCTAGTTACCTATTCTCCCGCAAAACACTCCAATGCCCCCCCCCCTACTTCATGAATTTGGCAGAAATGCACTGGCTGATATGGCGAGATTACGCCCCTTATTATACTGGCGAATCTGGTGCACACCTGAATTACCAACCTACGCTGCAGGCTTCGAAGATCTAATAAAGGCAGATAGCTTTCATAGAACTAAGTGGTTGCAGGAGGTTAGAAACACTTTAGTAAGCATTGGCATGTCCACATTGTGGGATGATCTGACAAGCTCCCTGTTCCCTTCGAAAAAGATTCTAAAAGAAAAATACTGGGACATGGTGCTGCATAACATACAGAGAAATAGTGATGCATCCTCACTAACAAGAGGCTTTCTGTAGGCCAAACCAACCCCTAGTCTTGAGCAGTACTGGGACACAATAACAAAACCACATGACCGGAAGTTATACATACAATTCAGGGTTGGTCCCTGCCAATAAGATCATACACAGCTAGATGGGCCAATTCAGGTGACAATACGTGTCCCGTATGCCAGGCCAACCTGGAGTCGCTGGCACACATATTATTTGCCAGCCCAGCATATGCTGCCCCACGTCGTGCATGGCTGAGGCCAACATGTAAGTCATTAGGCATTAGAAGGAGTGGTGAAGCACTAAGAGAATTGCACACAGACACGTCAACCCTTAAAGTCATTGCACTAGCAAAATTGTTGGGTTGGTCATGAGCTATAGGAGCGCAATTTCCCCCTGCAAATTGAAGGCTGGGTCTGTTATTACACACTTGCACACGTACTAGTGGAGTCGCAATCCACATACTATGTATTGTTCCCTTCAGCAAAATTAAATTGTTGTTTGTGCAGGTATGTGACGATGTTTAATGCACAGTGGCCATATTCCTTCGCGCACGCTGCCGACAACTTCACTCCAGTTTTTGAAGTGGCAGAGGTAATTCTGGCCATTAAGGAAAGCCTCAGCGGCAAGGCTTTGGGGATAGAAGGAATACTGGAATATGTCTTAGAAGATAATTTAGATGTATGGAGTCTCCTAATAACAATTGTATTCAAGTGTTAGTAAATGCCCATTTCTGTCCAAATGTCTAGAGTCCATTTTTGTACCCATATTTAAAACCTGTTAAAGATATACTCACTCTACACAGAATCAAATGCCTGTCAATCCCTTCATATGGTGCTGGCCTGTGTGAAAATCAATATATTGACCTGCTGCAGAAAGTAGAAAATAGATTCACACAGAGGCTGCAAGAGGTCCAGAAGGGTTGCTCCACTTATATATGCCAATGCAAGCTTGGTTTATCAATTCTGGAGGATCAGGTGAAGGTTAGTCTACTTTTAATGTGGACTTTTATATGGCAGAAGCAGGAGCTGAGCTTCACACAACAGATCATAAAGGACTGCCTACATCTGGAAAAGGAGCTCCTTATCCCATGGTTGGCATATATTAAAAATGCAGTTTTGGATCTGAGGCAGATAGAGACTTTCAACAATCCGAAACAAGTGACGTCAATGAGTAAGTTAATGGTAAAAGAAAAGTATAGTGTGAACTTAGAAGAGGCTAAGCTAATACAGGAACCAAGTTCTATTGTTCTCTACCACATTGAGCTGCTTACAGGAGGAGAGGTGGAGCCCTATCTTTGGAGGTTTATGAACCCACAGCGCATATTTTACTTACTGTGATTCAGATTAAATACAGTGCATTTCTTGGTGGCGTTTGAGAATTGTGGAACCTGGGTTGCAGACCTTCTCTATATCCCTGTGACAACTACTCCACACAAAATTCTGCCCTTTATCATCTTTTGTAGTATTTATATTGAACCTAGGAAATGCTATATTTTCCCTTTATTACGCATTTTTATGTTAAGGAGGGTCAAACAAGCCTTAAGGGTTTTGCAACAACTGCCTTCTGATACGATTTGCTTAAACATTATGGTTCAGATTTACAAGCCCCTTGTGACACTTTTGCACCGCTGTTCTGTCACATTGTGGCCCATTTACAACATGACGCATCTAGGGAGATGCATTACTTTGAAAAGCCCCGAGTCACATTATACCTGTGTCAGGTGTAATGTATGCAGGGTGGGCGTTCCCACGCAAATAGCCATGCAGAACTTACACAGTGAAAGGTACAACATTTTGCTGCGCCGCTCTACGCGTTCCCTGCGTCAAAATCGCTACAACTGCTAAGACCAGATATAAGGAATGATGCAGGGCTTTTTGAATAGGACTCACCTGTCTGTTGTGGGGCAGTGCTGGAGTTGAGTCACTTTCATGAGCAACTCAAGCAATGCTTTTGTGCCAACAGATGTCTCAGAATTTCTGATGCATCTTTTAATCCTTGCGCGATGGACCACTGAATTGTAAATACAGCGTATCAATGGTGGTGCAAGGAAATTTGGTGCTGGCGCAAGGAAACTTACGCATCTATGTAGATGTGTCAGTTCCTTGTAATTAAAACCCTATGAATTTTAAGTGCCCTAAAAATAAGGAAATATTATACACTCTCAGTATCATAAGGATTGTTTCTTACATGCTAAATTAATTGGTTTTGTGCATCTGTTTTGAGATACTGTTTGACCTGTTTTTATTGTATTATATATTTTTATGTATCTATGTCTGAAATAATGAAAGTACTTTTATGGCTTTTATTTTTTGCCGAATAAAGTTATTTTGACTGACTATTACCACACAAGATGTAATATCAGGTTTGATGCAAACGTCTGCTAATGCCCGAATCAGGATTACCACATCTTATGGAATGATGGCCTCTATTTGGTCTGAAAAACTGTTTTCAAAGTTGAGCATAGCCAATTGATGTGATTCCGCAACATAGCTTAAATAGATAGGCAATAGTTTTCAACTTTATGAAAATAAATGCTTTTGCAAATAGTTTGGAATTTCTCCCTTGCTTTCAGAAAATTATTTCCTTGCTGGAATGGTTATTCAGAGCGACCCAAATGATGGTTATTCGGCATCCACTTCTCTCTGTGAAACCACCGCTGGGATGGGATGGGCCCGATGTGCCGAGCCAAAATCAATTTGATATTGAAGTATTGGAATTTTTATTTTAAATGTCAGGTTTCTTGTGATTATTTTCGGAAGGCTTTGCACCTCGTGCTGTTGGACACCTCATGGGGGAGGCGCGAACGTTTGTACATGTTGTCACAATAATGCACTGCAAGGCCAGACCTTAAGCTTGTGCCTTCCCTCTAGGCCCAACCATTACATAATAGAAAAGTAATATCAGAAATACCTGCAAAATGAAATGCGGCGCCGTAATCCTGGTGCAATGTCAACAGTACTTAGTGTGGGAGAGCCTGGGAAGAAAAGTAATAAACGGGAGTTATAGAAATCTTTCCCTTGGCCAGATGGAAACACGTTTTAATTCTGAATATTTTTATTTCATTTATCAGAGATAATGCATGCCACATGGAATCGTAAACACACCCCATCTGTGCAGTCCGCGGTCTGAAACGGTTTCAAAAGTTGGTGCAGGCCTGGTGATACTGCATTGTGTGTGTCGTATCTCTGACACTGAGCTTTCATTTCATCAATGGTAAATCTCCTGCACGATTTTAACCGTTTAACAAATATTTCGGAACGGCCCCCTGTCGCGTTAATATTGTACTCTTCCTATTCCCCTGCGAATCTGTTGTGAGTGGAAACGAACCCTCCAATGTGCAGCGCATTATTAATCTATCTAATTAAATAGGGGAGAACAAGGCTTACCCTGGAATCAACAAGTATTCTGTGTATCCTAGAAACCTATTAAACACGGACAGTAGTTTTTAAATGTACTATTTTTCTGAATGTGTGAATTTCTCTTAGCTGAAACTTTTTTATTCATTTTATGGAAGGTTTTTTAATTTACTTATATTCATTACTTTCATAATAGCTATGTGAAAGGGAAGATTGTAGAGTGAAAGCCTGTACACCAAGTGCCTCCTTCCTTTGGGCACAAAAGCCATTCATATTATACGGTTTTGAGTTGACATGTAACTAGCATTTTATTTTGCTTCTGTACAATAATGTTTCTTTTTTTAAATCTTTTCTATTGCCATGGTTTTAAGTCATCTACCCAATACACTTTGTATTAACTTGGGAGTGTGCATCTATCTCTCTTCCTGTGCAGCTGATGAAATGACATTCTAAATGGCACTGGATTTTTAGGTCGAGCAGACCTAAAAAGCATGCGAAGCATGCTTTGTCTGCGAAGACATCTTTTGCTGGCGTGTCTGGGGGAATGTGAGACAGCGATCGCCCACGCGCCTCTCTGTCTCAGATTCCTCCTCGAGGGCGCGCACGTCGCCGTGCACATCCCCTGCCTGCCATTCACTCTCAATCACACACAGCCACACACACGCATGCGCGCACACACACATACACCCACGCAGGCACAATGCATACACACACGCACGAGCGCCCATGCACGCACGCACATACATACATGCAGAGACACCCCCCGCACACATACACACACTAGAGCACTGAGGCCCCCCCAGCCCTTTGGAACTTACCGGGCCAATCTCGGGGGACTCCACTCGCAGCACGCTCCTTTCCCGGGGCTCCCACTTGGTCAAGGGAGCCCCGCAACACTTCCGCAACCTCCTGCTGGCGGCCCCGGGCCGCAAGACGGATTTACGCCTCCTCTTATGGTCCGAACACGGCCACACCCCCGTCACAAGGCGACCTTGACTGACTTGCGGTGCGGCCGCGGCGGGATTGCAACGCTGAACTGCTTTTTGAACAGAATAGCACATCCATGCTTTGTAATACGGTGAATGAAGGCAAGTTCGAAAGGTGGGAATTTACACATGTTGGCAGGTAATCAAATAAAGTTTGACCATTGACTTTTAAACACCACGTCAACATCCCACCGTGTGTTACTTCCTACGACTATTTTATAGATTTTCAGAGAAACGCGCCACGCTAGCTGGTTGTGTCCGCCCAGCTGTTCTCGGGACCCAGCCGCACCGACTTTCCTCCCTTCCCAGAGGCCGAAGCCGACCTTCCTCCCAACCCAGCCCCGCGGCTTTCGCCGAGCTCCATCTCATCTCGGCTGCCGGGTAGGAGCTTCCTCCCACTCCTAGCCGTAGGACCAGCGGTTCTGCTCCCTCCCGGCGCTGGGATCCGCGATTCCCCTGCCTCCCGGCCCTACCGTAGCTACCATCAGACCAGGACCCGCTGCCAGGAACCTCTGAGGCCCGTCGGACTCCGGAGCTCGCCTCTCTCCGGCAGCGGGGCAACAGCCGCGCATGCCGTCTTGGCAAAACTTTTTCCTGCTGCTGGCCAGAGATATGGAAAATGGCCGCTTAGAAGAGTGCAGTTTCCTGCCTGTTCCGCCGCCCTGCCTGACTGTGCTCGTGTGACGGGGAGCAGGGGTTCCGAGTGGGTCAGTAACCCCCAGATACCGCTTCCAAAGAAAGGGGTCCCCTGCCGAAGCTCTTCCTGAAAATGACTCGATGGGTCCCCACCAAGAAAGAAGAAAAATACGGCGTGGGTGAGTAAGAACACCAGTTTATTAGTTTGCTTTTCCGTTTTTTCTTCGCTTTTTTGCATTTTGTTTTTTGGGGACTGCTTGCACCTGGTTAGTGGGAGACCAGGCAGTATGTCCCCACGCCCGGGAGGTGCTACCGCTGCCATCAGACATCATTCGCATAGATTCACATATGTCCAGGAGGTTTTGCGCGTGTTTGCCATTGAATCCCTGCACTAAAATAAAAGCAGCCTGGGGTTGTGGTTACTCGCCAGGCACTGTCCTCGTATAATCAAACAACATTTGCACTGATTTCTCGATTCAGGAAGTGTCTCTAATGTGTACTATGTTTGGAAAAAATAATCTGGAATACTTTATTTTAAAACGCTGGTCTTCGCATCCACGAAATGTTGAATATTGGTGGTGGGTGTTAGACGAACTTCTCTTAGTGGCTTTTTAGAGCGTACAGATGCCTGGCATGGGTGCACCATGCTCCTTTAAACTCCAGTGACCGGGGCGTGTTTACATTCTCATTCTACAGACATGCACGCTCAGACGCCAGTGTTGTGGGGCTGGCGCACTGTTATTGTACAGCGTGTGTGGGGATGTCTGACAATCCCACAAGCTGCACCTCTCAAAGGAACGAGAGAGACTTGAACATTGCCAGGCATTTAAAAGAAATTCTCGTCCTTGAATTATTGATAGTGCACAATTTAGAGTGATGAATATATGTTGCAAAGTTTGGAGCCACACGTTACAAATTAACATGAAAATGGAATTTAAAAGTGCAATGATCTGATGTCAATATGTACTAAAGGAAACTAAATGCAAATAAAAACACCTACATCTTTAGCGTTTCATATAAGCATCACTCAAATCCTCAATTATGCTCTTACTTCTGAGCTTTTAAATCTGTGTTATCATTTTGCAGTTTATTGGTATCTTCAAATCTCTCTTGCCAAGGAAGAATTACTCGGAGCTCTCAATTTTCAAAGGCCCAGGCGTATGTGGGTCATCCAGGACCGTGCTCTGCATTCTGTGAATTGTAGTCCTGATTTGATAATGGTCCAAATAGAACATTGAGGATCCTCAGGAATGTTTGTGCATCTCATGGGGCCTCCATAAGCAGGCCTGGGTTTTTGGCAATTTCTGGGATCAGCAGAATAGCTGCTATGAAGTGCAGGTGCGTCATTCATGCTGAAGTAACCAGGCCCTTCCACACATTGGACACTGCGCTGCCTCACACACACTGCGCTGCCTCACACACACTGCGCTGCCTCACACACACTGCGCTGCCTCACACACACTGCGCTGCCCCACACACACTGCGCTGCCTCACATACACACTGCCCTTCCTCACACAAACACCACGCTGCCTCACACACACACACCATGCTGCCTCACACACACGCACACTGCGCTGCCTCACACACACACACACACACACTGCGCTGCCTCACACACACACACACTGTGCTGCCTCACATACACACTGCCCTCCCTCACACACACTGTGGTGCCTCACACACACTGCGCCGCCTCACACAAACACTGCGCTGCCTCACACACACACTGCGCCGCCTCACACACACACTGCGCCGCCTCACACTCACACTGCGCCGCCTCACACACACACTGCGCCGCCTCACACACACACTGCACCACCTCACACACACACTGCACCGCCTCACACACACACTTCGCCGCCTCACACACACACTGAGCTGCCTCACACACACAAACTGTGCTGCCTTACACACACCGCGCTACCTCACACACACACTGCCGTCCCTCACACACACACACCACGCTGCCTCACACACACACACCACGCTGCCTCACACACACACACTACGCTGCCTCACACACACACTGCACTGCCTCACACACACACACTGCGCTGCCTCACACACACACACTGCGCTGCCTCACACACACACACTGCGCTGCTACACACACACACACACTGCACTGCTTCACACACACACTGCTCTGCCTCACGCACACACACTTCGCTGCCTCACAAACACAGTACGTAGTCACACACTGCTGTGTCACTCACACTGTCCTATCACACACACTGCCCTGTGACACACACACTGCCCTGTGACACACACACTGCACTACCTCACACACACACTACGCTGCATCACGCACACAATGCCCTGCTACACACTGCGCTGCTTCACACACACTGCTCTGCCTCACACACACTGCGCTGCCTCACACACACTGCACTGCCTCACACGCACACACTGCGCAGCCTCACACACACACACTGTGCAGCCTCACAGACACACACACACACACACACACTGCGCTGCCTCACACGCACACTATGTAGGCACACACTGCTGTGTGTCACTCACACTGTCCTATCACACACACTGCACTGTTACACATAAACTGCACTGTGAGACACACACTGCACTGCCTCTCACACACACTGCGCTGCATCACACACACTGCCCTGTTACACACTACACTGCCTCACACACACACTGTGCTGCCTCACACTGTGCTGCCTCACACACGCACTGTGCTGCCTCACACACACACTGCGCTGCCACACACACACTGTGCTGCCACACACACACTGCACTGCCACACACACATTGCACTGCCACACACACACTGCGCTGCCACACACACTGCGCTGCCACACACACTGCGCTGCCTCACACACACTGCGCTGCCTCACACACACACTGTGCTGCCTCACACACACACACTGCGCTGCCTCACACACACAATGCGCTGCCTCACACACACACTGCGCTGCCTCACACACACACACTGCACTGCCTAACTAAATATCAATACATCTAAGTCACGTAAATACAACACATATTGCATTACAAATGCTATAGGTGTCACATTTGCGAAAGTTAAAAGTATTGGCATTGTAAACAACAAAGCTATTAAGTTTGCTATTTTCAAAACTAACATATAAATAAAAAATTTGTCATTTACAATACCAATAGCTCAAACGTTCCTAATGCGAGACCTATTGCATTGCAAATGCTTGTTTTCATCTTGTCATTCTTTTAGGTCTGGCTACATTGTCTATGTTCAAGCCATCAAAGCAAACACTATTACAGGAGGGGCTTTGGATGTGTCCACTACAGATAATGATCCTTTTGAACAGCCCTTTTGAGCCATTGCTTGTTTCACAAGTCTCTTATATTCTGCAGGTTTCCATTGTGCACCGTGCATTTGTGAAGACAGGCAGGCTCATGTCAACTGCGCAAGAACTTGCTCTCAATGATTTGAGCTTAAAAGAGTTTGTCTTTCCCTCAGACGGCAGTTTCTAACAGCTTTTTTAAAGAACGTGCCACTAGTATCAACATGAAAAAGAATGGCTCCTTAGTAAACAATATCCTGCTGGATAATAAGATGAAATCTTTTTGGTGCATAGAATACAAATTAACATATTAGAAGTGTCTCGGAGGCACCATAATGACTACAACAATCATAACACAGCATTGGCGTATGTATTTAGCTTGTACAAATGAAGAACAAATAGTTTGATCGGCAACGCAGAATATACAAATGTATGGGTTGACGTTTTGCCCTCTCTATCTGCAATCTTTAACCACACAATTAAGCTCTATGCCACTGTTCTGTTTCACTTTCTAAAAAAGAAATTCAGAGGGGGGTACTCTGTTCATAAGCATTCTTGGTGCTGGCATGGACCTCATCTCTCCAAATCATTCTCTGCTTTTCTTTCTTTCCTAGTTACTACTTCACTCATCTCATGTTACCATTATCTCTCTTCTTTCAGCTTCTGCTTTTTTTGTGCAAGATGATAATTTTGACTAATAAATTAACACTATTATATTTATATTTGAATTGATTACCAATTTACTTCCAATTTCCAATTTACTTCTTCATCGTATTTAAGCATGGGCGGAAAATCCGTTCCGCTCGCGGATTTTGCGGATTTTTGGTAAATTCGCAAAACTTTAGCGAATTTACCGAAAATCCACAAATTCGCACGCAGCGGATTTTTTTTCTTGGTGATTCAATATTGCGGCGTGGGGCGTTCACTTACCATCATTCAGCGTTTGCTGAGTTGTTTTTCTCGATATTTTGCGAGTGCTGCGCCATTTTAGATCTTGCTGCGGGATCCCGCAGGAGTTTGGCGACGCATCGCGAGAGTTCGCAATTGCGAACATGTAGGTGCGGCGGGCAGCAACAATCTCGCACTTGCGAAATTACAAAATTTGCAATTCTGCACAAGAAATCCACTAGCAAGCAGCATAGACCTTCTGAAAATGATGATTTTTATCAGAATAACTCCTCAGGTTGACATTTGCCTGCAGTTTTTTGGATTTGAGGCCTTTTGACTTTCTTTGGATCAGTTTTGGATTAGAAATCAACTTTCACAAGTAAGTTTGTTTGGGGCATTACAGTTGCTGTTCTGCAGAAAAACGAGTTTTGCAAAACTGAAAGCACTCAGGAGGTGCAAAAGTTCACTCATCATTAGTAACCATTCCCTGTAGTACTTCCTGAGGGGCCCCTCCAGAGTTCAGTTGGATATGTTTGTTTGGGGCATTACAGTTGCTGTTCTGCAGAAAAATTAGTTTTGCAAAACTGAAAGCACTCAGCAGGTGCAAAAGTACAAACTCATCTTTAGTAACCATTCCCTGTAGTGCTTCCTGACTGGGGCCCCTCCAGAGTTCAGTTGCTAGTTGCAACAATTCTATGACCCTGCTCTGACCCTCACAGCAGGCTCATAGAATAGCTACAAGTAGGCCACAAAGGTCCTGGAAAAAAAATTGCACTGCAACAGAAAGCAAATTACAGATAAGGAAGCAGGTGCCAGACTGGAATTTTAAAACAGTGACACATTAATAAATCAACCCCAAATTAATTCATGTCAGTTGAAGCAGGGCAGGTGTGCTTGCTTCCCCCCCCATAATCTACAGTGATGAACCAGAGGGTGGCATTGATGTACCAGAGGGTGGCATGGGTGAAACAGGGTGGCAGTGGTGAAACAGAGGGTGCTGTGAACCTGTGATGGTGAACCAGACGTAGAAACAACATAGTCACGACCGTTGCGAGCCGACAAGTAAGTTCGCAATTGCGAACTGGTACAAAAGCCTCGCGAACTGGCAGAAACCCTTGCGAACACAAAAAAAATCCGCAAATTCGCGAGAATTTGCGGATTTTGCGGATTGTGAGTCCGCAAATACGCAAATTCGCGAACGCCAGATTCGCAAAATTCACCCATGTTTAAAAGTATTTCCTTAGTAGATCAGTTTTCTTCAATGGCCTGGTGTTGTACTGTCTAACTATTTTTTGAAGGGCAGTATTGTTGCAACTGGACCCATTATGCAGGCTTTCCCTCTGTTGTCTTTGAAATCTGTAAAGACCCATCCCCAATTATTTGACTCTACTTCCAGAAAGAAAAGTCAATGTCATGCTGTTACACCTGGTATCTTTTGATGTGTTTCCCCTGTCTTTTTGCTTTTTGATGGTTTGCTGGACTTTGTTTTGGCTGGTTTAGTGGCTCTGTGTGCTTTTTCACTGCTGTTCAATGTTAAAGTGCAAGTGCTCCTGCTGTAAATTGTGTTTATGGATTGATGTTTCCATGATTAGCATACTTTGATTTACTAAAAAGTCCCTAGTAGAGTGCACTGCTGTGCCCAAGGCCTGTACATCAAATGCTACTAGTGGGCATGCAGTACTAATTGTGCTGCCCCCACAAGTAGCCTTTCACAGGGTTCTCAGTCCTGCCACTGCACTGTATGCATGCAGTTTGTACTGCCATGTCGACCTGGGAAGTGCACCCACTTGCCAGGCCCTAACCTTCTCTTTTCTTACATGTAAAACACTACTAAAATAGGCGCAAGGTACCCATATGGAGAGGGTGCAGTGTGGGTGAAAGGTAGGATATGTACTGGTGTGTATTACATGTCCTGATAGTGAATTACTGTACAATTCTTTTTCACTATGGCAAGGCTAGCTGTCTCATAGGTTAACATGGGGGTTGCCTTGTGACATCTTACAAGCCTAGCTTTCCATTGGGAGAGGATAGAGAAATGGAGTTTAGGCATCCTGAGCTCAGAATTTAATAACACACTTTTTGGTAAAGGTGGTTTTCAAATTATGTGTTTGAAAATGCCACTGTTACAAAGTGGCCATTTTCATGCTTAGCCAATCTGTGGGCCTCTGTCATCCGTATATTCACTGTCAGGGTTCAGAGTGACAGAAGCTAGGAATGGACATTCACATGAGACAGACACAAGGGGGAGGCTGAGGCGTGACCTGCCTTTCCTTGGTGACTCAAAGCCAGGCTGAATAGTACAGGCTGCATTTAGAGTAGTGGAAGGAGTTGTCGCTGCACCTGAATGAACTGTAACTGCCTCTCACAAAGCTGTCTCCCCTTCCTAGAGTGCAAATGGCCTGAGCCAGGCAGAACTGGTTTATGTATGGCAGAGGAACTTTGTTTCTGCCAACTTCAAAGGGAAATGTGGTAAGAAAAATTGGGGCTCTGACCACAGGACTTTGGAACTCTTTGGGATCAAGAAACCTGCCAAGAAGAAGAGCTAGAGAAGCTGTGAGGTGGGACTACCCCTTTGCTGCATGCTTTGCTGTGTTATCCTACAGTGGTTGCTTCTGTCGTGGGGAGGGAAAGGACTGGACTAAACTTCCTACAACTTCTTCTTCTGATTATCTCCAAGGTTGTAAAGCTGGGCTTACCCCATGTTCAAGAAGTCTCAGGAACAGCAAATACTTCGCCTTCCTCTGAGTACTGCATCTGGGACCGTGGGTCTCTACTGTCACAGAGAGAAACCACAACTCAATGCCATCACAGAGGCTGCTGCTGGCTCTGTGACCTGAAGGCACTGCAAAGGGCACTGCCACACTTTGCATGGCAACCCTGGTCCCACTGGCGATGCCGTCCACTGCAGCCACTGAGCTGCTGCTTGCACCATGACCTGTTGGCACTTAACTCTAAACTGCCTCGCTCCACTCCATTGCCCAGGTCTCACCTCCTCCACCACTGCGAGATGGCATCGCAACCGCTGCCTGCATCGTGGTTTGGGGGCACTGCTCATAAGTTACATGATACACTGCAGACTCGGCCTACTGATGCCAGCCCCATCGAACTCAGATCATTAATGGGCACCATTGCTTGCACCATGACTGTCTGCACCACAACGAGCAACACTCTACTTCGCACAGCAGCCCTGGTCTCACTGATGCTGCTGGAGGACCGCCACTGAGCCGCTGCCTCCACTCTGACCTGAGGGCACCGCAACACTCCACAGCCTAAACGCCCGCCATAGCCAGCCCATACTGCTGTGGTCAGCCGAAACAAAAGGTACTGTTTGAGGTTTTTCCAACACAGCAGCCGGCTCGAACCACCATGGTCCACCAGAACCATTGGATTGGTTGGTTGACACTGCCGTGGTATCCCCAGATGGAGCTATTATATTCAAGAAACTATTTCTAAAGTCTATTTTGCTTACTGATATTCTTCAATAACTGTATGTTGCCTTCTTACTGTTTTTGGTCCTGTTTTGCACAGATAAATATTAGGTATTTTCTCTAAAACTAATGTGGGGTCCTTTTGTAGTGTTTTCACTTTATTTCCATGAGTCCTGTGCAATTACTTTAGACATTGAGTCTGCGATAAGCTTGACTGCTCATGACAACCACCATCCTGGTGAGCAGGGGTTAGATTAGAAGTGTATCCCCTTAGCCTGACTAGAAGGAAGGGTCCCTACTTGGCAACATTGCAAACCATTGGCAATTTGACACCCCATTTCTAACAAATGCCAATATAGGAGTGGGTCATTACATCATTTTTCAGATAGTCTCTCTTATGACATGCAATTGTTTGGAATGCTTCTAGGTGATAACAAGGTAAGCACCAAACTATTTGCATTACTAGGATTTTATTTTTTCAATTTCTAGTTGTTGCAGCTGTTTTTTCAGTGTTTTTGAATGTGTTCAGAAATTGCAAAAATCTGTGGTTATCTGCACTTCATCCATCTTGCTCCATCAAAAGTCAAAGGCCTGATGTATTTTCAGTGTTTATAAACAACTTTGCTTTTACTTTCTTCCTTCTCCCGTTCCTTCTTAGTATTGATTCTTTGATCTTCTGAACTTTCTTATTTGTACTGTTTTTTAATGTGCTCTGTAGGAAATTATCATATTTTGTGTGGTGTACTCCCAGATCTTTGCCCTAGCTATTTTTGTGGGCTGTAAAACTCTTATGAGTAGTAAAGTGACTTTGCTTGCCCTTTCAATATGGTTGAATTGATATAAACATAATTGCCACATAAACTTACCTATGTTTTCCTAGAGTGTGATTCAAGGCTTACCCAGGGTGTTTAAAGTAAATGTTCCTATGCTGAGGCACCTATTTTGCCACCCTCGACTGTGGCAGTGCAAACCTTTTTGACACATTTAAACCTTCCTTTTAAATATTATGAAGTCCTCCCTAGTTAAGCTCTATAGCCCACAAGGTAGGCAGTAGGGTATTTAAAAGTGCTACATGTAGATATGTAATATAAAACATGTCCTTACAGTGACTAACACCGACTACCTGTTTTTACTGCATCACAATTAGCTGTTCTATAGAAAAACACTGGATGAGCTTAAAAAATTAATAAAGCTATCTTTGGTTAGAAACCACCTAGAAATATCATTCAAGAACTCTTTGTAATATATATTGAAAGCCCAAACCAATGGTGATGTTGGATCTTCAATAAATATTAAGGAAAAGGCACATTTAGTAAGTTGCTTTTTCCCTTCCTAAAAACTCTGGATAAATACAACTGCCTCCAGCTGCAACCCTCTGAGTGCCCAAGTCCTAAAGGAGGTTTGAGGAGTGCACAGACAAAGACCTGGGTTTGTGCAGGTGTTTTCTGGCCCTCTGACAGGATGACCATTCGGACTGTGCAAGGGAACTTGATTTATTTCGAAGGTATCTCTCCTGTCACAGGCAGATGTTAGATGACACCTGGACAGGCCCCATATTTTGTTCCTCCAGTCAGGAAGGCCCCAATCCCAGTAGGAATGAAGGGTTGCTCATTTCCCTTGCCATACCTCCAGGGGCGGGGGGGCACACAGGTTCTGCACAAGGGTAAAATGGTTTCATCATCTTGGATTTAGACAGAGATGTGCACTGTAGGACTGTTTGCAGTAGGTCACACAGGAAATGTTTCAAAGGTTGTAGGGTAAACTATGGAAACCATTACTCCATTGGTTAGGGAGGAGCCAGGAGTCTACCCCACCCACAAGCTGGTGCCAGGCATACATATAGCATTTGCCAGTACTCTCTTCAGAACCCGACTGGACCATAGGAAGACCAGAAGATCACTAAAACTGCTGTTTGAGACCTGGATGTGAGAGGAGCTCTGAATGATTGGACCTGCTCTTATTTGCCTCCATGACAAAGAAGTGGACTGAAAGTGTTATAAAGATGACCTCCTGCTCAAGCTACAGGGATGCACAAGCTACAAGATGCCTTTCTTGAAGATTCCCAGCTCGCGAGTGGTGACTGGACCTGCCATGGACCATGCTTGTGGCTTCTGCTGGAGTTGGTCCTCACTTTCTTATCTGCTCTTTCAAGTACCATTTCATATTTATATATGCCTCATTTCCCAGGAATCAAAGTCCTCTTTACAGCAGTCCAGACCTGCCACATGACAAGGGCGTAGATGAAGATAGATTTATTTGCATGTCATTGTGATTTGGTTGCAGCAGATTAAAGATTATTGATGGGAATTAAACATACTTTCCACATGTTTGGTCAAATGGTAATGGTTAGCGGAATGAACATTTTCTGCTTAGTATAAGAGACTTTTTATGGGGTGCTTGGTGCTCTGTTTTTTGTAGGTCAGTGTAACACAGCCGTGCAGTTTGTCTCAAAATAAAATAAAAGAATTTGGCTATAAAGTTATTATTACTGTCTCATATGTTCCAATAACTGCTCTACCTGATAATCCGTGAGATGCCTGCTAAGGAATTAATATGCATGCTTTTAAATGTAGGTACTTTGGTGACAGCATACTGTGAAGCAGCAGCCGAGGTAGCAAAGAAAATTTCACACCTGCAGCATACCTTGGATCACTTGCCTGTGAAGTTCACATTCTGAATAAACTTTGTTTCGTGTTATTGGGATGTGCCTATAGGATTTTGGGTTTATGTGAAAGCAAGCATGAGAAGCGATAAGCATTGATGTTTATCAAGCATGTGAGCTTATTTTTATTTGTAAACTGTGCAGAGATTGTGCACTTGCTAGGCAAGTATGAGTTGCACAAGACACTATGGGCCATATTATCAAGACAGGCGATAAAATTATCGCCGTTTTAGCGGCAGAAAACTGCTGCTAAAATGGCGATAATGGGCTTGATAATATGCTCTATGGAATTCAATTGAAGATGTCCTACACATTTAACATGGGCTTCAATTGGAATTCCATAGAGCATATTATTAATCCCAGTATCGCCGTTTCAGCAGCATCGCCTGTCTTGATAATATGCCCCTATATCTTTGTGTCATGTACAGGTTGCACTGTGCTAGTGCATTTTCTATCATCTGTTTCCATCTTTTGTTCCTGGGAAGGAAAGAACACAGGTCAATATGTTCCCAATAAACATAATGGAAACATTTTTGTTTGGTTGTTTGTAAGGGTAATGTTGCCAAGTGTCTGACCTTGTTTCTGCACCATCTGTTCCAAGTTACATATTTACATAGAGGCAGATGGATGGATGATGAAGTTGTTGATGCTGGAGCTATATTACAAACTCAGTTCAGGTCATTATACTCAGAGTTCAGCTGCAAACCTGCTGGCCAGTTCACAGTGCCACACAGAGAATAGTGGGACGAAGACATATCAAGTGAGACATGTTGACAACATGGAAGTGGATGTAGGTCCTGGGGTCCAGGCGCATTCTGGATGATCGTAAAGGCATAGTAATCGTCTTACGATAATTGGAGTGGGCCATGGTGGAAATTTTTATCACAGAAGAAAAGTGTTTTGAAGCAGTGGCTGTGTGTGTACCTCTTTAGCACAGGAGGACACCAAAGCAGTACAGGTGCATCAAAATCCAGAGTTTTACAGTTTCTTCTGAAAATCAAATATTCTGTCTAGTGGTGTTTTATATGCTAGACTCGGAAACCATAAACCCTTTGTATTACAATAAGAATTCTTTCTTTACACATGACATCGGCTCATTCATCTCATTGGACATCTGTGATCGAAAAATAAGTTTAGAGCCACTGGTATTTCAGGGGGTGGAGACAGATAGGGCCCATTATCCAACTCTATTTGTCCTAGCCCCGCCTCGGGGCCCAACACTCCAGCTGTTGAATGTTGCCAGGAGGTGCCCTAGTAAAACAGGAACTACACCTTGCCACACATTGATTTGTTAAAATATCTTTCAGTGCAAAGCAGTGCTGTTTTCTTAAAATATTTAAATCTATGTAGGAGTGTATGTGTTTATATATGTAAAGACATATACATATATACAAAGTCAGATTTAAACATTTTAAGCAATCAACACAGATTTGCACTAAAAGGTATTTGGATAAACAATGGGTGAGGCATGCTGCAGTGTCTGTACACACACAATGGACACACTCATAACCATATCTATTTTGATTAGTGAACTTTATGTATGCGTTATATATATATATATATATATATATATATATATATATATATATATATATATATATATTTATACATATATATATATATATATATATATATATATATATATATATATATATATATATATATATATATATATATATATATATGCATATATATATATATATATATATATATATATATATATATATATCCATCCTTGTACCAACGGCGTTCCTAAACGAGCACTCAGGTGTCGATAGTACAGCACTGTGCTAGTACTATGCTTAAAGACTTTGCTGTAGAAATGGAAAAAGTATTTGTCCTCTTCTATCTCGGCGTGGATAGCACTGTGCTAATCCTATGCTTAAAGACTTTGATAGAAAAGCAGACATTTGAGGTGAAAAAAATACCCTTTGAGGCATAGAGTGACAAATAAATATTGCAAAAAATAAGCAGAGAACTCAGGGTAGTTTTCGAGTTTAGGTGGAAAGCAGCTCCTGTATATAGCACTCTCAACACCAGTGACACTCTAGATCTTCTCACCTCAAATGTCTGCTTTTCTATCAAAGTCTTTAAGCATAGGATTAGCACAGTGCTATCCACGCCGAGATAGAAAAGGACAAATACTTTTTCCATTTCTACAGCAAAGTCTTTAAGCATAGTACTAGCACAGTGCTGTCCTTGCCGAGCTGTAAAATGACAAAAGCCATTTAAAACTTCAGGCACAGTATTACAGCTTCGAATTGGTAAAATACCAACCAAGCCAACATGAAATGAGTAAAAGCAACCCCTGACACAGTGTTTCGCTCTAATTAGAGCTCTTCAGAGAGGGATAGCTTTGTCCAGACACAAGGGAGCACCCAGAATAAGTGAAAAAAATACCCTTTCAGGCATAGAGTGACAAATAAATTATGCAAAAAAGAAGCAGAGAACTCTGGGTAGTTTTCAAGTTTAGGTGGAAAGCAGCTCCTGTATGTAGCACTCTCAACACCAGTGACACTCTAGATCTGCTCACCTCAAATGTCTGCTTTTCTATCAAAGTCTTTAAGCATAGGATTAGCACAGTGCTATCCACGCCGAGGTGGAAGAGGACAAAGTCTTTTGCCAATTCAAAGCTGTAATACTGTGCCTGGAGTGGCAAATGGCTTTTGTCATTTTACAGCTCGAGTTTGCTGTAGATACGGCAAAAGACTTTGTCCTTTTCTTTGTCGGCGTGGATAGCACTGTGCTAATCCTTAAGCATGGGCTGAAAATTCGTTCCGCTTGCGGAATTTGCTGATTTTCCGCGATTTCGCGATCCACGAATCTCGCAAAATCGCGGTAAAATCCATGAATCAGCGGGGACGAATTTTCAGCCAAACACTTACAGGGTTACAGCAGCAGGTGCAAAAGTTGAAGCTAATTTTTTGTAACCTTTTACAAAAGGGTTACAAAGAAATTAACTTCAACTTGGGCACCTGCTGCTGTAAGCCTGTAAGTGCTTCCTGGCGCTTCGTTGCCTACTTGAAACTATTCTTTGACCCTGCTCTGACCCTTGAATCAGGGTCAGAGAATAGGTACAATTAGTCAATGAGGCGCCTGTCACGAAAATTAAACCTCAACAGGAAGCACTGACAGATATAAAAATAAGCATTTGCAATGCAATAGGTCTCGCATAAGGAAAGTTTGAGCTATTGGTCTTATAGATGACAATTTTTTTATTTATGTGTTGGTTTTGAAAATAGCTAAATTAATAGCTTTGTCATTTACAATGCCAATAGTTATAACTTTCGCAAATGTGACACCTATAGCATTTGTAATGCAATATGTTTTGTATTTACGTGACTTAGATGTATTGATATTACAAATTACAATGGCTTTTAATTTTTTTAAATAATTAATACTTAAATAAAAGTGATTTTAATTTATAATGGCAATAGCTTAAACTTTTGTAAATAACTTTTGTGAAGATTATGTTCAGTGTATTTTATTGTGACGAAAGAACAGAAGTGTAATATTTACATCTTTTTGTGACATTTGTAATAAAGCTTGAAACATTGAGAGAACATATTTGAACCAGTTGTTGTTGAATGATTGCGCAGATTGATGCTGGGGTGGCGCTGAGTGGTGCGATGGTGGTGCTGAGTGGTGCTGTGGTGATGCTGAGTGGTGCTGTGGTGGTGCTGAGTGATACTGGGATGGTGCTGAGTGATGCTCGGGTGGTGCTGAGTGGTGCTGTGGTGGGGCTGAGTGGTGCATTTGCACAGTGGTGAAGGGAGGGGGCAGGGCCTGAGGTGACATGTGTGCAAACACGCCCAGTGGCAAGTTTTAAGTTGGTTAATTAATTCCCCTTCAATCTCGAGGGCTCCTGGCGGCCAAGTAACCCACCAGGTACCTCCAGTAAGCGCCACAGGCCTGCGTTGCAGAGAGGTGGTCCAGGCTACGCCCCTTTTTCGATCCTCTCTGCAAAGCAGCTCCGGGGCGCTTACTGGAGATACCTGTGGGCTAGTTGGACCCCAGGGAACCACAGGATTCAAGGGGACTTAATCCCCAAACGTAAAACACGCCACAGGGTGCGTTTGCACAGTTGTGAAGGGAGGGGGCAGAGCCTGAGGTGGCAGGTGCACAAACACACCCTGTGGAGTGTTTTAAGTTTGGGGATTAATTCCTCTTCAATCCTGAGGGTCCCTGTGGGCCAACTAGCCCACCAGGTACCTCCAGTAAGTGCCACAGAGCTGCGTTGCAGAGAGGTGGTCCAGGCCACACCCCTTTTTACACCTTTTAGCAATGTAGCTCTGTGGTTTCAAGGGGACTTAATCACACAACTTACAACACACCAGGGGCGTGTTTGCATAGTGGTGGAGAAAGGGGGCATGGCCTTTGTCTCGCTCTCACCAATCCCACTACTAGGGGCTTACTGGAGGTAAAAGGTAGGCTAGTTGGCCCTTAAAGGACCCCCAGCAGAGTAGAGGACTTCAATCCCCATCCAAGAGCATGCCAGAGAGCGGGTTTGTAGAGTGGTGGGCAAATTGGGCGAGGCCTGGTACGAGTACTTACCAATGCTGCTGTGTGGGACTGACTGGAGGTAATAATTTGGGAAGTGGTCCCCAAGGATGTAATTGGGGGCTAACTACCCCTCTTGTTACCTCCAGTAAGTCCCACACAGTGGGATTGCTAAGACATCTTTGGAGACCATGGCCCCCTTTCTCTACCACTCTGCAAACGTGCCCCGTGGCATACGGCATACTACGGGATAGGGAATAACATCCAATTTAGTCCTCAGGGAGTTTGGGGGTCAAGAATCCCTCCTGGTACCTTCTGTAAGTCCTACGCAGTTCCTGAGCGTTGGTTGGACGCCCAGCACCCTTTCTCCACCACTCTGCAAACACGACTACTAGTTAAAGTAGCATATTTCTGCACCTCTGACTTAGAGGTAGTTTTAATCCCCCAGTCCTAATATATACTAGGGTCTTGCAGAGGAGGTCATACTAATCACAGGGTTAACTCAACGCATAGTGTTCCCTAGTGTATGTAGGTGTTTTTTCACTGTATTCCAAGTATCTTTTAGCATAGCACTGGCTCTATGTCCGGTTAGTCAGAGTCAGTTACCACCAGTACCCATCTGAAAAAGTTGTGGGCACAGGATGGTTTTGCTTTTTCTGCTCCTCTGTTTGTTCTTGCTGCACATGTCTTGTTTCTTACTGCACTTTTCTTCATCTTTGTGGACTTCTGTTGCTTCTTTCTGCATTTCTTTTGCTTCTTTCTGTGCTTTTTTTCTTCTTTCTTCACATGTCCTACCTCTGTAATCATAGTTGGAAACTAACATTTAAAAAACTATTGAAATTCACTTAAAACACCATAGGTTTATAGGTTTCAGGCACATTATAGTTTGAAATTAGCATTTAAAAAAACTTAGAAATTCACTGAAAAAACCATAGGTTTTACAGAAATGTATAGTTAGTTGGACATTTCACTCATACAAAACCAGAGAAATTCCCCCATTATAGTTAGTTCAGCTAACTATAACTCGGGCCTCAGCAATGCACTGCTGATGACGTCACATATTTCATCACTCATGACATGGTCAGTGACATCACTGATGACATCACTGATGACATCTCAAATGACATCACTGATGACATCATCCATGTGATAATTTGATGCATCTTCTCACCCTAATATAACCTTTGATACACCCACTCTAAATTACAGACTGCTATTCTCAAAACCATAGACACTCCAACACCAATAACTACATACCCACTCATTGATTGTTAGGTTTACACACACATCCACTCACTCACCCGTACAGTTACTCATACTTATGGTCACTCAGTTCAGGACTATCATATGCACTCATACACCTATATAGACACTAACACTTTGCCACTCATCCAGAGAGGTACTCACACACCTAGTCAGTCATGCAAATAATGAATCACACTGCCATTTACTAACCTAAACAGTTATAAACACACCAGCTCCATTACTCATACAAATACTAGCACATTCTTACGGTCTTATACGATCACTGATGCAAGCACACACTCATCAAAACAGCCACTCTCACAATCACCCACTCTCACTTTTAGCCATTTATATACCCCAACAAACATATATACTGCCTCTCACATATGTAGTTACTTACACAAGTACCACTGAGATATATATTAATTCACCAACACACCCATAAACACACTCACCCACCCATACAGTCCATCACAGATGCACTCTTGAAACCATGCACCCAGTGAATCACCCACTCACGGATCTATGCACAGAGTAACACACAACCCACACAAACACTCAGTCACCCATACAGATACTCAGATAAGCAATCAATAACCCATATAGACACTCATGTAGCTATTCGCAAACCCATGCAGCCGTTTACACACCAACAGACAGACGGAAACAGACATTCACAGTGTTTAGTCACTAACCGATGTATTCAGTAAGATACGTTTAATCACTCACTTATAGATTCAGTCACACACCTACTAAATCATCCATTCAGACACGTATACACCCACTCATTCTTCAATACGCATTTCCCTATATATATTAAACATATTTAAACTTTACAGAAACACAGTCACTGGATGATGTCATCAGTGATGTCATCAGTGATGTCATTTGAGATGTCATCTGTGACCATGTCATGAATGATGTAATATGTGACGTCATCAGCAGTGCATTGCGGGGTCGTGAGTTATAGTTAACTGAACTAACTATAACAGGGGATTTTCTCTAGTTTTGTACAAGTGAAATGTCCAACTAACCATAACTTTCCCTAACACCTATGTTTTGTTCAGTGAATATATATATGTGTGTTCCCATCAACGTCCTTAGATTGGAAATGTACTCACCTGCTGCATAGTTTTCAAAATCTTTTTATTATTGTTAAAAACCTGCAACTTGTATCCAGGTACATTGCTACTCTGCCTTACGCGTTTCGAAGCCTCAAACCTGTGTGTGTGTGTTATTTGAAAAAAACACAGTTATAAAATATTTTACATATTTATTAACATGCAGTCAGTTCCTGAAACCTTCAAGAAGGGTTTGTAGTTGTTCGGTATTTAGCTCGGGCCTTAGGTATTTTAGGTATTAATTCTATCAAAGAACTTCTTCAACAGAATAGTTGTCAGGCTTCTAATATATAGTACTATTCCAAAACATTTTTCTTTTCAGCCACTGACAGTAGTGGGGCATAGTAAGTGAGCTGAAGGTAGAAAATATACCTAAAAATACTGGACATCATTCAGAAAACAAAGGGCCCACCTTCATTGATGCCACTGTTTGGTGTAATTCATAAACCAGCAGTTAAATGGAAGCACCCCCCAACATCAATGTTAGATGATCTTATCACAGATTGTAATGGGGCATGTTCTTTCTCCAAACTAGTTGTATCTTCTGTTTATGTGTGGGAATTAGTTTCTGGTGAGAGGACAGACAAGGGTGTCTATGCTCCAGTTGTGACAACCAGGGACTTTCTCCACTGACGTCTTGCGGCCAATCCACTATTTGACCCAAACCTGTGCACCAACTACACGCCCTTTAGCACTTGACTCTGAGGGTTTTCTCCTCAGTAACAACTTCTTTCTTCAAGCTTTTTCCAAGACGGATGTAGTAGGACTTTAGATTCCACTCCTAGCAAGGAGATTGACCACCAGAAATTCTAGTCCTTGGATGTTTAAAAAAGAAAAACATTTATTTGGTATTGAATGCTTCCAATCTTGAAATTTCCTGTCATCTTGACCTGAGGATTATCTTTAGTGATTATACCTCGCTGGAAGATAAAAACTAATATTCCAGAGCCATGCGCTATATGTATGCCATGGTTGGTTTTTGGGGAGTTGCCATCCTTCACAGCCATATCTCCACCATAACAGATAGTCTGCAGATCTGGCAGGAAAGGTGGTTGGAGCTAGGTATGTCCTGACATGACATCCAAAAACATAGATGGAGAGAGGCCATTGCTACCTGACCAATACACATAACTGTATGCAGCACAACAGATGGGGGATAGAAGGGTAGCAGAAAGGGGTGCATTTACACTTCAAAGACCATCTGTTCCACCCCTATATTCAGGGAAGCTTGGTCTACTTCAAAGGGACCTCAGAATGTTTTGGGGGCTTCCTCCATATCACATCCTTGTCTAGCAGGCTCATCTTCAGTCCCACTTTGGAAGCCTTATACACATACCCTTCCAAATTAATACATTTTTCCATGCAGTTCACCTGACATACAAATTTTCTTATGCATATTACCGTATTCATACAGAGTAAACACATATTTTCTATTTGTATCCCAATAGGGTAGGGTAAAAAAAGAATCTGAAAGAACTTAAACAAAAGGCAATCTGACACTATAGGCAACAGGTAAAAAAGTCTCCCTTCTGTCTATAATAAATGTACATGTAGTGTTGCTTGTATAGCGCACATATCACCCCAGACGTGGCATCAAGGGGCTGTAAGCATACAGCTGAGGAACCCTTACTGGCCTCTCCCTGTGAATTGCCCACTCCAGGGTGAGAGCCAGGCATCCTAGCGCTGTTAGGGCCATTGTGGAGATTAAGCAAGCTACTTCCCAGAGTTGCAGCGTGGGACCCATGATTAAATTAGGCACGAGGCGAGAATTATCAAGTCCAAGGAAATGTGGGAATTGAACCCTGGTCCCGGGCCAGACCTCTGCATTAAGTGGAGTGGTGTGGCTCACTGGTTAGAGGCGGCAGACCCGTAAGCAGAGAACGGCCCGGGACCAGGGTTCAATTCCTGGGTTTGTGGACCAAGGTCAAACGGACTCGATAATTCTCGCCTCGGTGCCTACTCTAACCAGGGAACACACTCGGCAACTCTGGGCATTAAGCTTGCCTCATCTCTACAACGGCCCCCCACAGACGCCAGAGATGCCTGGTTTCATCTTGGAGATACCCAGAAAGGGACCATCTCACAGGGAAAACCAGGATGGGTTGCCCAGCGGTCTTCAGCGCCAGGATACTCCTTAGAGTCACAGTGCGCTTTACAAGTACACCCACATTTACATTTAAGGTCTGCCGCTGTAACCATTGAGCCACACTTCTCCATGCTGTTCTCTGCCACCCATCGTCTTCCTAGTGAAATGACGGTAATTAGTTTAGATATATTTTAAATATATATTTAATTATTTTGAATATGTCTCTTGATTTATTTAATTACTTATATGCTTATATTTTACAAATTTCAATAAATTGCTTTGTAAATATTTATTTTATGGTAAGGGTATTTTTTGTGTGTTTTATGGTTGAGGTAGTGAGGTAAAGGTGTATTGTTTAGTTAAATATCATTTTAATTATTTATACTAGAGTAAAGTTTTGTGAAATAGCTTTATTTTTTCAAATGTTCTAATTGTATTCAATACGGTTTAATAATTTTTAAGGTTACATTTAGTTATTTGAGTGTCATATATGTAATTCTTCACATCCTTGCTCTTTACTATTTGTTAGCTTGGAGTTAAATTGTAATTCACCCCCATGGTGTTCTTTCCCCAGTGTCTGTTAGATTGTAGTTAGAAAGGTAAACTTGTCACCCCATGGTTGCAATTTCCCCAATTTTTTAAATGGGAGTTACAATAGTAAATCTGAACTACTGAATGTATGCTTGTTCTCCAAAGTTTGTTAAATTGGAGTAAGAATAGTAAATCTGACTCTCGCCTAGATTTTGCATGTTCCACAATATTTGTTAGACTTGACTTAGAAAAATACATTTTGCCTCTGATGTATGCACTTCCCTCAGGGCTTTTTGGATTTGAGTTAGAATATTAAATCTTGCCCCAAGTGTGCACTTTCCCCATTGCTTCATGGGCTAGTGTTGGAATAGTAAATCTGGTACCCTTCCTCCCTCTGTGCACTCCACATTACTTAGTGGGATAAAGTTAAAATAGTAAACTCGCCCTGACCAATGTATCAAATTTCACCAATTTTAGATTGAAGCTAGAATTGGAAATGTGCCCACCATGAGTTAGAAAAGTAAAACTGATCCGCCCAACCTATGCACTTTCCCAAATGTTCGCTAGATTTGTAAACCTGACCTCCACATATCTAAATGTATACACCTTCCACAATGTTTGTTTGACTGGAGTTAGAATAATAAATCTGACATCTCTAATCTAGGCACTTTCTCCAACATTTGCACTTATAGTAGTGCATTGAAATATACATATTTGTAATACTTTTGGATTTAATCTTGGCTACTGTTTATATGTTTAAATTGTTTTATAAATGTTTTGAATGTATTAAATTGAAACGTTTATATTTTTAATGTTATGAGCTTATATATTTTTTTAAATGTATGTTGTTATTTAAGTTATTTTCCATGTGTGTTAGATTTTGATATTTATTATTTTATTGGGTTGTTTTTAAAGGTTTATTAATTACCCAACATGCTTTTCCAATATGATTAAAAAAATTGAACATGCTTACATATTTTTTGTTTTATATTTAAAAATAAGTTTTTGTTTTATGTTTTTGAATTTACAGTTGCATTTGACTATGTGTTTATATAAATTAAAGTTATTTTAATGTTCGAGGCATCTGTATGAGCTTCAATTTTTAAAAGTTGTTGAAATTATATATATACATGTATATATTTTGAATTTATTTACAGAGTTTTATATAAGGCTAACTTGACCCGGCATTGGGTTTCGGAGCGCTTTACACGAGCACCAGTTGCATAACACGAGGACACATTCCTTTTTGTTGGGCACAGGATGATTAAGTGATTTACCCAGGATCACAGGATGTTCAGAGTCATTGCCAAAACTTGATCCATGTTCCCCTGATTTGAGGTCGAGCGCCCTAGCCATTAGGCCAACTCCGATTTTTTATGGTATGGAAATATTTTTTATAAATATATGACAATTGTTTTAAAAAAACATATTTTTTAACATTATTGTAATGTTAAATACATTTCAATATATAGTCTTACCTATGTAATATCAATAGTCTTTCCATGATAGTCTTGTTGCTGATGCTGTAGTGCTTTACATGAAAAGTATATAAGACAATATTTTTTTATATCAGTATTTTACCCACAATGTTTTTGGAACACAGTATTTTAGTGGTTGATATTCTGTCATAGAAACAACTGAAAACCTGGGTGTATTTTCTGTTTCAAGGTACATACTCCTATGTACTGAAGCATAGACGTGTGATGCAGACCTCATAGCATTCCAAGTCAGAAACTGACTTTTATACCAGAAAGTTGGTAGTGGATGATATAAAATATCTATTGTAAGGATATGATTAGGTGGATATGATTAGGTGGAGCAACCTTTGCACCCCAGAGGTAGCTTCGACACATAGAGCAAGTAACTCAAACTAGCATCAAATGTGAAATTAAAAAGAGAGGTTATGAGAGAAATATGTTTGCTGCTAGAATTGAAGACCTGTTAGCACCACTGGTAAAATCCTGACCTGACGTCCAGATGAAATGTCACAAGAAAAAGCCCAATATCACTTTCAATTGGAAGCAATATTTATAATCATGGAGGAAAGTCTTCTCAGAGATTTGGCCCCTGTCAAATGAACAACAAATGCTGGAAGTAGTAAATGAATTTTTCAAATATTCAGAAATAGGATTTCTATCTTTTAGGGCAGGTGACATGATAAGATACTTGCAACACATGGCCTGTTGGAGGTGTTGCACTTGGTGCACTTGGTGAACAGATCTCCATTTCAAGAGATAAAATTCAGAGACTACTTCCTGAAGTTTGGAAGAACACACACTAAGTCCACTCCAGAGCGCCCCCAGGCTACTGGATAATTTGAATGGTTCAAGATGCGTCTGATGGTGCAAATGGAATGTCAGAGTCCTTCTATGGGAAACTGCAAAATTGATACATTTCCATTTCCTGGCCAGGAATTCTTTGGTAGCTGTCAGGCATTGCTTGATTTTAAAGTCATATCGTCGGATCAGACCACCATCTGCTGGAAATCAAAACTAATGGAAATGTTTTTAATTCAGGAGTAATTGGAAGAGAATCTGACAAGTGGGTGATGAAACAAAGGCTGCCAAGACTAAGCTACCAACAGGTTAGCGCAACTATATATGCGAATTTCAATGGTTTTGTGCGAGTAAATTAAGGTTTTGTAAATGCTAATTCCTAACTATATATGGTCTATAACCTATGGTTTTTTCAGTGAATTTCAATGGTTTTTTAATAGCAAATATGAAAAGCTGTAAAATGTCAAGTACGTGGTAGGTAAAAACATTTTCGTATTTATGCACGCTGATGTGCTTTGAACGCTGCCCCCCCCCCTCTTTTCTTTTAAAAATTGGAAGAAACAAAAAGTATTCCCTTCCATAAATAACCCAAGACTTTTATTTTGTTATGGCAAGGGAACGAAATAGAGAATAAACTATAGTTGGTCACCATGGGGTTTAAAGAAGGGATGGTTCTTCACCAGATTAGATATTTTCCCAGACCCTCATTTTCCAATGTGATGAACTAGGCTAAAATTCTTCTCGTGCCTGCACCCTGTCACAGAATATCACCCTAAAACATGGAATATCCCAAACACCAGATTGAGTTGAACCCCACAGTAAGCCTTATTTCTTCAGGGCCTCAGAATTTCTTTTGCTTTGCTCATGGAAATTGTGGGATATAGGAGAGATAAAGTGTCACCATTAAGAAAGGGTAGTATTTAAATTTGCATATCAATTATGTTAAACCTTTTAGACATATGATATGCTAGCTTGAACTTATGCATTACATTTGAAGCCGAATTCAACAGCTTAAGTAAGTAGGTTTTCGTAGTTGTAACTTTAAAGGGTGATCTAGCAAGCTGTAAAGATTTTCTAAAACAGTGGAGCGTATTTAGTTTGTTAATGTACATGTTTATGAAACGATTACACAAATGAAACATTTGTGAGTTTTAAATTTCCAGAGAAGTATAATTCACCAATAGCTTTCTCTGTAGATGTTTTTCCATTAACAATCCCAGTTCCATCACCCGCCCAGGATATCACTACTGTTAGTTGTCATTGTTGCTTCTGTTTTAATAAAAAATGTTTTAAGGTGTTTACTGTTTTTGTTGCGATGTTTATATCTATAAGTTATTAAAGTGTTATAATCCTACTAATTTTTTATCGATTATTGCTCTTTGAGATATTCCCTGTCTACAAACAGAGAAGAATAGGAATATTCTGTCTCCCTTTGCAGATAGTGAAGGATACGTAATGCGGACTTTTGTCCCCCGTTGTAATCCGTCATGCCTGTTTTTCTCCCCACTGATTGATTGATTGGCTGGACATTTATTGTTCAAGGAATAGTTCTTTCGAGGTATTCTCTGTTTGCAAATAACGTGGAATAGAAATATTCTGTCTAGTCTTTGCAAGTATTGAAGGGTGGGTAATGCGGACCTTTGTCCCCCGTTGTAATCTGTCATGCCCATCTACTCCCCACTGATTGATAAACTAGTTCCACCCGAACCATTTATTAGAGGTACATCATCTGGCTCAACCAGAGGGTACCCCTAATAAAGAAGACATATGTAAAATACGAAGTAATCACTGTATCCTGTTAAACAGAAACTTTAGCATGAAACACACTTGAAAAGGAAGGGAAAGAAATCGAATAAAATCAGTAGGCACTGATGAGTTTTTGACTTCGCTAGAAATAAGAAACATGAAAGTGGTGAGAGAAGCCAAGCTTGACGTTACGGCAGCCACGAGGTAGCTAACCTCCGCCACCCTGCCACTGCTCCAAGCATGTCTTTCCCACCGCCCGCCACGCCCAATAACGGTAACATGAAATAGATACAAATCAGCAGATACCTACCTCCATTCCGGAAACTCCCGAAGTGCAACAGGTTCGCGGCTACGCCCATCCGGAAGATGAGGCCTTCGGCACGTGTAGGGCGGGTCCTGCTGGCAGCCGTCGGCCGGGGAGGTCGTCGCGTAAGGGGCCAGGAGAGGAGCCGAGGCCGACGGGATCCCTCTTCTTTCTTCAATAATTTCAGCGACAACGGGGGGGATGTCTTGCACATGCCACCGACCCCCCCCCGGCCAGGAGAGGAGCCGAGGCTGACGGGATCCCTCTTCTTTCTTCAATAATGGCTGTGACAACGGGGGGGATGTCTTGCACATGCCACCGACGCCCCCCCTCCCCTCGTATCTCCTGGTCTGGCCCCGGCTTGGTATGAGCTCCCCGTTCGGTCCTAAAGCGGCGACGGGGGGGGATGTCTTGCCTCTGCCTCCGACCCCCCCCTCTTATCGCCTGGTCCGGACATCACGGATATCAATGCCAGGTGTCGGCGTGGGGTGCGCTGGGAGGGAGAGGCGGCGCGAACGAGCCTCTCCCACCCCCCTAGGTGGGGGCCCCTCAGCTGCACCCCCAACGCTCCACTCACCCAACAAAAGGTCCTGAAGCGGCGCCCTGCAGGCCACGGGGGGATGTCTTGCCTCTGCCTCCGACCCCCCCCTCTTATCGCCTGGTCCGGACATCACGGATATCAACGCCAGATGTCGGGGTGGGGTGCGCTGGGAGGGAGAGGCGGCTCGAACGAGCCTCTCCCACCCCCCAGGTGGGGCCGCCTCAGCTGCACCCCTAACGCTCCACTCACCCAACAAAAGGTCTCGTCCACTATTGCGAGGCAATGATGCTCCGCTCACCCAGCGGGGGTCTCGTTTACTTTTGCGGTGCAACGACGCTTCTGAGTTCAGCTAGAAAATGAGTCCTGCGTCCAGAAACGTTCTCCTCAACTTTGAAGATTCTATAAGAGCCACGGGGCCCCCGAATCCCACAGACACCCCCGATGGGGAATGACTGCCATGATCACCCACGGAACGACCACGACGTAGCCTCAGTCTTGAAATGACCAAAATCCTGCAAGACTACCAACTTGATCAGTTCCGGTGGGACACCAGTATGACCCCACTTTGACTGATGGTTCATGTCGCCAGTCCCCTCTGCTACCCTTCAACGAAAACTTTTGGACTGCCGAAAGAGGTCCCGGTCCAACCACGAGTTGGTGGAGAAATTTTGACTATACTTGGACCTTCCTGACCTCACCCAAAATGGCGCCGGTACAAATGAAACTCTCAACTCCTTGTTGTGCCCCGATTGCTCAGCCTTGATATCATGAGATATGTATGCAGTTTTTAGCACATGAATTGATATGGGATAAGACTGATTATATGTTCGGACAATGAATTGATCCAGGATGGGTATTGATTATACGTTCGAACAATGAATTGACATGGGACGGGTACTGATTACACGTTCGGAATTGATATTAAGTTCTAATGCATCATTGATTACTGTATTTATTGAAGGTTCGAATTGTCGACACTTTTGGTACTTGCTCACAATGAATTATCGATATGATTTTGTTGCACTTGTCGCACTTTTTACTATGAAATCAACGACCACTGACTCTGTTATGCTTTCCACAAATAAATACCCCCCCCCCCATTTACAGTTCCAGCCTGCTCCATGGCCGGCCCACGGGGTTGTAGGCCCGTATTTGTGCACCAACATTTTTATTAAAGGTTTTTGAAAAAGCAAACGTAGTTGTAACGCGTAGATTGGTAAGTTTTGAATAAATGGCCACTGTTTCCGATTTAAAAAAAAAAAAAAAAAAAGCAGGTGAAATGAAGCAGCTCGATTAGTTAAGGGTTAAAAAGTATAGTACGCAGAAACATTGCAAATATGAATGGTCCAGGTTTGTTGTATGTGTTTTTCATTTTTGTACAGCATAAAGCAATCGATAAAGATCCTGGTATTTAGCCTCTACTTTATATGCTACCTGTATCAGGGAAGTTGTTTTAAATGCCCCTAAGCCACCCTGAAGGAATGTCACCTGGCCCCCCTAGTACGAACGAAAACGACCCCGTACCACTGTAGGTTATCTCTCTTCCTCAAAGGAGAGCACGAGCTCGCCCCCACTTTACACCGACTGCCCTTTGTTTCGACCCTCCCCTGCACACGATCCGTAATGCCACACTTGGGCGACCTATGCTATCCACAGGCCTCCGATAATTATCTCTCCCACATTACCGGTCCCCCCTGGGCTTAAACGCCGAGATGGTAGGGACGATTTACAAAAAGGGGGTGGTGATGAACAGAGTGTCTGAGTTAAACAGACCACTCTTACCCAGTCCAAAGATCAGGGCTTGATCCATCACCGTTATTTATCTCACTGCCCCATCCCAGCTCAGAACCTGGCTATATGCAAATCAGTCTGTCCCTGGCCCAGTGCATCATGGGAACAGGGCAGACTAAACTACCAAGCCAATTCTTCACCAGAAAGGAGACAAGCTACCGGGGACCGGTTTCTGGCATTTCAGCCTTCTTCGGCCCGGCTTGCTTGAATCCTGATGGAGCAGTGAGAAAGGGACTCATGTCTGAGTATACCCTGCCACACCTATAGTGGCCAAAAACGATTTACAAAAAGGGGGTGGTGATGAACAGAGTGTCTGAGTTAAACAGACCACTCTTACCCAGTCCAAAGATCAGGGCTTGATCCATCACCGTTATTTATCTCACTGCCCCATCCCAGCTCAGAACCTGGCTATATGCAAATCAGTCTGTCCCTGGCCCAGTGCATCATGGGAACAGGGCAGACTAAACTACCAAGCCAATTCTTCACCAGAAAGGAGACAAGCTACCAGGGACCGGTTTCTGGCATTTCAGCCTTCTTCGGCCCGGCTTGCTTGAATCCTGATGGAGCAGTGAGAAAGGGACTCATGTCTGAGTATACCCTGCCACACCTATAGTGGCCAAAAACGATTTACAAAAAGGGGGTGGTGATGAACAGAGTGTCTGAGTTAAACAGACCACTCTTACCCAGTCCAAAGATCAGGGCTTGATCCATCACCGTTATTTCTCTCACTGCCCCATCCCAGCTCAGAACCTGGCTATATGCAAATCAGTCTGGTTCTGGCCCAGTGCATCATGGGAACAGGGCAGACTAAACTACCAAGCCAATTCTTCACCAGAAAGGAGACAAGCTACCGGGGACCGGTTTCTGGCATTTCAGCCTTCTTCGGCCCGGCTTGCTTGAATCCAGACTAATTTGCATACAGCCAGGTTCTGAAACTGGGATGGTGCAGTGAGCTAAAAAACGGTGTTGGATCTAGCCCTGATCTCTTGACTGGGTGAGAGCTTTCTGCTTAATTCAGAGACTCTGTCCCTCACCACCCCTTGTTGTAAATATTTTTGTCCACCCTAAGCGTGGAATGGTATTCTCAGATGTGAGACCCTTGCTCATTGCACCATCAGGATTCAAGCAAACCGGGCCGAAGACGGCTGTAATGCCAGAAACCGGTCCCCGGGAGCTTGTTTCCTTCCCAGTGTAAGAATTGGCTTGTGTAGTTTGGTTTGCCCTGTTCCCATCATGCACTGGGACAGGAACAGACTAATTTGCATACAGCCAGGTTCTGAAACTGGGATGGTGCAGTGAGCTAAAAAACGGTGTTGGATCTAGCCCTGATCTCTTGACTGGGTGAGAGCTTTCTGCTTAATTCAGAGACTCTGTCCCTCACCACCCCTTGTTGTAAATATTTTTGTCCACCCTAAGCGTGGAAGGGTATTCTCAGATGTGAGACCCTTGCTCATTGCACCATCAGGATTCAAGCAAACCGGGCCGAAGACGGCTGTAATGCCAGAAACCGGTCCCCGGGAGCTTGTTTCCTTCCCAGTGTAAGAATTGGCTTTTGTAGTTTGGTTTGCCCTGTTCCCATCATGCACTGGGACAGGAACAGACTAATTTGCATACAGCCAGGTTCTGAAACTGGGATGGTGCAGTGAGCTAAAAAACGGTGTTGGATCTAGTCCTGATCTCTTGACTGGGTGAGAGCTTTCTGCTTAATTCAGAGACTCTGTCCCTCACCACCCCTTGTTGTAAATATGAGATGGTAGGGACTGCATCCCGTGGAGGTAGGCCGAGTATGTAGTAAGTAAAAGCCTTTTCGGGTTTATGCGCGCTGATGTGTTTTAAACGCTGCCCCGCCCCTTCTTTTTCCCTCTTTTCTGCAGGTCACTTCGGAACGTCGATTATAGTACGGAAAAATGGTGACTTAACGGCCGATGGGATGAGAAAAAGGGTTTGAATATGGTGCCTATACACGACGAGCAAACAATGACTATGTCTCTCTCTGAACCCAGCGCTTGGGAGGGCAGCCTGAAGCAGAAACTTGACGGATTATTACAGGATGACAAAATATGACTTTGCTTGGCACCCCGAATAATACAACCAAGAATGACGTGCACCAATGAATAAATTCCTACATTTAACTAAATAGGGAAAGTTTAAGGAATATTCCGAGGTGAGGTTTACCCAAGTACCCTCTGTCTGGAGGACTAGGAATGTTGCCAATGTTTAAGATTTACCACCTCCTTCTCGCACCCTCATAGACATGAAACTCAAAGAAGCCCCATTGTTCTCCCGACTGACACCTACCGTTGCCTCAGCCTGGAAACCCATTCGCTAAAAATGATTCGAAGATCCCCCCTGAGTATTAGCCCGACCAGGTTAGTTCCCGACCAATTGGCAAAGGTGTAAGTATTTGATACCAAAGCCACCAGCGAAGGCAGCCGACGATAAGAGAGAAGAAAAAGGTAAAAAGAGCTCAGCCCCCAGATGAATTAAGTAGGATGCTAAGGATGCGCAGCATGCAGGAAGAGATCTTTTTGGCCAGCAACTGTTCTATGTTTTGTCTTGGATTTTTGTATAATAATACATGTACTGTCTCCCCCGCCCGAGTCTGTGTGTATGTATGTATGTTTTGAAATGACAGGCTCTCCTCATGAGAAATACAAATCTGTTCTTGTGTTCCTGCTTCCAGCGCCCGTCTCTTTATTTGGTAGCCATTCAAGATGGAAACTAAGTGGCGTCTTGTGCCAGCAGCCTGGGCATCGGTTGTAATCTGGGCTGAATTTTCCTCAGCACGGGGGTGTGATTCACAGGGAAGAGCAGCGCATATGGGAGGAGGTTTATGGCCCATGCATGAGAGAGAGAGCGTGTGTGACCAGTGCATGGGGGAGATGCTTGCGAAGGTGGGGAGCCATGCTGAGGATCGGCCGCGTGCAGAGAGTGGGTCTGGTCAAGGTATCTAAAATGGCTGCCGTACACGACAAAAGTGTGGCATTGTTAAAAAAGCTAGATGGCGCAGACAATGTTTATCAATACGGATTAATTTATAACAATTATTTTTAACAATATATTTACTCGCAGTGTCAAAATGGCGGTCAACACTTCCTGATTTCCTTCGAATCGAACGTTAACAGACGTCATGCAGAAAAAAAAAAAAAAAACGCTCACGCGCAGCCGCTGGAAGACAAGTATCAACATATATGAGCCTCCTCAACCACCCTCAGAAAACATAGGGGGTCAGGATACGTCTCCCCTACCCCCTTATACCCATTTCTCACATTATTTTTCCTCCATCTTGTAATTTAATTAAATCGAAACACAAAAAGGCGAATTCCCGTTTCACTACCAGTTTGCGACCCGGTTCGCGAACCGGGAAGCGCTTTTACCGCGAAGAATCAATTTTTTTTTATTTGCCCCACGGGACCCTTTAATAACCCCAACATCATTCCTAGGGGGTCAAGAGGGGTCTACCTTGCCCCCTTTCATTAAACTCCCCCTTCGTTTTTCTCCTCCTCTTGTCTCTCGATCCTACCGAGAGACAAGATGGCGGCCGCACCGGACTGTTTAGAATGTTGACAGACACCGGAGAGCCAATCAGCTTCGCTTCGCAAAGCTCCGTTACGCTAAAAGTGCACGATCTGGAGCGCTATCCGGGACGCTGTCACAGATATATCTGTTTTTTTAAACGTTAATTTCTCAAAATCCACTGGAGCACATATATTGAGACCCAGCAAAGGCACATCGGGCTAACAGTCCCTACAATTTTGCCAAGTTTCGTGTAAATCCATTCAGCCGTTCGAGCTAAAAGTGAGGCCAAACGCCCTATGGAAAAATGAATGGGAAAAACGTGTTTTGGGACCCCCCTTTTTTCTCTGCCCCCCCTTAACGAAACCCCCCCAAATTTTCGGGGGCTGCTCAGAAACAAAATGTGCCATTTTCCTGAAAATTTCAGCCGATTCCGTCCACAAACGCCAAAGTTATTAGACATAGAATTTTCAAAAGTTCCATTGAGAAAAAATCCTAACTATATATACCTACTGTCGACCGCCAGTAGGTAATATATATATATATATATATATATATATATATATATATATATATATATATATATATATATATATTCACTGAAAAAACCATAGGTTTCAGGCCTTATATGGTTAGGATTTAGCATTTAAAAAACCTTTAAAATTCACTCAAAAAACTATAGGTTTTAGGGGTGTTATAGTTAGCTGAACATTTCACTCATACAAAACCATTGAAATTGCTCCTATATAGTTAGTTGTACTAACTATATTTCACGCACCCGCAATCCACTGCTGATGATGTCACATATTACATCATTCATGACATGGTCAGTGACATCACTGATGACATCTCAAATGACATCACTGATGACATCACTGATGACATCATCCAGTGAATGTGGTTTGCTTCGTTATTTAAATATGCATTATATATATAGCAATTTGCATTGAAGAATGAGTGGATATATAAAAATAAATATTTGGATGCAGGATTTAGTAGCAGTGTAATTGACTGTTTACTTGACCAATTTATAGTGTCTCACTAAATATAGTGGATAGTGACTAAACTGTGTGAATATCTGTATCACTTTGTCAGTTGTTGTTTAAACTGATTCTCCAGTTGGTTACTAGCTATGTGAACATCTTTATTAGTTATTGATTAGTTAACTGAGTAATTGTATGGGAGAGTGAATGTGTGTGGTTCGGTGGGGGGGGGGGGGTGTGTGACTGCCCAAAGATGGGTGAATATTTGATTCACTAGATATATGAAGGTAAAACTACATGTTCTAACAGTTGTTTGGGTGAGTGACTATCTTTATGGGTGTGGTGATGAGCAAATATATTTCTCAATGGTACATGTCCAAAGAACTAGAAAAATAAAAGGCAGTGTATGTGTCAGTTGTTGTATATAAATAAGTATACATAAGACTCAATCATTGTGTGAGTGACTGTATGGATAACTGTATACTTGTAATAATGATTTTATAATTCACTAAGTATGACTTACTATCTAAATGAATAGATGAAGTTGTGTTTGTATAAGTGTGTAGCTAAGTAAATATGTAAGGATGATCCATTGTTTGCATAAGTGAGTAGGTGTCTTGACAGGCTTTTTGGCTCTATTTCGGAGTGATAAAGACTTTAAGCTTGCTCACATCTAGGATATGTATTCCTAGCTTGTGTTGGCTCTTTTAAGCCCTTTCTTCCAGACCTAGAAGAGGATAGCTGCTTTATATGATGATAGACCCCTTATTCTAATCCATCTATTGCCTATTGGCTTTGCCTTTCATTATTTTGCCTATAGTAGAGGTTGGATCCTGTGGTCCTGACTTTATATTACACATTGGTATGGTTTATGTAGGTACTCTGACAGAGCTAAGGGTTTGGAAGGGAGATGAAAATTCTGCCACAGACTTTGTTAAGACCATAAACAGCAACAACCTTAACCTCTCGTTCACCAGTCAGATCAGCAAAACCAATATCCAATTCTTGGACGTTGACATTTATGTCCAAGATAATGCCTTAGCTACCAGACTCCATAGAAAAAATACGGCTGGTAATTCTATTCTGCACGCCTCCAGTGCGCACCCTAAACATCTTATAAAAAGTATCCCTTATGGGGAATTCATACGGATGCGCAGAATATGCAGCTCGGAGTCTGATCTGAATGCTTGCCAGGATGAGGCTATTCAGAGATTTTTAAAGCGAGGTTACCTTATGGATGACCTTTTGGCAGCTAAAGATAAGGCCAACAGCATCAGTAGAGAGGAATTTTTGGGAGAATCCATTGCGAATGTGAACGTTGAGGCAGAAAATCCCCCTAAGCATGACATCAATACTGTTAGCTTAATCACTACCTTTAACACTGAGGAGAAAAAAATAAGGGGCATCCTTAAAAAACATTGGCCCATACTACATACAGACATCAATTTGTCACCCTTACTGCCCACTGAACCCTCCATCATTTTCAGGAGAGGACCCTCGATGAGAGATTGTTTAGTGAGAACTAGTCCAGAGGTGAGTGAGAGTAAGGTGAGGATTTCCAACAAAAAAGGTTTTCACAAATGCATTTCATGCAGAGCGTGCAAGTTCGGGGTGAACACGGTGGAATTCCAATCTCCATTTAATCCTATGCCTACACCTATCAGAGAACTGTATACATGTCGTATAGATCATGCTGTATATGTATTAGAGTGTATGTGCAAGCTTAAATATGTTGGCAGTACCAAGTTACAGGTATTCAACCGCATACTACAACATCTCAGGGCAATAGTTAACTCTGATGCAAATTACCCTGTTGCCCGTCACTTTGAACTTGTACATGCCAAGAACTTGAATCACCTCACCTACTTTGTTATTGACTCCGTCCCCAAGAACATCCGAGGTGGGGACCGTGAGAAAACTCTAAGACAACTAGAGAGCAAATATATTGTTCTCTTAAACACTAGAATACCTAATGGGCTAAATAATAGGGGGGAAGATTTACAAGTTTTTCTGTAAACTTATAACCTCACCCTATGATGCAATCTTGAGAGTAGGACCCTGTTTAATACATTATTTTCCGCTGACCTGTGTAACTCTTTCTTTCATAGTGTTTCTCCCTTTTTGTAAATGCAAAGCTAAATTAAGTTTTAGTCCATGTCCACTAAAAACTGTGTTCTAATCTGATTGATGAAATGGTTTTCTAATTGAAACTATAAAATGTTATTTAGTCACTATGGCTGTAGTGAACTCATAGCATCAGCAGCAATGCCTTACAAATGTTTTTAACTGTGGTGGGTTGATAGCACTAGCGCAGGTACATTGTGATACATGACATCTGTTGTTGTGATTTGTTTCAAATCATTGCATATATGTACACACTGCGAGTATTTCATGCACTTTTTTGCACTTGAGCACCGTTTTTTTCATAACATCTTATGGGGTTTGGTTCATCACTTATGGACATGTTATTAGTAATTTGCACATATGTTTTGACTTGTATAGACCGATGAAGAATATGAACGAGCTTATTTGGCAACCCTTGTACATACTCCTAATGCATTATAGTTTAATATTGGGCTCAATTATGCACTGGCACTTTATTCTTCCGATATGCAAATCTGTTCGGATTTACAATTTTTATCTAAAATAATATTTTTTAACATATGAATTTACATTGTTTAGAATGAGCTCATATGCATATATGTATATATAGTATGTTTTTTGAGTTTGTATTCATTCACATGTGTGCAGCGAAGTATTTTTTCCATGTCCTTTACCCCTGTGATTTGATGTTATTGTTTCTACCTCTATGAGCACAGTATATAAACACCCCCATTGGTAATTTGAGGCCATGTGATCAAGGCCGTTTTTGATGGCCGAAACGCGTCATGCCGATGGCGAGGGAAAAATAAAGCCACCTTTTTGATTCAAACTCTTGGTGTTTTGGAGATCTGTTCCTGATGGTTATGTGAGGAGTCGCATTGCAGGACTTTGTTTCTATATATATATATATATATATATATATCCAAGGAAAAAGCACCCAACTTGGAAAGCCTGCATCGTGGTGTCATTTATTAATCTGAAAGGCAACCCTGCACACAGCCTTCGCGTGCACAGACTTCAGTTCGCCAACATTTCCTTACGCGTTTCGGGCGTCACGGCGCCCTTGTTCACAGGTGCTGGCAATGAGGAGTGGCTGCTCCCCTATACCAAGTCTAACTCCATATAGTGGGCGTATCCCTGCATAGTGCATGCTGGTGTAATGAGTTCTATGTATTCACAGTTCATTGCGTGATAGCATATGCCACAGTCCGCATTGAAATATCTTACCACAGTGGGTGGCTGGGACACACGAGGGTCTGTTGCAAGCTTGATAGTGTCCTCCCAGAAGAAACCACGTTCCATGTTGAGCCATGAATCATCTGCCACAGGACCCGCTCATCCGCGGGAGGGCTTTCCGCGACCTGGGTAGGCCATCCAGTGAATGTGGTTTGCTTCGTTATTTAAATATGCATTATATATATAGCAATTTGCATTGAAGAATGAGTGGATATATTAAACTAAATATTTGGATGCAGGATTTAGTAGCAGTGTAATTGACTGTTTACTTGACCAATTTATAGTGTCTCACTAAATATAGTGGATAGTGACTAAACTGTGTGAATATCTGTATCACTTTGTCAGTTGTTGTTTAAACTGATTCTCCAGTTGGTTACTAGCTATGTGAACATCTGTATTAGTTATTGATTAGTTAACTGAGTAATTGTATGGGAGAGTGAATGTGTGTGGTTCGGTGGGGGGTGTGTGACTGCCCAAAGATGTGTGAATATTTGATTCACTAGATATATGAAGGTAAAACTACATGTTCTAACAGTTGTTTGGGTGAGTGACTATCTTTATGGGTGTGGTGATGAGCAAATATATTTCTCAATGGTACATGTCCAAAGAACTAGAAAAATAAAAGGCAGTGTATGGGTCAGTTGTTGTATATAAATAAGTATACATAAGACTCAATTATTGTGTGAGTGACTGTATGGATCACTGTATACTTGTAATAATGATTTTATAATTCACTAAGTATGACTTACTATCTAAATGAATAGATGAAGTTGTGTTTGTATAAGTGTGTAGCTAAGTAAATATGTAAGGATGATCCATTGTTTGCATAAGTGAGTAGGTGTCTTGACAGGCTTTTTGGCTCTATTTCGGAGTGATAAAGACTTTAAGCTTGCTCACATCTAGGATATGTATTCCTAGCTTGTGTTGGCTCTTTTAAGCCCTTTCTTCCAGACCTAGAAGAGGATAGCTGCTTTATATGATGATAGACCCCTTATTCTAATCCATCTATTGCCTATTGGCTATGCCTTTCATTATTTTGCCTATAGTAGAGGTTGGATCCTGTGGTCCTGACTTTATATTACACATTGGTATGGTTTATGTAGGTACTCTGACAGAGCTAAGGGTTATTTCATCCTTCTCAGGCCTACAAGGCCCAGAACTAGAGAGACTCCATTTTGATAGAGATGAGATGCTTCAAGGGGAAAGGTAATGTTTATAGTTAAGGCTGTTGACTGCTAGGGGAAAACCAGTCAGGACTGGTTCTTATCCGAAGAATGTGTTCGTCTCTTGGGCCCAGACGTAACAAGCAGATGGCCACTGCGGTTGCGCAGAGAGCTCTGGAGCTAGCACAGGAATTCGGTGGGAGGCAGCCCTCTGTTGGAAATTTCCATGAGGGGAGAGGAATCCATATTAGCGAAGTGCAGAAGAGGAGGAGTGGTCAGTTTGGTTCTTGAAGAGTGGAGAGTAGGATGTCTGCTGGAGCTGCAGAATACAGTGCAGTCCTATTGGTTTTCTGGAATGGAGAAAGAAGGCAGATGGTTGCTGAAGCTGGAGAGAGACTATCAGAATGCATTAAAGCAGATGGAGGAGCTGAGGCTGTCAGCTGGAGCAATTGAGCCAGAGGCGTGGAGCTGTGGTGACGGAGGGAGAGACAGAGAGAGCCCTGATCCCACCAGAGTCAGAGAGAAATCTTCCTTCTAATAGGTGAGGTAGTCTAAACTAGTCCCCTTTACACTTACACCTTAATCTTGTCCTTATTCCCTAGGCTACTGCATGTCTAATCCTTTTCTTTCAGCGGTGTGTTAAAGTTCCTGTTAGTCATAGAGACCCCGCAGATCTATATATGAATCCTTTTCTATTGTTATTGTAATAAAGATACCCCAGTTCTTAGTGAACTAGTGTGCATGTGTTGTTATTCCTGCATACAGTGTGTATATCTTTTGTCCCCACACAGTGGAGGTAACCTTGTCTCCTAGTCAGGTATTACTGTTTGAACAGATGCTACCCCTGATCAGGTAAGTGTTAACTGAATAATTAGGGAGAGAGAGGAGCCCTTGAACTGAAAGATAATTGATATACTAAGTAATTCAGCCATCCCATAATATTATTGTAGTAGCAAACCCTTAGTGAATAGTGAGAGAGACTTCCCAACATAGAGACAGAGAGCTGAAGGTATTCATAGGAAACTGGTTGTCATTGGTAAGTGACGTTAGTGAGAGCACTGATTGTGGTCAGTGTGTAGATCCGCCGGATTGTGGATCATGTTGTAAGTGAGTGAGCACCGGGGGGATACGGTGTTTAGGTCCGCCGGATTGTGGACCGGATAAAGAGAGAGCACTAGGGCTGCAGCCTAGTGTGTAGACACGCCGGATTGCGTGTCGAGTGAGCACTGAGGGTGAGCAGTGTGTATACCCGCAAGATTGCGGCTTAAGTGAGCACTGAGGGTAATCAGTGTGTAATGGTAGATAATCAGAACTGCCCCAGGGTAGATTAGTCTGGACCCATGTGGTCGCGAGACTATGAGGTATGAGTGTGGTGTAGGGCATGGATGTCCTTAGTAATCAGTGAGTATTCCTAGTAATCCCAATAGATTTAGTGGTGTTTCTGATGATATGAGCTTGTATATTGCGAGTTCCCTATCCTCAGGTAGGTACCCAGGTGCCTGGATAGATGGGTCCTGAGGAGGGAGGTGGTTACGTTCCGGCTGGGTTGGAGGGGCTCTCAGGAGCTGATCCCATCTGGTCTAGAAACCGGTCGTTACATCTGGCGTAGTCTTGCAGTTTACGAAGCCTGTGTGACCTATTGGCTTGAACAGTTGAGTTTCCCATAAGTTGTGGGGGAGTGCCCTAATCGCCAGTTACATCTGGCGTAGTCGGCTGCTTACGAAGCCTGTGTGCCCTGGCCATGTGTTTGGATAGTTTCCCATAAGTTGTGGGGGAGTGCCCTAATCGCCAGTTACATCTGGCGTAGTCTTGCAGTTTACGAAGCCTGTGTGACCTATTGGCTTGAAAAGTTGAGTTTCCCATAAGTTGTGGGGGAGTGCCCTAATCGCCAGTTACATCTGGCGTAGTCTTGCAGTTTACGAAGCCTGTGTGTTCTGTATTGGTTTTTATCTTGATGGTTTGAACTTGGCACAAAAATTGGCCTATGGGCTTGAACAGTTGCAGTGTAAGGAGATTGCAGTGCATCATGGCATTTGACTTATGCAGGGTGGATGAAATGCTTTTCATCTTGGTGTTTGAACTGTCAGGCTTGAAGGGTGACATTACGTGAGGGAGCCAATTACATCTTTGTGATGGTCCAATTGTACATATGTGTGTGACAAATGCTTTTAAATTGCCCATTAAATTGCTTGCTGCATCTGCTTATGCTGTGCAATGTGAAATGTGTTCAATGTAAAATGACTTGTGGTGTTCCTTGTAAATAGCGCCATGTAAATGTGGCTTGTGAGGTGCATGTTCTCATTTTGACTTGCTGTGTTCCTTGTGAATTGCGCCTTGGATATATTCCTTGTGAAGAGCGTGTCATTTTTTGAACTTGTTGACTTTCTTGTAAATATGGCTTGTGGATAGCGCCATGTGGATATGGCTTGTACAGAGCATGCTATTGTTGCGTTAGGCAGGAGAGAGCTGGATCTCTTTCAAATGCTTGGGGGATTTGTTTTGTAGATGTGTGCACGTGTTATTTGAAAACGTGGAGTGATAAGTTCTTGAATTTCCCATATACTGCAGACATTGGGAAAGATTGTGTTTGAACTGCCAAAGGGTTAATATCTTGAATTGTGACGGCAGTATTTATTTTAACATGCTGTTTAACATGCATGATTATGTGAGCTGACACTAAAAGTCAGTGAGTGTTTAGATGACTGATGGTTTGATTTGACTTTCATAGGTTGCTGGGTTCTGCCTATGTTCTTTGTCAGCTTGCTGACAGAATGGTAACATCTTGTGCAGAGAGAAAAGCTGTGTTCATTTAACATTCTTTTTGAAATGCGTCCACAAATTTGTGTAGATTTGCCTTGGAACTCGTGATTTAATGTGTCTGACTTGCAGGTCGGAAAGTTATAAATCAACCAGTCGGATTGAGATAAGGGTTTGCACGGAGGATGCTTTAATTAATGCGTTAGCGGTTGTGAAGAACGATAATATAAAAACAGACCCATCATAGAATGTGCTTTTAATTAGTGAAATGCAACTGTGTGCTTTTAAAAATAAAATGTGTGTTTTAGAAGTTATACATGATTATTATTTTTTCCAATGCGAGCTGCCCCTTAGTATAGCGTGTGAGAGTTAACCCACTCAGTTTGAAAAATTGCTATTTGAAAATTAATGATTTTGAATCTGGCCCTTTTTAATAGATAAAATACAAATGCTTGCACACTAAATTATGAATTCTTTTTTCTGCCATGCAAAATTACATGTTACCCCTTGTTTTACTTCTCATGTTATTTTCAAAATGGAAAATTAAATGCAATGTTGTTCTAATATTTTTCCCTTTCAGCAGTAGCTGTTTTTATAATAGATTTATTTCAAAATGCTAGCCTGTGACTTAGTTGCACAAATTATGTCCTTATTAACTTTTGGTTTTGGGATGCTTTTCATCACGTTTTAATTCTGCTTCGGTTAGTTAGAAAATAATGGTTAGCTCTCTGGCCTGGGAATAGATCTGTTTTAAATTCCAAAGAATGTGTTTTTCGACCTTGAGTTAGCCTGGCTCCCAGAGAAGGCTGTTTTGTAAAGGAAGGGCCTTTCCCTCTTGGAGCGCCGAGCAGTGCCTGTCTTGTTATTATTGGCCATTCTCCAATTTCTTTCCGCTGAGAAATGTTTATGTAAGGGGGGGTCAAGTCGCTCTTCCTTGCTGTCGGCGCAGACAGCTTCATTGCCTTCAGATAAGGGATCCTTGCACATGCAGAATAATTGGCAGACGCTTGGCCCTTGGAGTTAGATAAATACAGTAGGCCTAAGTGAGCTTCCCTGACTAGAGATTAGAGATGCTTGGATAGAATGGTTGGCAGTAGCCTTGCTCCTGCAATGAGATCAGCACTTGGCAGTGATTCAAAATTACATCGCACTGTAGCCTGGCTTCTGCTTATTTTGATTGGAGCGGATTCAAACTCTGAGCGCGAACATCTTTCTGAAGGGAGGGGCTGTCTCTCAGAGGATTCGGGAGTTGCTAGGCCCCAGCCCTTCTGGCTGTGTATGGAAAAATTAGATTTTGCCCAAACAAATTAAAAAGAATATGATTTAAATTATTCCTTGAATTCAGAATAATTTTTTTTATTAATTAGGAGGTTTTTTTTCCAAAAATAAACAGCACTTGGGGTGCTTTTTAAATGGAAAATTTATTTTTGCTAGATTAATGATACTTGTTTTTTCGTTTCAGGTTGTTGGGTTGTGGTGTTTGGTGTGTGCGTCGGCCCACCCCCCTCCCACTCCCTTTGTTATTTTACTTTTTTGTTTTCATTTTTTTATGTTAGTTTGTTGTTTTTGAAAGATGGAACCAGACCAGACCGGATTGGTGGCGGATGACCAGCGGAAGCTGGTCACTAATGACCAGATCGGAGGAAGTGCTTCCTTGGCACCGGATACAGATGAAGATGAAGGGTGGTGACCTACACTGATGAATCCACAATTGACTGCCTTGAACCCCAATATTATTCTAAAGAACTCATCTTTATTTGGTTCTAATTATGTTTCCAACAGAAGAAGTCATTTTTTCCCCATATTTTTTTTATTTCAGATGGACATTATCACAAACAGGCCCCAATTTAAAATTTCTCATGGCTTTGATGTTTATGCAGTACTATATTTTGCCTTTAGTATGCTATGCTATTCTACACTTGTTTATCTTTCACCTATTATAGTTTTCCTGTTTTCTGCAAAACAGTTTTTGCCAATGAAAGACATGTAATCTTTTAAATGGTGGTGCACACATATGTTCCACAGATCGATACAGAAGGATTGGATACAAACTGTTTCCCGAGTTAGATGACTTATGTCCTTTAACTATTGCCTTTGGCATGGTTCAAATTTATCTTTTGGATATGCACCACACTTAGATAATTTTCTTTCATTTATTGCTTGATATGCATAGTGCTGCACCATCTATTTTGTAGGAATGGGGTTATCTTTATTTTCCTGTTATTACACTTTCACTTTGATTCATCAACTCTTAATTAGAACAGTGGGATTAGTTCCAAGGGTGGTTACCCTAGACTTTAAGTTGTCCTGAGAGGGTGTCTTTTAGTAAAGTTATGTCCTACATCTATTAGTAATGTTTGTCCAGACCTTGAGGACTCTTTGTTATGTTTATTTGTCAGATTTCACCAAATTCTTTCTTAAGTTGCCCAAAGTAGGTAGGCCTCATTTAGGCCCATTGTTATTTTCCTTCCACAATCATGGCCCTACACCAATGGATTTCATGAGTTATCACTAGGAGTTGAAGCACATTTAGTTCTTAAGTTGACCAAAGTAGGTAGGCCTCATTTAGGCCCTTTGTTGTTTTATCATTAGAAGTTGAGGTACATTTAGTTCTTAAGTTGTCCGAAGTAGGTAGGCCCCATTTAGGCCCTTTGCTGTTTTCATTCTACAAACATGTCCCTACATAAATAGATTTCATCAGTTATCACTAGAAGTTGAGGCACATTTAGTTCGAGGGTGCTTTGGTTGGTTTCTGTTGTTATCAGATCAATCTTAGATATGTTTCAGCATTCAGGTCAAGGGTGCTTTGATTTGTTTTCAGTTGGTTGTTTGATTTGTATTCCCTACATCAAGTTCAGGTGGAATTTCCTTAAGTTGTCATTTGTTTTAGAGAGCCTTTTGGTTTTTGGTTTTTGTTGATAGATTATGATGATGTTTGTTTACTTGGATGTTGTTGTTTATAGATGTTCGCAAGATAAAGTCTTAAGGGTGGAATGTCTTGACAGGCTTTTTGGCTCTATTTCGGAGTGATAAAGACTTTAAGCTTGCTCACATCTAGGATATGTATTCCTAGCTTGTGTTGGCTCTTTTAAGCCCTTTCTTCCAGACCTAGAAGAGGATAGCTGCTTTATATGATGATAGATCCCTTATTCTAATCCATCTATTGCCTATTGGCTTTGCCGTTCATTATTTTGCCTATAGTAGAGGTTGGATCCTGTGGTCCTGACTTTATATTACACATTGGTATGGTTTATGTAGGTACTCTGACAGAGCTAAGGGTTATTTCATCCTTCTCAGGCCTACAAGGCCCAGAACTAGAGAGACTCCATTTTGATAGAGATGAGATGCTTCAAGGGGAAAGGTAACGTTTATAGTTAAGGCTGTTGACTGCTAGGGGAAAACCAGTCAGGACTGGTTCTTATCCGAAGAATGTGTTTGTCTCTTGGGCCCAGACGTAACAAGCAGATGGCCACTGCGGTTGCGCAGAGAGCTCTGGAGCTAGCACAGGAATTCGGTGGAAGGCAGCCCTCTGTTGGAAATTTCCATGAGGGGAGAGGAATCCATATTAGCAAAGTGCAGAAGAGGAGGAGTGGTCAGTTTGGTTCTTGAAGAGTGGAGAGTAGGATGTCTGCTGGAGCTGCAGAATACAGTGCAGTCCTATTGGTTTTCTGGAATGGAGAAAGAAGGCAGATGATTGCTGAAGCTGGAGAGAGACTATCAGAATGCATTAAAGCAAATGGAGGAGCTGAGGCTGTCAGCTGGAGCAATTGAGCCAGAGGCGTGGAGCTGTGGTGACGGAGGGAGAGACAGAGAGAGCCCTGATCCCACCAGAGTCAGAGATAAATCTTCCTTCTAATAGGTGAGGTAGTCTAAACTAGTCCCTTTTACACTTACACCTTAATCTTGTCCTTATTCCCTAGGCTACTGTATGTCTAATCCTTTTCTTTCAGCGGTGTGTTAAAGTTCCTGTTAGTCATAGAGACCCCGCAGATCTGTATATGAATCCTTTTCTATTGTTATTGTAATAAAGATACCCCAGTTCTTAGTGAACTAGTGTGCATGTGTTGTTATTCCTGCATACAGTGTGTATATCTTTTGTCCCCACACAGTGGAGGTAACCTTGTCTCCTAGTCAGGTATTACTGTTTGAACAGATGCTACCCCTGATCAGGTAAGTGATAACTGAATAATTAGGGAGAGAGAGGAGCCCTTGAACTGAAAGATAATTGATATACTAAGTAATTCGGCCATCCCATAATATTATTGTAGTAGCAAACCCTTAGTGAATAGTGATAGAGACTTCCCAAAATAGAGACAGAGAGCTGAAGGTATTCATAGGAAAGTGGTCGTCATTGGTAAGTGGCGTTAGTGAGAGCACTGATTGTGGTCAGTGTGTAGATCCGCCGGATTGTGGATCATGTTGTAAGTGAGTGAGCACCTGGGGGATACAGTGTTTAGGTCCGCCAGATTGTGGACCGGATAAAGAGAGAGCACTAGGGCTGCAGCCTAGTATGTAGACACGCCGGATTGCGTGTCGAGTGAGCACTGAGGGTGAGCAGTGTGTATACCCGCAAGATTGCGGCTTGAGTGAGCACTGAGGGTAATCAGTGTGTAATGGTAGATAATCAGAACTGCCCCAGGGTAGATTAGTCTGGACCCATGTGGTCGCGAGACTATGAGGTATGAGTGTGGTGTAGGGCATGGATGTCCTTAGTAATCAGTGAGTATTCCTAGTAATCCCTATAGATTTAGTGGTGTTTCTGATGATATGAGCTTGTATATTGTGAGTTCCCCATCCTTAGGTAGGTACCCAGGTGCCTGGATAGATGGGTCCTGAGGAGGGAGGTGGTTACGTTCCGGCTGGGTTGGAGGGGCTCTCAGGAGCTGATCCCATCTGGTCTAGAACCCGGTCGTTACAGTAGGATGACTTCATATGTGAATAGGATGTTTGCTGGTGTGTAATGTCCATATAGGTGTATAAGTATTTTTGATAGTGTTCTATTGTTCATTGACAGCATGTATGAGTGAATCTACAGGTAAGTGATTAGATGTGTCTATACATCTATGAATCACTGAGTGGGTTTTTAGATACTTGTATTGCTGTGACAATGGAGTCAAATATGATACTCTGTATTTTACAAAGAGTGATGAAAGTTTTTACTAGTGTATGGAAAGGTGTATGTGATTGTCACGTGGATGATGTCATCAGTGATGTCATCAGTAATGTCATTTGAGATGTCATCAGTGATGTCACTGACCATGTCATGAATGATGTAATATGTGACATCATTGGGTGTGGGTTGCGGGTGCGCGAAATATAGTTAGTACAACTAACTATATAGGAGCAATTTCAATGTTTTTGTATGAGTGAAATGTCCAGCTAACTATAACACCCCTAAAACTTATAGTTTTTTGAGTGAATTTTAAAGGTTTTTTAAATGCTAATTCCTAACTATATAAGGCCTGAAACCCATGTTTTTTTCAGTGAATTTCAAAGGTTTTTTAAATGCTAATTCCTAACTATATAACGCCTGAAACCTATGGTTTTTTCAGTGAATTTCAAAGTTTTTTTATGCGAATTCCTAACTATATAAGACCTGAAAGCCCACCAGGAATCTCCAGTGTGCCCCAGGGGACTGCATTGCAGAGAGGTGTAATGAAGCCACGCCCCTTTTTACACCTCTCTGCAATGCAGCTCCCGGGCGTGTTTGCAGAGGGGAAACTTAATCCTCTTGCATAATGGGGGTCCCTGTGGGCCAACTAGCCCACCTTGAACCTGCAGTATGCGCCAGGGGGCTGCATTGCAGAGAGGTGTAATGAGGCCACACCCTTTTTTACACCTCTCTGCAACGCAGCCCCCGTGCATGTTTGAAGAGGGGAAACTAATTCCCCTTGCATGCTGGGGGTACCTGGTGGCCAACTAGCCCACCAGGAGCCTCCAGTATGCGCCAGGGGGCTGTGTTGCTTTGCCCCGGGGGGCGGCAGTCCCCGGGGCAGTGGGGGGGGATTGGGCACCCCCTGCACTTCTTTATCACTATGCCCCCGCAATTTGGTCCCCCTGGGGGGTAAATTTTAAAAAAACATACCGGGTTTAAAAAAAATAATAATAATTGGTCTTGGGGGTCCTTATGGGACCACCTTAACAGGCCTAGGGGGTCAGGGTATTTCTACCCTGTCCCCTTTTTGTGTTCTACACATTTTTTTTTCTGCTTTCTTCTGCCTCAGTCTAATGAGCACAAGATGGCTGCCAACACTCCTCATTTGGAGTGTTGACAGCCAATAAGCATGCAGCTTTCTTGGAAAGGTACGCGCACCGTCTGCGTACCGTACGCATACGTACGCGCATGGTACGCGCACTCTGCGATTTTTCTTTTTTTTTTTTTTTTACCTTTGGGGTTCCTAGTGGGACCCCCTGAGCAGGCCTAGGGGGTCAGGGTGCTTCTACCCTGCCCCCTTTTTGAGTTCTACACGTTTGTTTTTCTGCTTTCTTGTGCCTCAGTCTACCGAGACACAAGATGGCTGCCAACAATTTCTGTTTTGGAGTGTTGACAGACATTGGCAGCCAATCAGCATGCAGCTCACGCACGCAAAGGTCTGCGCACGTCCGCGCACGTATATATAAATATATATATATTATAGTTAACTGGACATTTTACTCATACAAAACCATTGAACTTCCCCCGTTATAGATAGTTATACTCACTATAACTCGGGCGCCCGCATTCCACTGCTGATGATGTCACATATTACATCATTCATGACATGGTCAGTGGCATCACTGATGACATCATCCAGTGAATGTGGTTTGCTTTGATATTTAAATATGTATTATAAATACACTACTTTGCATTGAAGAATGAGTGGATATATAAATATAAATGTGTGGATGGTGGATTTAGTAACAGTGTCATTGATTGTTTCCGTGACTAATTTGTAGAGTCTCACTATATATAATGTGTAGTTACTAAACTGTGTGAAAGTCTTTATTGCTTTGTCTTAATTGCTATGTTAAAGACTATATTTGTTTTTGGTTTCTTAACTGAGTATTTGTATGGGTAAATGAATGTCTATGTGGTTTGGTGGGGGGTGTGTGATTGCCAAAAAATGTGTGAATAGTTCATTCAGTAGGTATATGAGGTTAAGACTACATGTTATAACAGTTGTTTTAGTGAATGTATATGTTTATGGGTGTGGTGGTGATGAAATATTTCTCTCAATGGTACATCTCCATTAAACTTGAAAAAAAGGCAGTGTATGTGACAATTATATCTAATTAAGTATGCCTAAGACTTAGTGATTGTACGAGTCACTATATGGATAACTGTATACTTGTAATTCTGATTTTATAACACACAAAGTGTGAGTTACTATCTATATAAATAGATGAAGTGGTGTTTGTATAAGTGTGTAGGTGAGTAAATGTAAGTATAATAAATTGTTTGCATAAGTCAGAAGAATGTCTTTATAAGTGAATACAATGTGTGCTGGTGTGTAATGTTGAAATAGGCGTATAAGTATATTTGATAGCGTTCTGTTGATTATTCACTGCATATAACACTGAATCCATAGGTAAGTGATTAGATGTGTGTATAGTTCTTTGGATAACTGATTGGGTGTTTAGAAATTTCTATTGGTGTATCAATGGTTTCAAATATGGCACTTTCTATTTTAGAGTGAGTGATGAAAGATTGTACTAGTGTGTGATGAGGTGTATTTGATTGTCACATGGATGATGTCATCTGTGATGTCATCAGTGATGTCATTTGAGATGTCATCAGGGATATCATCAGTGATGTCACTGACCATGTCATGAATGATGCACTTTTTGTGACTTTTCGGTGGCGCAGAAGACTGAGTGATAGTTATCAGGCAAGACTAAGCCACTTTTTGTGGCGTAATCCTGCCTGATAAATATCAGTCCATTTAACGCAGTGTCCTGTATTAAAGGGGTGTGCAATGGGTGTTGCTGGGGGCGTTCCCAGCAGCATCCATGGACTTGAGTAATTTATAGCATCCTCAAAGTCAGTCTTTCAAAAATTCCAAAGTATAGGACATGTAACAAATACTTAAAGGTATGTGAGCACAGTATTGATCTCAGCATAAGTAGACCGACGTATCCCTGCGAACACTGTGGTTTCATTTTTAATAAGCATCCTAAAACAAGTACGCCCAATGACAACGCCCAACCAGAGCATAGTAGGAAAATCACTGGTGCACTGCTCAACTGTCGTTCCCTCAAAAAACACAAACTAGAGGTATACGACCTGATTACAGACAACAAATGGGACATACTGTGCCTCACGGAAACTTGGCTGGACGAAGACTCAGACCCTGAAGTCAGAGAGGCCCTTCCCCCGGGATACGCAATTTGCAGACAGGATAGACCTAAGGGAAGGGGTGGTGGCATCGCCATTATCCATAGAGTGAATATGACATGCTCCCTCGAACCTGCAAATATATCAGATAGCGAAACTGGGTCATTCTCTATCGATATAGACAAAAATACGGTAATTAAAGGCCTACTAATCTACAGACCCCCGGGAGGTAGCAGAAACTTTGCGGATAGTCTCATCCAGAATGTTACCCCATTGGCCATGAGATACAGGAGGTTCCTAGTACTTGGGGATCTTAACCTCCACTTCGAAGACCTCAATAATTCAGCTGCTCAAGAACTGTGCCAAGAGCTGCAAACCTTACAACTAGGAACAGCCTCCCTCCTCCCCACTCATCGGCAGGGGCACCTACTTGACCCCATTTTCAACAATATGGAGGATCTGAAGCAGGACCTTCCCATTCCCCTGCTGTGGACCGACCACTTCCTTGTCCCCTTTCATCTCCTAATCCAGACTCAACATAAAAAAATTCACAATAGTGACAACAAACAACAGAGGAAATGGTCACGTTTTTCCATGGACTCTTTTGAACATCACTTCCTGTTAAGCGGCTCTCCCATAGACCTGGGAGTAGATGTTGACAGGGCTTGCACAGCCCTGGACGGAAACATCACTAAAGCCCTGGACATCACTGCCCCTTGGGCCAATAAGGGTCCGGAGCGACAAACTAAAACTGCACCTTGGTTCAGCACAGCTCTTAGAGAAACCAAGGCAGCTTGTAAGAGGCTCGAACGCGCCTGGAGAAAGAACTATTCACTAGAGGCAAGAGATGTGTATAAAGCTAGCTTAAAAGATTACCATCTCCTAATCAGGAAAACCAAAGCGACCTTCTACGCTGAGCAAATAGAAAACGCTAACTGCTCATCCAAGGAACTCTTTAGGATCTATAAAGAGATCACTACACCTCCCCCCTCTTCAGAGCAGGCTGAGACCTCAGCTCAATCTTGCAATGCCATCGCGGAATTTTTTTACAAAAAAGTACGCGACATTTATACCAGTTTCCCTGAAGATGCCAGATCTGGCTCCAACCGTCTTCCTCCTCAGGAAGAAGCGATTTGGGAGGCAAAGATCGAAGACTGCCTCACAGTATTCCAGGTTCCGACGGAGGACCTCCTGATAGCCATGGCTAAAGGAATTAAATCAGGCTCCCCTCACGATCCTGCCCCTGCCAAATTCCTGGCCAGCGCCATGAGTCGTCTAGCACCTTATGTTGGCCATATATTGTCTACTTCTTTCAACACTGGCAAGGTCCCCCACGGATGGAAAAAGGCAGTCGTGCTACCTCTTAAGAAAAAACCCCACATCAGTGCATCCCAGCTTAGTAACCTGCGCCCCATTTCGCTTTTGCCCTTCTTTTCTAAACTAGCAGAAAAACTAGTCAATCAACAACTCTCAGCACACATAGAGTCCAGAGGCCTCCTGCATACTAACCAATCGGGCTTCCGAGCCCGCCATTCCACAGAATCAGCCCTCCTTTTTTCGACTGAGGCACTGAGGAAGCACGTGGACGCAGGACATGTGGCGGCACTGGTGCTCCTGGACCTCAGCGCAGCCTTCGACACTGTGGCACATCATACGTTGCTACAGTGTCTGAAGAAAGGAGGAGTGACAGGCATGGCCTGGCTATGGCTGGAATCTTTTCTTACCAACCGCAGCTTCTCGGTGCAGCAAGGAGGAGCACGATCCGACACCTTTGACCTTGGTCAAGGAGTGCCGCAGGGATCAAGCCTCAGTCCAACACTTTTTAATTTATATGTCACCCCCGTGGCCATTACTGCGGAACGCTATGGGGTGGAAGTAGTAACATACGCAGACGACACCCAGCTGGTGGTCGCTCTGACCCAACCCTCTGAACTAGCCGCTGCAAACTTCTCAGCATGTCTCCAGGAGATGGCTGAATGGATGGCGAAGAACTGCCTCCGTCTTAACGGTGACAAGACTGAGGTGCTGATTGTGGGAAAACCCCCCTCAGTCTGGACATCTGCCTGGTGGCCGCAGACCTTGGGGCCCCTACCTACCCCCAGCGATCAGGTGAAAAATCTTGGAGTATGGGTGGATTCAAAGCTTGGCTACGACTACCACACCAGACGAGTAGCTGGTGCTTGCTTTTCGATTCTACGGAAACTCCGCAAAACCATCGACCTGCTCCCAGAATCCTCAAGGAAGACCCTGGTCCATGCTCTTGTCACGTCAAGATTGGACTACGGAAATGCCCTGTATCTAGGTGCCAACGTCTCTAGTCGGCGGCGACTGCAGACAATCCAGAACGCTGCAGCTCGCCTGGTACTCCGGCTGCCCAGAAGAGCCTCCTCTAAAAAATCCCTACAAACATTACACTGGCTCCCGATTAACGAAAGGATCGACTTTAAGGCCCTGTGTATTGGCCACAGGATCGTACATGGCAAGGGTCCGGCCTTCCTTCATGACCTGCTATGCCCCTATACGCCCACCCGTCAACTCCGCTCATTAGGAGCAGGACTTCTTGCTGTCCCCAGACACAAGAAAGCCAGAATGGGAGGCAGATCCTTTCGTAATCTGGTGGCACACAAATGGAACTCTCTCCCCCCGAGCTTAAGAGTGGAATCATCGGAGCTCATCTTTCGCAGGAAACTGAAAACATTCCTCTTTCCTAAAGATTAGCCCGTCCTGTTTCTGACTGTCGGAGCAACTGACTCTTCTGACAGCGCGGGGACACACTGACAGTGTAACCAGGCGCTTTACAAAATCAGAAATAAATAAATAAATAAATAAATAATCCAAATTCAAATGTTTCTCAAGAAATGTCATAAACCGTGTCCGTGGGTCATATCTGCCTAAACTCCGATATTGCGAACGATTGAAAATGACTTTTCTTGAGAAACATTTGGACTTGGATTATCATGTCCTATACTTTGGAATTTTTTAAAGACTGACTTTGAGGATGCTATAAATTACTCAAGTCTGCCCGAATTGTGTGGGTAAAATTGATACCTAGTCACTTTGAATAAGAATGTACTTACGTCTTGTCTAACATTTGTAAGAAATATCTAGTTATATGACAACAGGATACCGACATAACTTGAAGGAAATAAGAATGCCCTGTAGAAGTTCTGTTGTACAGAACGAAACGCGTCAGCTGGCTGTGGTACATAAACTTAAGGAAAATAAAAGCATTTGAATATACACCAAGATTCAGCGCTTCAATAAGGACTCTAAGTGATATGATTTGATTGGACTTGTTGTGCAAGTGGTGCTGTGCCAAACTTCGGAATATTCTCCACTACTCTCTACTACTCCACTACTCACTAATACTCACTCTCTACTACTCATTCTCTACTACTCTACTACTCTCTCTCTACTACTCACTCCCTACTACTCACTATCTACTACCCTCTACTACTCACTCTCTACTACTCTCTACTCTCTACTACTAACTCTCTACTGCTTTCTCTCTACTACTCACTCTCTACTACTCTCTTCTCTCTACTACTCTCTCTCTACTTCTCACTCTCTACTACTCACTCTCTACTACTCTCTACTCTCTACTACTAACTCTCTACTGCTTTCTCTCTACTACTCACTCTCTACTACTCTCTACTCTCTACTACTCTCTCTCTACTTCTCACTAGCTACTACTGACTCTCTACTACTCTCTACTACTCACTCTCTACTACTCATTCTCTACTACTCTCTACTACTCTCTACTACTGTTTCTTTACGTCTCACTCTCTACTACTCACTCTCTACTACTCTCTACTACTCACTCTCTACTACTCACACTCTACTACTCACTCTACTACTCACTCTCTACTACTCTCTACTACTCACTCTCTACTACTCTCTCTCTTCTACTCTCTACTACTCACTCTCTACTACTCTCTACTATTCTCTCTGCTACTCACTCTCTACTACTCACTCTCTACTACTCTCTACAACTCACTCTCTACTACTCTCTACTACTCACTCTTTACTACTCTCTACTATTCACTCTTTACTGCTCTCTAATACTCACTCTACTACTTACTCTCAACTACTCTCTACTACTCACTCTCTACTACTCACTCTTTACTTCTCACTCTCTGTTACTCTCTACTACTCACTCTACCACTCTCTTCTACTCACTCTCTGCTACTCTCTCTACTGCTCTCTACTACTCTCTACTACTCACTCTTTACTCTCTATTACTCGCTCTCTACTCTCTACCTCTCTCTACTAGTCTCTACCTCTCTACTAGTCTTTACCTCTCTACCTCTCTACCTCTACCTCTCTACCTCTCTCTGCATGCATACATATAGACACATATATATGCATATATGTGCATATGCATTTATATATATGTATGTGTGTATATATATATATATACATACATATATGAACATATATAATCTGCATATCTATATAAATACAAATATAAATGCATGCATACATATACATATATGCATACATATGCATGTTATTTACATGAAAGTTTGAAAAACACTAATAAAAGCAAAGCTAAAAAGCCACCTCATTACAAACGCAATGGCTTTACCTTAAACGAGGGCGAGATCTATTGCATTTTCAATGCTTGTTTATTTTGGTTCCATCAAGAAGACATTCAGATGTGTCACACATTTGCCATAAATTCTGAATGTTAGCACTCTAGTTGCTAATTATATCACTGTAGTAAAGCTACTGCTCACCAGGGAAGTCTGCTGCTGGAATTCAAAGTGCATGTTTCAGTCTGCATGTCAGAATTTTTTTCATGAAATAGAAGAGGATTTGAGAAGTCACTCAAAATGTGCCCTAATTTTTCTTTCTGCAGCACTAATCATACTTTCTATGGCAAAATGAACCCCCTCCTTTATGTCTTTTTTAAATTAAATGTTTTTAGACTTACCACTTCATTCCAATCAAGATGGCTTCTGGTGTGCCATACTTTTGTTATAAGTAAGACTGTTAGCGCTCTAGTTGGTATTTAGAACACTCTGGGCCATTCTGTCATTAGGCTATACTTGGGCTACATCTGGGTGATATTTGGGCTACATTTGGGCTCTTTTGTCTCTGGTGGCCATCTTGGGAGACTGCATGTCAGAATTTTTAATGAAATAGAATAGGATTTGAGAAGTCACTCAAAATGTGCCCTAAATGTTCTTTCTGCAGCACTAATCATACTTTCTATGGCAAAATATACCGCCTCATTTTGTTCCTTTTTAAATTAAATGTTTTAAGAGTTACCACTTTATTCCAATCAAGATGGCTTCAGGTGTGTCATACCTTTGTAATAAGTAGGACTGTTAGTGCTCTAGTTGTTCTTTAGAATACTCTAGGAGGCTGCAGTAGAACACAAAGGAATCAACTGACAGTCTCTGTCCTTGTTGGATGTACATGTTTTTAGTGAGAATGTCGGACTTCATTCTCACATGACTGAGTAAGATAATGTGAATTTACAGAAAATATGATTTCAGCTTAGCTTATAGATCCCCTTCCAAACCACTAAGGGAAAAGCATGAGATAATAGTTTTCTTTCAAACAGGATTCATGATATCCCAGCAGAAGGCTTTTTCACATGGTAAAATCACCTTAGAACACACCATAATTCCTAAAATGAGCATGGTACCATCAACAAATGATTTATAATGTAACTAAAGTCCTAAAACCTTCTATTAACTGGTCACAAGATGGCTGCCAACACTTCTTGGATGAAGTGCTGACAGCCAATCAGATCTCACGATGAGATGTGTGGTTAGGCTCCGCCCAGATATATATATTTTTCCTTTTGATTTTTACAGGCACTACTGGAGGGATTTACACAATTTAAGCAAAACTGTGTTCTGCGAACCAAACTCTACCTCTCTGCCAAATTTGGTGTAATTCCATTCAGCCGTTTGGGCTGTAGCCGTGTCTAATCGTCCTATGGAAAATAACATGGAAAAAACATATTTTGGGACCCCCCTTTTTTCTCAGCCCCACCTTGACGAATCCCCCTAAAACTTTCAGGGAAGGAGCGGGCCATCTTCTTTGAGAAATTCGCGAAGATTTATCAACCAACGCCAAAGTTATTCCCAACAGAATGTTGTGGATTTCCTATGGAAACTAGGTCCTAACTATATATACCTCTATATATATATATATATATATATATATATATATATATATATATATATATATATATATATATATATATATATATATATATATATATATATATATATATATATATGTGTGTATTCACTGAAATCCATAGGTTTCAGACAAGTTTTAGTTAGGAATTAGCATTTAAAAAATGTTAGAAATTCACTGAAAAAAAACAAAGGTTTCAGGGGTGTTATAGCTAGCTGAACATTTCACTCATATAAAACCATTGAAATTCCCCTGTTATAGTTAATTGTACTAACTATAACTCGCGCGCCCGAAATCCACTGCTGATGATGTCACATATTACATCATTGATGAAATGGTCAGTGACATCACTGATGCCATCACTGATGACATCTGAAATGATAAATATTTTTATTGTTTTTTAGTATATTTTCTAACGACATTTTTTTTTCTTTTTCTTTTTATGTTATTTTTTAAAGTACATTACACATTTTTTGTATTAATTCTTTTTACCTACATTTTTTTTTCATTATTATATATTCTTCATAATATACTTCAATTATTTTCATTATTTTTTCTTTTTTTTGGAGTTACGCACCCTGCTCGTTTACTGCGCGAAACGTGTCTGCCATTTTAGGGCCGCTGTCTAGGATCTGTGTAGGTTAAGCGACCGGTACAACTTTTCCAACGCGGTTGCTATGCGACTTGTGCGCAACGGTTGACGCATATGCGAGATCTACGTATTACGTGACGTGACGGACGTGCGGTAGTGCGTGACGTCATATGCATATTGGACGCGGTGAGTGTGCAACTTCCGTGATTTATTTATTGTTGGAAAACTTTTTTATATATATTTATAAAATATTAAGACAAGAGATTATCTGATGTTATTAACAAAATATTATTCTTTAACTTTCTTTGCCATTCGCGAAGTCACGCTGGATGCGAGCACCATGCAAGCAGGCTGTGTGCTGATTGTGCGCATCATGCGCGCAACCTAAGCGCACTCGATGTGATTTCAAAAACAGAGATTTGATTGGTTCATTATACTTCCTAATGAAACTATTGAAGGACCCCACCCATATGGCTGAGATACCCGCCACCCCCTCTCAACACAATCCCCAAGAATGGGAATACGGAAACGTTTTCTGAACTTTTGGAAGGCGGGAGGGAGTTACCCTCCCGGCCGTATTTATTAAAATATGAAACAAAATTTAAGACATTAAAATAACAGTTTCATATCATGTACAATTTCATTTCCACATTACGATGTTTTGGCTGACCTTAACATATTTCTAATACAAAGGTTCTCCTAGCCGATACTAACATCCTACAAATACATTCTTAAATTGAAATTGTACATCCTAACGTTAAGGGCCAACGGCAAGGTCGTAACCGGTGTCAGATCCCTAAACCAGAACTACCCCCTCAGTTGTGAGGGGCGGCCGCACAGAGGACTGTACCTCCTGTGCACATACCAATTTCCCTTGTCTTGACGGGGGCCCCAATTAACTCGACGCCATTTTATGGTCGTCCGAGGACTCGTGTGAGGTGTCTAGAAGGTAGCGTAGACCCCCCTCCCCACCCCACACAACTTACCACATCTGCCGTCACAGATGTCCTGGCCCCGGGAAATTCCCAGGAGGGGCCCGTAGCCCCTCCTATCCAGGGAGGGGCCTTGACCGCCTTCCCTTTCCTTTCGGCGTCCCATCCTTAGAAGGGACCGCCTCCCCGTTGAGGGGCCAATGGCCACCTCCCCCCGGGCGCTCCCATCCGTAATGGGTGACGCCCCCCCATAGGGATCTTCCAATTACTGCTCACCGATCATGACCTTACCGCCCGACCGAAAAATAAATACGACATTAAACTAAAAAGACTAATTACTAAAAGACACAGATGCTCAAAGTATGAACTGTCGAAACATCACTGATCAACACTGGTGCAAAACTTTATTCGATAAAACATACTGTAAAGAATTATCCACTTTATTGCATAATGAATCACGACTTTAATCAACAACCTGTAAGAAAATTGCGTTTACCATCAAAACTTTATTTCAAACCACTTGCTGTCTTCAGGGGCTGGTGGGTGGGTCAAAATTGGCTCTTCGTTCCGTCTCGAGCTCACGTGCAGCGGGGAGGTGCAGCTTCAGAGCACAGGAACAAGAGGATGCTACCTTGGCTTGTTGCTCCTTATATCCTTCTTCGGGCGGGCGTAAACCCGCCTCCGCCCGCCTCCGCCCGCCTCCGGGGGCGTGGCTGGCGGCTTCGGTGTCTAGGACAACCCACTCTAGGGCGGGAAAAAGCGCGCCCCGGCTACGCCGCTTCGGGCATACCAGCCGAGACTCGCCTCCCGCCCAAGATGGCTTCCCGGGGGGATCGGGGTACTCCACCATACGTTCGGGGGGACCGATTGGTCGCCCCTTTCCATATGGCTGAGATACCCGCCACCCCCTCTCAACACAATCCCCAAGAATGGGAATACGGAAACGTTTTCTGAACTTTTGGAAGGCGGGAGGGAGTTACCCTCCTGGCCGTATTTATTAAAATATGAAACAAAATTTAAGACATTAAAATAACAGTTTCATATCATGTACAATTTCATTTCCACATTACGATGTTTTGGCTGACCTTAACATATTTCTAATACAAAGGTTCTCCTAGCCGATACTAACTTCCTACAAATACATTCTTAAATTGAAATTGTACATCCTAACGTTACATCCTTAGAAGGGACCGCCTCCCCGTTGAGGGGCCAATGGCCACCTCCCCCCGGGCGCTCCCATCCGTAATGGGTGACGCCCCCCCCCCATAGGGATCTTCCAATTACTGCTCACCGATCATGACCTTACCGCCACAGGCCGGATAGTTGACCCCCCACAAAACTCCTACCTAAAGGTCATGCCGTAAACTCTTTAGCCATGCTACGAGGTCTCCTATGAGTAAAGAATTCCCCACCCGAGACAAATGTACCCCATCCTCTAGATACATACTGTCCCCCCTAATACAACCATGAGGAATCGAATGCAATGAACTTGAACGAAACAGTCTACCCAATTTGTTATTTACCTTCTTCACTGAATGATTTATAGCAGACACAGAATTCGCCCCCCGCCACACCTTTCGTGGAATCATATGGGACCATGCAATCGTGCACCCTGGAACCCTTCTCGCCAACCAACTTACTGTGGATAGTATTGCCTCGAGAAGTAGTCGTCTACCAGTGGTCACCAAATCATTGCCCCCAAGATGCACTATGATTATAGATGGCGGTGACCTTGTCCGCCCTAACAAACCCTCGAAAAAAGGTTGAAACTGGTCAATACAGAGCCCGCCCCTTCCGTAGAAGGTCACCCTGTACCCGTATTCCCCAGCCATGTGAATCATGTCACCTACTTTGAATACGTCCGCGGCACGCCTCACGTATGAGTGACCCACGACCCACACCACTTTTTCCTCAGCCGGTGATCTTTGACCGCTAGTTCCCAGGTGTTGGGTCGACTGCACAGTCCGCCCCGCCTCGTAAGCTTGCGAAACTGTAAACCAAACAAAAACAAGAAGCGTGAGTACATGATTACAGCTTCACAACATGTGCAACCGCACATACCTTTTGTAACAATTCGAGGACCAACGCCGCAATTGTTTCACTTTCTCCACACTCAGACCCCTGGCTGTAGCCTCTGTAGCAGCCCCTATCCGGAAGGAATGGGTCCCAAAATCGCCCGGGTTCAAGCCCGCGGACGAAATTGCCATTGCAAGCACCCGCTGGAACTGAAACCTCGTCAGTGGGGTGGCATCAGTGTGTCTCAACAAAGTCCCTCCCCATGATGCCGCCCTCTGCGCCAAATATTCCTCAACGCATACGACGGGGCACATGGGAGATCCGGGCATCCGAAGGACTACTACACTGTCCCCGATCGCACCCTGATCGGTCTTGGACCTGGCAAACGAGACAATCATCGTGTCCCCCTTAACTTGAACGTGCTCTCGGCACAGTCCCCCCCCCCGTATCCTGCTTGTTCCTTGCCACCAGTTCGCTTACCCGCATAGCCCCATGGAATGCTAATGCAAACGCGGCCCGGAATAACACTGTTTCAGACTGGGATGAACATATCGCAGGGAGTACGGACAATAACAGGGCCAACCTTTCCAGACCTATCGGGTGCCTTTCATCTACTCTGCGACCCTCAAGGCGTTGCCACCCACGCATCGCTTTCTGTACTACGAAAGATGCTGTCGGGTCCTGGATACCATGAGCCCGCGCCATGAAGGAAATGGCGGCCCTATGCCTCTGGGCCGTGGCTACCGATTTGCCTGCCTGATGTAAAGACAGCAAAAATTTTACGACAGACTCTTCCTGGCCCCAAAGCTCCCCCCTAGCCGAACCTAAAAAGGACAAATAGGAACGGAACGCCCCTTCATATGCCTTCCTTGTCCTGGTTGCTAAACTCTCTCCCACGAGGTTTTGTAGTTCGGGGCACCGAGAGACCAGAGAGCTTCGGGAAATGGTGCCGCCACCGGGTCCGCTGTGGGCAGAAAACCCCAGAAGGCCTGCATACGGAAACGAGAAAGCGCATCAGCGGCCTGATTAAGTACTCCGGGCACATGCCTTGCCCTAAAGAGCACGTTCAATTGCATACATAGTAACACAATTTCCTTGAGCAATCTCAGAATCCATTTGCATCGTGCTGCCTGACTATTGATACACTCAACCACGGTCATGTTATCAGACCAGAACACCACAGAGTGATCCCGGAACCCCTCAGGCCATGTTTTTAGGGCCACTAGAATGGGGAACAGTTCAAGAAAAGCAATGTTACTCGTCAGCCCACACTCGTGCCACCATGACGGCCACTTTTGAGCCAACCAGTGATTACCGAATATGGCGCCAAAGCCTATACTCCCCGCCGAATCCGTCCACAGCCCCAACTCCTCGGAGGACACCGCCGGCTTGTTCCAGACAATCCGACCATTGAAATCCGCCAGGAATGCCAACCAAATGCGCATGTCCTGGCGAATCTCTGCCAAGAGCCTCGTGCGGTGGTGTCCCTCTTTAAGACCGACCATGGCTTGTGCAATCGAGCGGGAAAAAGGGCGGGCCATTGGCATAACTCTAAGGGCAAAATTCAACTGACCCACAGTTTGCTGCAATTGATGCAAGTTCACCTTGGTCTCCCGAATACATGTTTCAAGCGAGGCCCTGAATTTCATTACCTTTTCTTTGGGCAACCGGAAGCAACCCTCTTCGGAATCGAGCTCTATTCCAAGAAACTCGAGCGAAGTAGATGGCCCCACAGTCTTACCTGGCGCCAATGGCACACCGAACTGATTCATCAGACTACAAAATTCTTTTAAGGCCTGTGCACATTCCGGATCCCCGGCCGCCCCCAGGAACAGAAAATCGTCAAGATAATGCATAACATGCTGAAACCCCGTCATTCTTGTGAAAACCCATTGCAGAAAACAACTGAATTTCTCAAAATAAGCACAAGATATGGAGCATCCCATCGGCATACATTTATCCATGTAATAGCGACCCTGAAACATAAAACCCAGGAGACGCTGATCGTCTGGGTGTACCGGGAGCAACCGGAACGCTGACTCGATGTCTGATTTGGCCATCAGCGCTCCGGGCCCCAGGCGATTCAACATGGCGACGGCCTCATCAAAAGATGCGTACCGCACCGAACACACCTCCGGGTCTATCGCATCATTCACTGAAAGACCTCTCGGGGCTGACAAGTTATGTATTAATCTAAACTCACCCGGGTCCTTCTTGGGGACCACTCCCAAGGGGGAACAAACAAAGTTAGCAACTGGTGGCATGTCGAAAGGTCCGGCAACCCGACCCTGGGTCACCTCTTTCCCAATTTTTTCCTGTACCACGGCCGTATTCTGCAGGACCGACAGTTGGTTCCTACAATGTGCCTTACCCTGAAAATTCCCCACTAGGATGCGGAAACCATACGAAAACCCGTCTCGCAACACCCCAGCGGAGACGTGATCCGGGTATTCATTGAGCCAAGGAATCATTGCCATGGTATCAACCGGGGTAGGTAAAGGCGCCCCTCGGACTATTTCAGACCTGTTTGGCGCTTCCCCTACCACCGTTATCACCCGTTTTGGCTCTGCACATGGACTCAGGATGAGAGGACTGCCCACACCCCCCACAGTCGTGTCTAAACTTGCATGACCCCTGGGGCCTTGTACATTTCCCCCTGTTAAAATTCCAGCAGATCCCTTTTTTACCTGTGTTGCCACTCGACCTTGAGTGATGCTCGTTACTTGCACCCGCCCGAAAGTGCACCCCAGATGAATGGCGGGAAAACTCACCCCCGTTCCCCCCCGACAATGGTGCCTTTAACATGCCTGATTTCTCCATTTTTGCCAGGAAATGGAGTCGTAACAATCCCACGTCAGAGATGTGTCGAACTCCTTGGCCTTCCGAAAGACATTATCATAACAAAACCACTGATTGCCCTCATATGACTGAGAGTACTCCATAATACGTGTCTGGTACACGGGCAACTCGGCCAACAGTTCAGGCCTTCGCTCCCCCATAATTGAAGTGAATATGCCAAACGCTCTGCCCCAGTTACCTATGTTCTCATCGACCTTAAAGGCGGCCATCTTGGCGCGCCAAACACTCGGATGCAGAAACTCTTTTTGACCCTTCACATGCTCGATCTCGTAATGATCAGTTAGCAAAGAAAACATGTTTACATACTTATCAGCCCAAATCTTTTCCTTGACTTCAAACGGAATATGCTGGGCCACTTTCTCCCTTCGTGAGGGTACATACCCCTCCCCCGCAATCGGCAGTAGCCGCTTACCTAAATTAGAAGCTGTAACCGTAGTCGCTGCCGAACTCGTGCCCGCTGCGGTTTCACCCACTGGAGCCTGTGGGGGAACAGAAGAACATGGTGCCTTTGCAGCCGCAACTGCCTCATTACTGCCCTGGCGTCATCTGCCGTGGTGCCCTCACTATCTTTCCCCAACCACGCTGCCAGCTGTGCAGCCAGCTCGGGAGGCATATCCTCCCCGTTCACAGGGGTGACTACGACGGGAATTGGTTGCCCCTCCTTCGGAACCGGGATCGGCTCCTCAGTCGGTGTATTGGGAAGCGCCGGCGGCGCCTCGGGAACCGGGGCCTCTCCCCCAGTTGCCCCCCTCTTGGACCTTTTGCCTCTCCCGCTGGGGACTACTCCCGGCAATGCTGGTCCGACGACTCGCTTAGGGCCCCTTACACCGTTCATTGCCGCCATCTGCTTCTTCATCACGGCCATGTCTTTTACAAGCATGCGGAGCATCTGATCGGTACCGACCCGCTTTCCGGCCTTCTTGCCCGGCATTCTCCAACGATGATGTCTGAAAGAACAAAGACAAAATTACAACGCTCAAAATTGGCTCTTCGTTCCGTCTCGAGCTCACGTGCAGCGGGGAGGTGCAGCTTCAGAGCACAGGAACAAGAGGATGCTACCTTGGCTTGTCGCTCCTTATATCCTTCTTCGGGCGGGCGTAAACCCGCCTCCGCCCGCCTCCGGGGGCGTGGCTGGCGGCTTCGGTGTCTAGGACAACCCACTCTAGGGCGGGAAAAAGCGCGCCCCGGCTATGCCGCTTCGGGCATACCAGCCGAGACTCGCCTCCCGCCCAAGATGGCTTCCCGGGGGGATCGGGGTACTCCACCATACGTTCGGGGGGACCGATTGGTCGCCCCTTTCCATTTTAATCACTCTTATTAGAACTTTTTTTAGGAACGGACCTCCTGAGAAGATCTGCTGCTCTTTCATTTTTTGGAAAGAGAACTCACCAGAGCAAGAATTTGTTCCTGAACCTCCACCAAAGGAAAAACATAGCAGCATTGTCTGGAAATTTTTCACCTTTCCACCAGGCTTAAAAAAGGTGAATTTATAATCAAAATGAGAAGGGATCACTTGTCCTGCTTTAACCTGGGTTTGCAGGAAGCGTACTTCTGTCCCAATATAAAAAACCCTCATGCACGTGTCTGATGTTAAGCGAGAGCGGTATATGTTGATTCTCCGCTTTTAGACTCGTGTGTGCATAATTATGGGGTTAGTGGTTTATGCACCCTCCACCAGGAGGAAAACCCTTGGTTACAGCACTGTGACTGACAAACTCATAGGTGTCCCTTTCTGATTTGGGCGGTGAAAACGCACTGTTTTCTTATCGAAATCGGCTTTTTATGTGAAAAAATGCCCTTCTAAAAATAAGTAATGCCAAAAGAGAAATATTTAGATACATTACGGTTTTGTAATCATTTTGATTATAAATACTTAGAACAAGGAAGATAAACGGATCACGATTTCCTTCTCCCTCCACAACTGATGATAAATTAAAAAAGGTGAATGCAACAAAAGTTACTTGCTGTATATGCAAGGAAGTGCTTCAAGGGGAGACCCCAACAAAAAGTACTCATGCGGAACTGCAAGTATGTGGAAGCACTTGCAATCTAAGCATCCGGTCAACTTTGCAAGGGAGGAGATAAGGAGATTGAGAAAGGTTCCTCCTGCTTCATCAGAAGGCCAGAGTACGAGTGGAGCAACACCATCAACCTCTACTGCACACCCTGATATTCGTCCCCAATTAGGGAAACTTAGAATGAACTGTTTATAATGTGGACGGCTGATAGCATATGGAGAGCAGTTGGTGGATCTGGTGTGTTGAGCTGTTGAGCACCACCATTGTTAGATTTCTTTTCTCCTCTCTTCCCAGTTTTTAGTTCTCTCTTCCCAGTTCTCATTTTTCCCCTGTTATTAAAAAAAATACAAAATCGTTCAAAAAATCCCCCCAAAAAAACAAACAACAAAAAGGAAAAAAAAATGTTATCTTCAGAACTAACTACACTGGTTAAAGAAAGATCTAAACTAGCATGCATGTGTGTGAAAGTTAAGATGAATGTATGTGTAGTACATAATTGACTGTAAAAATACATTTCTGATGTGTTAGAAATGCATGAGTGCAGAATTATAAGAAAGTGCTGCAGCATGACACTGTAAGCTGTTTAACTACAGCATGCTGTGGTACTTCAGAAGCACAGAGATGTAACATATGTACATAAATATGTTGCAACTCTGTGCTTCGCTCTGCGCAGCTGCACAAACTACAGCCATGTGGTGAGACAGCCACCCTTGCACCATGGTGCAACGATGTCCGTGTCAGGTGGAGATTGCTTTTGTGCAGAAGGGACACCTTCCTGCACAAAATCAATCAGTAAATGCATTTTTCTCCTTCAATATAATCTGTGCATTGCAGCATATATTGAATGTGAAAAAATGAGAAGTGAAAACAATTTTCCTCGTTGTGCTTTGCTACACCAATAGGAGGATGGTGTAGCATTCACAAACATGTCCATTTCTGATAAATCTGGAGATGTGTCTTGTTCTATGAGTGTTCTGTGCAAACACGCACAGCAAAACCTATAGAACACCTTTTCCACACAAAGTACTGTGTATGATGAGATTATTTTAACATGGAAAAGAAAAGTTATACAGAATGCCTTTTCCTCACCTTATAAATAAGAAAGAGAGTTAATGGCTAGGCCAATTGTTATTATAGGAGTAAATTTGTGTACTGATAACAAAGAATAACAAACATTTACAACTACTTACATTTTAGGAAACTGATAGGACATAATGATGTACTGGAAGGGATGAAGGGAAGGGATGAGATCTAATATTTTGAAAAAATAAGAGAGGGACCCCTTGAAGTAGTCAAGGGAAATGAGGTACTACCTAAAGTAAAAAATACAATTCCCTTGGCTGCAATGATATCGTAGCTTCCGTGGTCAGAACAAGACAAAATATGGGTTCTTTCACCCAAACACACTTACTGTATCATGATATTTATTCAAAGATTAAAAAACAAAAGATATACACCTTTCCAACATACAAAGAATTATTTAAAAACATAACACATTATACATTTCATAAGAATAACATTTTTTCCTATTCTATCACAACAAAAAGTCTACAGTGACAGTTATCTAAATTCTATTTATGACCAGCATAAAAAGAAAAAGAGACACTATGGCAGTAAACAATGTAAAGTCATTATTTAAATGTTGTGTGCTGCCAACCCAGTTGGAGCAGTGACAACACAAGACAAATGCGACTCAGTTGTTTTCTGTAGATAACTTGTAATTAAAAAACGTTTTCCTGTTCCAGCTTGTCCCCTCACGTACATTTGGATAGATTGAAATGACGTACATGAGCACTCTTTCTTTTCATGAAGTAGTCCATGGTCAATCTGTTGTCTCACTTGCTCATATATTTGTTTTTGCTCAACATTTAGTTGTTCTTCCAAGTTTCCTAAATTTGTTTTATCTTCTTGATATTCATGGTGATTGCTGCTTCGTTTTCAACAATTGGTTGTCCTTTGACTGTCTCTACCAATCTCAGCTGCAATTGTAGCTGCAATTGTAGCTTCTTGATCAATTTCATCATTCAAAATTTTCACATAATTTGCAAAAGCACTGCATTGTATGCTATCTTTACAAGCATTACAGGAATCTTCATAGCTCTGGAAGTAATTCCAGTTCTGAACGCCATGGTTTGAATAGTTGTAAAAGAACTAAATAGTAAAATTCCCTTTTATCAGCAGAGTCACAACTCAGCTTCCTGTGATTAATCAAATTTTTTTTTGTTTGTTTCACCAAACATCCTTCGGAACCAATGACTCCATATTTTCCATCATTGATGTTCTCTGTAGCATTCCGTTTAAAAGTGTAATTTTGCAGCACTTCATAGAGACACAAGTTCTCAAGATGATAACTTCTGTTTGGGTTATATGTATCCATCATATTCATTTTCAAAATATCTGTACTTTCTGGATCTTTTGCTGCTAAAAATTCAATTTCTTGTACAGATTTCAGTACTCAATTTCGCATTGCTGCAAGACCTAGACTCACATAAATGATTCTTCTAGATTTGGAGTATAGACTTTCAGATGATAACAGATCTGAGCATTCATATGCTCCAATTTCTCGATGCGATAACCTCTTCAAACTGAAACTGTATCATTTCTTATTTAGAGTCTTCTCATGAGAAATCTTGTCCCACATTTCTTTCAGTTCTGTCTTTTCCGATTTTTCAATATAAGATGTTACATATCGAGCAACAGCAATGGAATTGTCCGCAACATACTGAATATCCATGTTAGCATTCCACATGGACAAAATGACTGGGTTTTAGTCATTTATGTATGTTGACTTTTCATTTCTTCTTAAGTTGTAGGTAGTTTTTGGAGACTTTCTTGTGATAGTATGTCGCAAAGATGACTTAAAACTGTTCACTCTTCTTTTCGATATTACAGGGCGTGAAATCCAAAAGGACATTTGGTGTAGAACTTGTCCTTAGATTTGTACTTTTGTTGACAGTATTTTCCACATTGGTGGCTTTGGGATCGTATGACTTGTGCTCTTAATGGAAAGGGGCGACCATTCGGTCCCCCCGAACGTATGGTGGAGTACCACGATCCCCCCGGGAAGCCATCTTGGGCGGGAGGCGAGTCTCGGCTGGTATGCCCGAAGCGGCGTAGCCGGGGCGCGCCTTTTCCCGCCCTGGAGTGGGTTGTCCTAGACACTGACGCGACCGGCAACGCCCTCGGAGGCAGGCGGGGGCGGGTTGACGCCCGCCCTGAAGACGGATAAAAGGAGCAACAAGCCAAGAAAGCATCCTCTTGTTCCTGTGCTCTGAAGCTGCACCTCCCCGCTGCACGTGAGCTCGAGACGGAACGAAGAGCCAATTTTGAGCGTTGTAATCTTTCTTTTTGTCTTACAGATATCCCGTCTGAGAATGCCTAAGAAAGTCGGAAAGCGGGTCGGTACCGATCAGATGCTCCGCATGCTCATGAAGGAGGTAGCCGATTTGAAGAAGCAGATGGCGGCTAAAAACGGGGAGGGAGGACCGAAACGGCCTTTGCCGGGAGTAGTCCCCGGTGGGAGAGGCAAGAGGTCCAGAAGGGGGGCGCTTGGGGGGGAAACCCCGGTTCCCGATACCCCACTTGAGGAGCCAACCCCGGTGCCGAAGGAGGGGAATCCGATCCCTGTGGTGGTCACCCCCGTGACCGGGGAAGATATGCCTCCCGAGTTAGCGGCACAATTGGCAGCGTGGTTGGGAAAAGATAGCGAGGGCACCACGGCTGACGACGCCCGGGCAGTAATGAGACAACTGCGGGAAACTAGGGAGGCTGTGAAGGCACCATCTTCTGTTACCCCGCCGGTTCCGGCGGCGGAAAATGCAACAGGCCCAGGTTCGGCGGCAAATGCAGCTTCTGGTTCAGGTAAGCGGCCATTGCCGATCGCGGGGGAGGGGTCTGTACCTTCACGAAGGGAGAAGGTGGCTCAGCATGTTCCACTGGAAATTAAGGAAAAGATTTGGGCGAATAAGTATGTTAATATTTTTTCTTTGCTTACCGACCATTACGAGATGGAGCATGTTAAGAGCCAAAAGGAGCTCATGCATCCGAGTGTTTGGCGCGCAAAAATGGCCGCCTTTAAGGTTGACGAAAACATTGGTACTTGGGGCAGAGCGTGGGGCATTTTTACCTCCATCATGGGCGAGCGCAGTCCCGAGTTGCTGACCGAGTTGCCTATTTATCAATCACGTATCATGGAGTATTCCGTAGCGTATGGGGGCAATCAGTGGTTCTGCTATGACAATATTTTTAGAAAAGCTAAGGAACACGACCCAGTTCTGACTTGGGATTGTTACGACTCCGTGTCATGGCAAAAAATGGAGAGTACAGGAATGTTAAAAGTGCCATTGTCAGGGAGTAGCGGGGGTGAATCTTCCCGCCAATACTCTGGGACACCCTTTCGGACGGGTGCAGGTAACGAGTACCACTCGAAGCCGAGTGGCAACGCAGGTAAAAGGGGAATTTGTTGGAATTTTAACAGAGGTAAATGTACGAGGCCCCAGGGGTCATGCAAGTTCAGACATGAATGTGGGGGGTGCGGGCAGCCATCCCATCCTGAGTCCATGTGCAGAGCCAAAACGGGTGATAACGGTGGTAAGGGAAGCGCCAAACAGGTCTGAAATAGTCCGAGGGGCGCCTTTACCTACTCCGATTGATACCATGGCAATGATTCCTTGGCTCAGCGAATACCCGGATCATGCTTCCACTGGGGTGTTGCGAAACGGGTTTTCATATGGTTTCCGCATCCCAGTGGGGGATTTTCAGGGTGTAGCAAACTGTAAGAATCAACTATCGGTCTTGCAGCAAACGGCTGTGGTACAGGCAAAGATTGGGAAGGAGGTGACTCGAGGTCGTGTCGCTGGTCCATTTGATTTGCCACCGGTTGCTAACTTTGTTTGTTCCCCTCTAGGGGTGGTCCCCAAGAAGGACCCGGATGAGTTTCGGCTGATACATAACTTGTCAGCCCCACGTGGTCTTTCCGTGAATGATGCGATAGACCCGGAAGTGTGTTCAGGGTCGCTATTACATGGACAGATGTATGCCAATGGGATGTTCTATATCTTGTGCCTATTTTGAAAAGTTCAGTTGTTTTCTGCAATGGGTCTTCACAAAGAAGACGGGTTTTCAACATGTTATGCAATATCTCGATGACTTTCTGTTCCTGGGGGCAGCCGGGGATCCAGAATGTGGACAGGCTTTAAATGAATTTTGTGTCTTAATGAACCAATTTGGTGTGCCATTGGCGCCAGGTAAGACCGTGGGTCCCTCGACTTCCCTCGAGTTTCTGGGGATCGAGCTCGACTCGGTAGAGGGTTGTTTTCGATTACCAAGAGAAAAGGTTTTAAAATTCAGGGCATCCCTGGAAACATGTATTAGTGAGACTAAGGTAAAACTGCATCAATTGCAACAAGTGGTAGGCCAGTTGAATTTTGCCCTGAGAGTAATGCCCCTTTTCCCGCTCGATTGCACAAGCCATGGTCGGCCTGAAGGAGGGTCATCACCGCACGAGGCTCTCGGCAGAAGTTCGCCAGGACATGCGCATTTGGTTGGCATTTCTGGCGGATTTCAATGGTCGAATTGTCTGGAACAAACCGGCGGTGTCCTCTGAGGAGCTGGGGCTGTGGACAGATTCGGCGGGGAGTATAGGTTTTGGTGCCATATTCGGCACACAATGGTCGGCTCAAAAATGGCCGTCATGGTGGCACGAGTGCGGATTGACGAGTAACATTGCTTTTCTCGAACTTTTCCCTATTTTGGTGGCCCTGAAAACTTGGCCTGAGGGGTTCCGGGATCATTCTGTGGTGTTTTGGTCTGACAACATGACCGTGGTCGAGAGTATCAATAGTCAGGCAGCACGTTGCAAATGGATGCTGAGACTGCTTAAAGAAATTGTGTTATTGTGCATGCATTTGAATGTGCTCTTTAGGGCAAGACATGTCCCGGGGGTACTGAACCAAGCGGCTGATGCACTTTCTCGTTTCCGTATGCAGGCCTTTTGAGGTTTTCTGCCCACAGCGGACCCGGTGGCAGCACCCTTTCCTGAAGCTCTCTGGTCTCTCGGTGCCCCGAACTACAAAACCTCGTGGGAGAGAGTTTAGCACCCAGGACAAGGAAGGCATACGAAGGGGCGTTCCGTTCCTATTGGTCCTTTTTGGGTTCTGCTAGGGGGGAGCTTTGGGGCCAGGAGGAGCTTGTCGTAAAATGTTTGCTGTCTTTACATCAGGCAGGCAAATCAGTAGCTACGGCCCAGAGGCATCGGGCCGCCATTTCCTTTATGGCAAGGGCTCATGGGATCCAGGACCCGACAGCGTCTTTCGTGGTGCAGAAAGCGCTACGTGGGTGGCAACGCCTTGAGGGTCGCAGAGCAGATGAGAGGCACCCGATAGGTCTGGATAGGTTGGCCCTGTTATTATCCGTACTCCCTGCAACGTGTTCATCACAGTATGAAACAGTGTTATTCCGAGCCGCTTTTGCGCTAGCATTCCATGGGGCTATGCGGGTAAGCGAACTAGTGGCGAAGAACAAGCAGGATACGATGGGGGGACTGTGCCGAGAGCACATTCAGGTCAAGGGGGAGACGATGACTGTCTCGTTTGTCAGGTCCAAAACCGATCAGGGTGCGATTGGGGACTGCATAATCATACAAAGGATTCCCGGGTCTTCCATGTGCCCTGTGGTTTGCGTAGAGGAATATTTAGCGCAAAGGGTGGCATCATGGGGGGGGACCTTGTTGAGACACGCTGACGCCACCCCACTGACGAGGTTTCAGTTCCAGCGGGTGCTTGCGATGTCGATTTCGGCCGCGGGCTTCAACCCCGGCGAGTTTGGGACCCATTCCTTTCGGATAGGGGCTGCTACAGAGGCTACAGCCAGGGGTCTGAGTGTAGAAGAAGTAAAACGTGTGGGGCGTTGGTCCTCGAACTGTTATAAAAGGTATGTGCGGTTGCACATGTTGCGAAGCTGTAATGATGTACTCACGCTTCTTGTTTTTGTTTGGTTTTCAGTTGCGCAAGCCTACGAGGCGGGGCGGACTGTGCAGTCGACCCGACACCTGGGGACCAGCGGTCAGACATCACCGGCTGTGAAAAAGGAGGTGTAGGTCGTGGGCCACTCATACGTGAGGCGTGCCACGGACGTATTCAAAGCAGGTGACATGATTCACGTGGCTGGGGAATACGGGTACAGTGTGTCCTTCTACGGAAAGGGCGGGCTCTGTATTGACCAGTTTCAATCCTTTTTCGAGGGTTTGTTAGGGCGGACAAGGTCACCGCCGTCTATAATCATAGTCCATCTTGGGGGCAACGATTTGGTGGCCACTGGTAGACGACTTCTTCTTGAGGCAATGCTTTCCACAGTAAGTTGGTTGGCAAGAAGAGTTCCAGGGTGCACAATTGCATGGTCCCATATGATCCCACGAAAAGTGTGGCGGGGGGCTATTTCGGTTTCTGCTCTGAATCATTCAGTAAGGAAAATAAATAACAAAGTGAGTAGATTGTTTTGTTCAAGTACACTGCATTCTGTTTCGCATGGTTGTATCAAAGGGGACAGTATGTATTTGGGGAATGGTGTTCATTTGTCCCGGGTGGGGAATGAGTTACTCATAGGAGACCTCATAGCTTGGTTAAAGAGTTTATAACATGACCTTTAGGCAGGAGTGGTTGTGGGGGGTCCGGATAGCCGGTCAACTATCCGGCCTGTGGCGGTAAGGTCATGATCGGTGAGCAGTAATTGGAAGATCCCTATGGGGGGGCGTCACCCATTACGGATGGGAGCGCTCGGGGGAGGTGGCCATTGGCCCCTCAATGGGGAGGCGGTCCCGTCTAAGGATAGGCCGCCGGAAGGAAAGGAAAGGTGGTCAAGGCCCCTTCCTGGATAGGAGGGGCTACGGGCCCTCCTGGGGAATTTCCCGGGGCCAGGACATCTGCGACGGCAGATGGGTAAGTTGTGTGGGGTTCGGGAGGGGGTTTACGCTACCTCTTAGACACCTCACACGAGTCCTCGGACGACCGTTAAATGGCGTCGAGTTCATTGGGGCCCCCGTCAAGTCCAAGGGAAATTGGTAGATGCACTTGAGGTACGCCTCTGTGCGGTTGGTCCCCTCACAAGTGAGGGTGGTATTTCTGGTTTAGGGATCTGACACCGGTTACGACCTTGCCGTTGGCCCTTAACGTTAGGATGTACAATTTCAAGTCAAATGTTTTTGTAGGATGTTAGTTCGGCTAGGAGAACCTTTGTATTAGAGATCTGTTAAGGTTAGCCAAACATCGTAAGGTGGAAATGAAATTGTACATAATATGAAACTGTTATTTTAATGTTTTGATTTTGTTTCATATTTTAATAAATACGGCCGGGAGGGTCACTCCCTCCCGCCTTCCAAAAGTTCAGAACCGTTTCCGGTTTCCCATCCTTGGGGATTGTGTTGAGAGGGGGTGGCGGGTATCTCAGCCATATGGAAAGGGGCGACCATTCGGTCCCCCCGAACGTATAGTGGAGTACCACGATCCCCCCGGGAAGCCATCTTGGGCGGGAGGCGAGTCTCGGCTGGTATGCCCGAAGCGGCGTAGCCGGGGCGCGCCTTTTCCCGCCCTGGAGTGGGTTGTCCTAGACACTGACGCGACCGGCCACGCCCTCGGAGGCAGGCGGGGGCGGGTTGACGCCCGCCCTGAAGACGGATAAAAGGAGCAACAAGCCAAGAAAGCATCCTCTTGTTCCTGTGCTCTGAAGCTGCACCTCCCCGCTGCACGTGAGCTCGAGACGGAACGAAGAGCCAATTTTGACCCACCCACCAGCCCCTGAGGACAGCTAGTTGTTTTGAATAAAGTTTTGATGTGGTAACTCTATTTTCTTACAGGTTGTGATGATTGTCGTGATATTTTTGAATATGCAATAAAGATGGTCACTTTCAGTATGTTTTGCAAATAAAGTATTTTGCACTAGTGTTGATCAGTAATCATGCTTGTAATAAGTTATAATTGTTTTTGTAATTTAGTAATTTAGGTAGATTTGTCGTATTTATTGTCGGGCGGTAAGGTCATGATCGGTGAGCAGTAATTGGAAGATCCCTATGGGGGGGCGTCACCCATTACGGATGGGAGCGCTCGGGGGAGGTGGCCATTGGCCCCTCAACGGGGAGGCGGTCCCGTCTAAGGATAGGCCGCCGGAAGGAAAGGAAAGGTGGTCAAGGCCCCTTCCTGGATAGGAGGGGCTACGGGCCCTCCTGGGGAATTTCCCGGGGCCAGGACATCTGCGACGGCAGATGGGTAAGTTGTGTGGGGTTCGGGAGGGGGTTTACGCTACCTCTTAGACACCTCACACGAGTCCTCGGACGACCGTTAAATGGCGTCGAGTTCATTGGGGCCCCCGTCAAGTCCAAGGGAAATTGGTAGATGCACTTGAGGTACGCCTCTGTGCGGTTGGTCCCCTCACAAGTGAGGGTGGTATTTCTGGTTTAGGGATCTGACACCGGTTACGACCTTGCCATTGGCCCTTAACGTTAGGATGTACAATTTCAAGTCAAATGTTTTTGTAGGATGTTAGTTCGGCTAGGAGAACCTTTGTATTAGAGATCTGTTAAGGTTAGCCAAACATCGTAAGGTGGAAATGAAATTGTACATAATATGAAACTGTTATTTTAATGTTTTGATTTTGTTTCATATTTTAATAAATACGGCCGGGAGGGTCACTCCCTCCCGCCTTCCAAAAGTTCAGAACCGTTTCCGGTTTCCCATCCTTGGGGATTGTGTTGAGAGGGGGTGGCGGGTATCTCAGCCATAGTTGTTTTCTTCTGTGCTTTTGGGTACAGTACATAATGCATATTGTTCAATACAACTCAAAACTCATCACATCTGTTTCAAATTTGGGAGTGTCTTTAATCCATAAGAGCATATGTATATGAGGAGCACCTCTTGCTTGATACTCCTTTCTCCAAAAGAAATACACAACTTCTCCAAAAGGGGGATTTTTTTATTGCAGATAAAAGACATCATAGCCTCAAATCTATGATTGAAATACATGCATACATTAACAGGATCCAAAGAGCTCAATTCTCCAGGTGTCTTGTACTCAATGTTTTTTATATTTGAATTTGCTTCTCAAAGAAATTCTAGTAAATCATCTCAAGCGTACTCAGCACAGCTCAGGGTAAGGAGCCATGTTGGAGTTCCTAAGGTCCGTAGCATACATTTCAGTTCTCCATGACAACAGTACCAATATTCATTAGTCCCACACTGACACGCCATCAAATTAATGAGCTGAGATTCTAGATGATCATCTCTCTGGTGCACTTTATCCATAAAATCTTTTGTAGATACATTTTAAAGATGTATTACAGATTTTAGAATATGGTTGACTGCATATGAAAGTCCATACGAGTCACTTTCAAACAAAAGATGAAATATATAAGGAATACATTGTCAAAATCTTGGATCTTTTGCATATAATCTGTTGTCCGATATTCAGATGCAGGAATCTGTACAGGACGTTCATCATATCGTCCTCTTTTTCCAATTGGGAACATCTGTGGAAAACAACGAGCTTCCAAGCTCTCTTCCCATACACTCATGGGACTTCCTCTTGCTTTTTTCATTTGGAACAAAACAATAGTGTTTTCATATCTTCTTTTGAATTAAGTGGATGCATACTGTAATGTTCATAGATTTCTTCACATCTTAACAAATCCACTTTTTCAATTAGTCCACTTGACCTTTCAGTACCTTCTGCTAAAACTATTTCTTCTTCTGCTATATAAACATTCTTATAGTATGTATTGTTTTTTTATTAAATACAATGTTGCCTTTTGCACTTTCCTAACATCAACTAACTCCTGCCAGATTTTCTTATTCTTAGTTGGCACACCATTAACAAGAATAACTAGTGGTTCACTTTCTACACTGTCTACACCAATAGTTTCAATATTTTTCTTTAAATCTAACAGCATATACACAACTCTTCCTTTTAATCCTCTTTGTAAATCTGAAGGAGGCAATTTACCTGTTTTAGGCTCCATACAACCAATAGCCTGAAACGGGTGTGCACATTGAATGAGAATAGACTCATAGGTATTGAGATCTGTCAGATCAACCAACTGTAAATTATTATGCACAGCTCTAGCAGTCATTCTATTCTCATCTAATTTGTTATAACAATATTTACAAATACGCTGATCAGAACCCAAATCAAAACAATTCTCTACCAACAATTAAGAAGCAAATTCCTTCCACCTATCATTATTTTCTTCTTCACTTTTTCAATACAGATCAACACTCCTAGTCTGATTTTTGTAGTGAGTTCGGCAACAACAAATACAAGAAAAATTTGGTCTTTCGCCTGAAATCACCTTAAACTTTGTAATTTCATTTTCAAACGGTTTTGTACAACTATGTTCAACATTCTCTACAACATTGTCTTCTACTAATGTCTGAGTTTCTTCACTCTCTTCTTCTGGACAAAAGTAACAAAACTCAATATCATCACAAACTTTTTTCACATCTGATACTGGCTCACGTAAAAGAGCACTGTTCAACTCATTTAACTTTAGTGCTGGACTTTTTGCATAAAATAATCTTCCCACTAACTTCGGCATTTGAGTATGATGTACTGCCAACATCTTGAAATGGTGAAAAACACTTTGACATACTTTCCTAGAAAGACAAGCCAGAGAATGACCTTGCAAACCAGTGTGTTTTCTCACTCTGCAAGGGTCTTGTCCTTGAAACACCTTCATCTTTTGTTTAACACTTTTTTAGAATATGCTTGTAAGAAATTACGTAGTTTATCAATAGATTCTTGTCGTTCACTACAAATACTACTACAAACCCAGGTGTACACTGGGGCTTTAGGACGTCTGCCTAGAACTTCATCAGCTATCACTTCTTCTGCATTGCTAGGAACCATTTGCTCAACCATTTTTAACCTCATAAGCTCGACCACTGGTGTCAACTGCATGCAACAAATCATTGCTCTGTAAATACCTCTCTTCATTAAAATAAGGTTCTGAATTTGAACTGTGTTTCCATTGCCCTAAAATAAATCACAAAAATGACTTCTGTTAATTACTCTTTTCCTCTTACTTTTGGGCTTCATTAAATGGATTTGTTTATCTAGTGATCGAATTCTCTTCAATACTAAAATGAAGAGTTTCCTCTTTACTTCAAAAGCCTTTTCAACAATGGATTCAATATGCTTCTTCTTTTTATAAAATTACGTTCTCTTTCTATATTTCTTTATGTGTTTCAGTAAATTATGGACAACTCTGTTGTAAAATAATTGTTAGCAAATTTCTTTATATTGATTTTCTCTTCTTTTGCTATAAGTTGTATCCTGTGTTTTTACATTGCCTTTTTTGCCTTTCCTATTCTCTGCACTCTTTTTTGTGCTTGGAACATTTTCACTGCTTTGCACATTTGCATTTTTTTTCTGAATCTGTTTTTTATGAAGTCTTTTGTTGTCTTACCAGAAATGTTTCTCTTTTTAGTCACATTATGTTGGTCTTCCAAAATTTGTGGTTGAGTTTTTTCAAATAAATATCCTTTTTCTGACTTTTTCTTCTTCTTCCTTTCTGCGGCATGACAACTTTATTTTAACTATAATAAACAGAATCTGTAAAAAAGAAACATAAATAAGTATTTAATAAAAACTTTAAACAATTATACATTTTTATTACTATACAAACACATTTCATACAAATTCTGACTAAAAAACTGTAGACCTGAAGCACAACAGTGAAGGTGATAAGAGCACTACATACATAATGCATAGCAGTTTGAAGCACTCCATAACACTAGAACCTGAATCACTGAATGACCGCATGCATATTTACTAAATGATTACAATACAATAAGGAAAGACACTGAGTGAATTCATAATTGGATCACTTTACTTTAGTACTTTAGACTGTTTAGTACATAGTACATAAACAGTCACTATGGTTTTGCAACAGTACAGATTTAGAGTTTAGGGTAGTGCAGTGTTGTTTCTCTATTGTGGGTAGTCGTGCTGAGGTACTGCTATAAGGTAGTGCAGTAGTATTTCAGTAGTGTAGGATGTTGTGCTGACGTAGATTTAAGGTTTAGGGTAGTGTACCAGTGTTTCTTTAGTGTAGGGGGTCATGCTAGGGGAGTGTTTTAGAGTGTAGGGTACTACACTGGTGATTTGGTAGTGTAGGTAGAAGTACTGGGGTAGATTTAGGGGTTAGGGTAGTGCAGTGGTCTTTGTGTAGTGTAGGAGATCCTACTGGGACTGTGTTCTAGAGTAGTGCAGTGGTGTTTATATAGTGTGCAGGATCAGCCTAGGGATAGTGTTTTAGGATTTAAGTGCAGTGGTGTTTGTGTAGTGTAGGGGGGTCATGCTGGGTAGTGCAATTGTGTTTGAGTAGTGTAGGAGGTTGTGCTGAAGTACTGTTCTAGGGTAGTGCAGTGGTGTTTATGTAGTGCATGGGGTCATAATAAGGATAGTGTTTTAGAGTTTAGGTAGTGCAGTGGTGTTTGTGTAGTGTATGGAGTCCTGCTGGAGTAGTGTTTTACGGTAGTTCAGTAGTGTTTGGGAAGTATACGGAGATATGCTGGAGTAGTGTTCTAGGATAGTGTAGTCGTGTTTGGGTAGTGTAGGAGATCGTGGTGAGATAGATTTCATGTTTAGGGTAGTGCAATGGTGTTTGAGTGGTAAACTACCATTACTACGCAACTTTTACTATGAACTACCTTTACAACAAATCTTTTACAACGCAAGATCCTTCACAACGCATGCTATTACAATGCATGCCATTACAACGCAAATGCCATCACAACGCCAATACAACACAGATGCTATTACAACGTAAGTATGGGTAAGTTATCTTTTTTTGAAAGTTTTTTTTTATCTTCACTCACCCTACTTTAACACCCCCTTGGAGTTAGAATAGTAATTATTACTCCTACACTATCCAGCACTTACCCTACTTTAACACTCACTTGGAGTTAGAATAGTAATTATTACTCCTACACTATCCAGCGCTTACCCTACTTTAACACCCCCTTGGAGTTAGAATAGTAATTAATACTCCTACACTATCCAGCACTTACCCTACTTTTACAACCCCTTGGAGATAGAATAGTAAATATTACTCCTACACTATCCAGCACTTACCTTACTTTAACACCCCCTTGGAGTTAGAATAGTAATTATTACTCCTACGCTATCCAGCACTTACCCTACTTTAACAACCCCTTTGAGTTAAATAGTAATTAATACTCCTACACTATCCAGCACTTACCCTATTTTAACACCCCCTTGGAGTTAGAATAGTAATTAATACTCCTACACTATCCAGCACTTACCCTACTTTAACACCCCCTTGGAGTTAGAATAGTAATTAATACTCTTACATTATCCAGCACTTACCATACTGTAACACCCCCCTGGAGTTAGAATAGTAATTAATACTCCTACACTATCCAGCACTTACCCTACTTTAACACCCCCTTGAAGTTAGAATAGTAATGAATACTCCTACATTAACCAGCACTTACCCAATTTTAACACCCTCCTGGAGCTAGAATAGTATTTACCATTCTTTAAAAATACACAATATTTTTTTTAAAGTATTACTTCCTTACCCTTTAAAAGTTTTGAAAGTAATTTTTAAAAATACTGTTAATAAATTTATAAATGAAAGAAGCTTAAATTATTTTAAAAAATATTTAAAAAATGTATTATGTTTTTAGAAGATTTACCTTATTTAAAAAAAACATTTAAAACATTTTAGATTCTTTATAAATATTTTTTTTAGTTATTTGAAAAAAAATTCTCATGCTTTTACCTTGAAAGCAATGTCATGTTTAGTCCTACATTTATTTTCATAGATGCCTATGTGTTTGCCGCGTGTATCATTGCTGACTTCATTTGAAGATAGTTGCTGGATTGAACGGAAGCAAATGGGAGCAGCATAAAGGTAAGAATAATATTTATTAAATATTAGCATGCTTAGATTATTACTAGTATAATAAATAAGAAAGAAAAAAAAACATGGAATGCGAGACTGTTTTTTCATTTTTTTAAAAAATATTTTTAATTAAAGAATATTTTTTAAATATTGTGTATATTATTTGAAGGATGTTTATGTATTTTATTACATTAGAAAAACTTTTTTTAAAATGTATATTTCTTTTAATAATAATAAGAAATTAAATTGCGCTTTTTCTTTTTTCATAGCTCCGGATGACGTATACGCGTAGACGTGATTCATCGCGGCCATATTGAGGAGCGTCCATGGACTGAGCAGAAGCAAGGGGAGCTGCGCTAAGGTAGGAAAGTTTTCAAACTTTATTTATATTATGAAAGTTGTTTAGAGTAATATATTTTGCAAGGAGAGAAGAGGGAGGATTAGTTATTAAATAAAGTTAGGTCATTTTTAGCTTTTTTTGCATGTCGCCGATCATGTTGCTACAGTATGCCGTTGTCGGGTCACGTGTATTTAGTTTACAAAAAAGTACATTTATTTAGAAAATATTAGTAATATATATAGTACGGTAAGAAGTTGCTGTCGCATGTTTTTTTTTATTCGATAAATTTGGATTCGAAAACACCGGACACAGAAGAAGATCGATTTTTTGGGATTGATTTTTTTTGCAAAAAGGGATTTGCTTTTTTTTCTTATTTCTGGAGTCGAGATTGTTGCATTTTTAAGAAGATCAGAATTTAATAGAGAAGAAAGAAGATGGATCGCAATTTCTGGGGGATTTTCACCACGTTTTCTGTTGGATTTGGAGAAGATTTTTAAATTGGGTTTTGTTTGCATTAATCTTATTCAAATGGTGTCTTTTACATTCGAATGGATTACCACTTTGGGAGATTGTTTTTTTTATGGATTTGGAGTAAATGATGGATTACAACAAAAATGGATATGGTTTGGAAATACAAAGAATAGGAGAGAAAAAAGAAGACATCAAAGGTAAGGTGACCCGACTTTTTAATTTGAAAAAATATTTTAGAAAAAAGTCAATTGAATTGCATTGTTTATTTAATTCAGGGCAAAACAGGAAATTGATGGTGTAGGTAGAGTTAGTAATGTAGTATTTGAAAATTGTTGTAATGCACCCAATAGTCTTTCAGACATTTCTTTTGATCTTTTAGAAATCCGTGGCATCAGACTACCTGTTAATGCTTCTGACATTCTCATTTCTTGAAAACTTTGCTCCTTCCTCAAAGTTTCCAAAAAATGAAAAAGTTAGGGTGAGGTTTTCCAATTGTGTGGTTTAAGGAGTTGTGCCATCCCTCTATGGCATTGTTTGTCTTTACTCCTCCTTCTAAGCAACTCGTGTAGCGGTTTCACCACTCCACATGGAATCGTGGTTTCCTCCTGCGACCCGATCGGCTTAGATGCCCAATCCATGTGTCTTTAAAATAATTTAGTAAGGGTGCCAATTTTTCTTCGTTTGCTGTTTAAAAGTCTGATTCAGTAATTGCAGTGTAGTACTCATCTACACTTTTAGGACAAACGAAGCAAAGTGCTGTTAGTTTTTTTAATTCAAATTCTAGTTTGCTATCAGAAGAATAATCCACAACTAGGGATGTTTTTTGTATTTTACGCCAAAATGCCTGGGAAAAATGGAAAAAACATCCCTGAATTTGGGTATCCATGAATGTTTTGGTTATAACATTTATCATCGCGAATTCAAAATCTATTATTTTCCTAGGAATTCTGTTAGATGTTTTAGATTTAATCTCTGTCAAAAGTTCAGTGTATGTTGTGGATTGTTTATCAGGTAGCAAACTATAAACTAAGGGGACTACAGTATTGTTAATTTTAGCATGAATAATGTACATTTGGGTGAATGGATGGGGCGTGCTTTTAAATGTCCCATCCATCATCCAAATTTCACTAGTCTCTAACTTGGCTAGATTACGGGGTGTGCTAAAGATAATTATTCGTTTTTGAGGGTTTTGGTTGTCATGCAGGATGAAAGGTTCGTTCGATATAGGAACAGAGAGTTCAGGTGGAATTAGAATATCAGAGAAAGTTTGTGGTATAACTCTTTGTGGGTTACTTGCCTGTTTTTTGCGTTGAATAATTTTTCTCAGATTGGGTATGATAGGCATACTGCTAGCAACATGACTATGGACATGGTGAGCAACCTCCCTAAAAATAAAACCAGAGGAGTCATTAGAGGTGTTTGCAATATCTTTTGTTTCATTTATTGTTTCTCTTACTTCAATCTCCATTGCAGAGGCAGTGTGGTTATGCTCAGATGTTTTAACAACTGTGTCACCAAGAGTAACCGCTCTGCCTTTGCAATGGGATGAGTAGTATTGCACGCACCTCCAATGTCTCCTTGGTTCTGTTATTCTCTCCTTGCAATATATGTACCCTGCATGTTGTAGAAGTCGGTTTCCATTGCTGGACGTTATATAGTGTGCTGTTTTATTTGTTGACATTCTCTGAAATGATAAGAAAATGAGAAAAAAGTTTTAGAATTATTAATATATGACTTTTTAGAACACTTTTCATGGAATTCAGAGTAACTTGACCATTTTTTAACTTGTTTGTTTCTTTTTCTCAAAAAATGATATAATTATTTTCACCTTTAACAACTGTTGCTTGTTCATTGAAATTGTTTTTCTGGAATTTCTTTCTTTGGGTTCACATGGCACAATGTTAATCTGAAAGAAAAATGTTCAAATATATCGTAATTGATAGATTTATTTTTGTGTTGTTACTCTGTCTGGGGAAAATGTTGTTAATTTTTTATTCACATTTTGCTTTTATATATTTACCTTGTTCTTTAAAACTTTGATCTTTTCAAGAAGGTGGATTTATTGGATTTTGTTATTTGGATGGTTATTAGGTCACTGTTGCTTTATCTGAGATGTTTTTGTAGATATCTGTAGTAGAATTCAAAAAATGAAAAGGCTGTTGATTTTTTAAATATTATTTCCATATTTTTAGGATTTAAATTGTTGCTGCATTAAAAGGATAAAATGCTTGACAGTTTTGGTTAAAATGCATTTCTTGGAAGAAAATGTTTAGAATTCTTTTTACATATTATTATACATTTTAAATTACTTTTACAGGTGTATGTCTATGTTGCTGAAAAAAGATCATTGATTTTTCAGATTTATTTACCTTTAATTTTGGCTTTTCGATGTTTGAATGCTAGTCCTTTTCTATTGAAGTTGGTCTTTTGTTGGATGATTTCTTTCACAGTTGTTTGTGATGGTAATTTTTATGTAGATATCTGTACTGTAAAAAAATATATAGGTTGTTGAATGTTTTAATATTATTTCCCTATTTTGGGGTGTTAAAAAAAAGATTATTTCATCCTTAAAATGCATGGCATTTTTTAATTAAAATCAAAAATGCTAACAACATGTTCCTCATATTTTGTTTTTTTTAAAGGAATTTCACATTTTATTTTTAGGTTATAATATATGCGGTGAAAATATGATAAATTTATTTTGCAATCAATTATCAGAAATAAATGTACCTTTTGCTTTTGCTTTTAATGTTGTTTCGAAGATGGAATCATTTTTCTTTAAGTTGGTCCTCTGTTCCTCTTTTTTTCAGGGTTGTTTTACATGTGATGTTTTGGAAGATATCTGTAGTAGATAGTATATCTTTGTATAACTAATTTATCCAAGTTTTATACCATTAATAAAAAAACACATCTTTTCTCAAAAATATTACATAATTATTATTTACAGAAATTGTTGCTTTAAAAATGGTAAATCTGTTGTTCATTTCTTATCCGTATGAAACTTCATTAGTAATGTAATGTCTATTGCAGAGTTACCAGTAGCGTAATTTACGTCTGCTCTCGCTCGTGGTCTAGAGACTACTGATTTCAAAATAGTGGCTTAGCTGTATTCATAGTTTTTGGTGTGTTGCACCATTATTTTCTTGTAAATAATCATTTTTAACAATTTTTTTGGTGTTTTCGTTTGATCTGAGAATGTAAAATTTAATTTATTTATTAAAAAAGTGTTGTTTCAATGTGTTCATTTCAGTGTATTCCTCCATTTTGTTTGCTGTGGGTTTTATTTCATTTCATGAAAACTGTTGTAGGACTCCGGCGTGAGGAAGGTTATAAAATGGTGGTTCCTTTGAATGTCCTTTGTTTGTTTTTATAGATGGAGTTACTTTTCAGCGTTTTGTTATTGTTTGACATTAATTTTAAATATAATTGCTTTTCTGTGTTTCTTTTCGAATTTTGGATTTTTTTTGTTACTCGAACAATACTCGTTTATTAATTTTAATACCCGAGTATTCATTTAGTTTATATTGGTCGTTTTTCGATAAATATGTGCTCATTTGGGTTCACCGTTTTAATACACTTCCTCACACAAAACCCCTATTTTCCCTGCATCCCGTGCCAGGAGTTAGATTACAAAATTTGGTGCGTTGTAATGGTATGCGTAATATAGTCTTGCATTGTGATTGCATTTTTAATGCATCTTATATAATTTGCGTTGTAACGGTATGCGTTGTAAAGACATTCGTTGTAATAGTATTTGTGTTGTTAAAAAATGCGTTGTAATTGAATGCGTTGTGAAAGCATGCATTGTATTATCATACATTCGTTTGAGTATTGTACAGGGTTGTGCTGGGTAGTGTTTTAGTGTTTAGGGTAGTACAGTAGTGTTTATGTAGTGTAGGGGGTCATACTAGGGGTAGATTTAGAGTTTAGAGTTGTGCACTGGTTTTTGTGTAGTATATAGGGTTTTGTTATGGTAGTGTTTTAGGGTAGTGCAGTAGTGCTTTGGTAGTGTAGGGGGTCATGCTATTGTATATTTAAGGTTTAGGGTAGTGCAATGCTGTTTGGGTACGTGTAGTGGGTCTTGCTGTTATAAGAGAGTTTAGGGTAGTGCATTTGTAAATAGGTAGTGTAGGAGGTCGTGCTGAGGTAGGGTAGAACAGGGTCATGGTAGGGATAGCATTTTAGGGTTTACGGTAGTGCAGTGGTGTTTGTGTAGTGTAGGGGATCTTGGTAGGGTAGTGTTCTAGGAAAATAAACTGTTTTTTGGGTAGTATAGGAGGCTCTGCTGGGGTAGATTTAAGCTTTAGAGTAGTGAAATGGTGATTAGGTAGTGTAGGGAGTCATACTGGGGTAGTGTTCTAGCATAGTGCAGTGGTGTTTATGTACCATGGAAGATCATGCTAGGAATAGCGTTTTAGGCTTTAAGGTAGTGCAGTGGTGTTTGTGTAGTGTAGGGGGTTGTGGTAGGGCAGTGTTATAGAAATTAAACTGGTGTTTGGGTAGTGTAGGAGGTTCTGCTGGGGTAGATTTAAGGTTTAGGGTAGTAAATTGGTGAATGCGTAGTGTAGGTGGTCATGCTGGAGGTAGATTAAGGGTTTAGAGTAGTGCAGTAGTGTTTGAGTAGTGTAAGAAATCATACTGGGCGAAGTGTCACTGCAAGACTACATGTACGTATTTGTCTGCAAAAACATCAAGCATGCATTATATATATTTCAGAACTGCATTTTACTATTAATACTAAACTCATTTTAGTAGTATAGGGTGTTGTGGTAGGGTTCTAGGAAATAAAATGGTGTTTGGGTAGTGTAGAGGGTAATAAAGTGGTGAATAGGTACAGTAGGTACTCATGCTGGAGGTAGATTAAGGGTTTACAGTAGTGCAGTGGTGTTTGGGTAGTGTAGGAAATCATACTGGTCGAAGTGTCACTGCAAGACTACATGTACTTATTTGTCTGCAAAATCATCTAGCATACATTCCATATATTTCAGAACTGCATTTTACTATTATTACTAAACTCATTTTGGAAACACATAACCAATGACTATTTTCTAATTCTACCAAAATGTGAGAACACAATACGCTTTTAACCAATAACATGTCGGGAAACACATAAACTACCAAAATGCTTCCCTCAGAGTGATTTCTAAATGCACAGACTCACTGTGTGGTTCTAGTCAAATAACAATTATTCTTATAAATACAGTACTAGGATACTATAGTAGTCTTTGGGTAGTGTAAGGGGTCCTGTTGTGATGGTGAAATGGTGATTAGGTAGGATAAGGAGTCATACTGGGGTAGTGTTCTAGCATAGAGCAGTGGTAATTATGTACCATAGGAGATCATGCTAGGGGTTGCTAGTTAGGCTTTAAGGTAGTGCAGTGGTGTTTGTGTAGTATAGGGGTCGTGGTAGAGGGGTGTTCTAGGTAATAAACTGGTGTTTGGGTAGTGTAGAGGTTCTGCTGGGGTAGATTTAAGGTTTAGGGTAATAAAGGGGTGAATAGGTACAGTAGTTACTCATGCTGGAGGCAGATTAAGGGTTTACAGTAGTGCAGTGGTTTTTGGGTAGTGTATTTATTTATTTTTATTTATTTTATTTAAAGAGTTTTATATAGCGCTGGCTAGGCCCGAAGGGTTCAGAGCGCTTTACACGAGAATCAACTATGTACCAGAAAAAGTTCAACAATTACACATTACATCAAAAAATAGGCAATACAATTAGGAGAGGAGAGAAAAGAGAGAGAAAAGTAGTGGATGGGGCAGGGGAGGTGAGAATGGAAGGATAAGGGACAAGACAACAGGAGAGACGAAAGGAAGTCTGTCTAAAGACCGACTGGGTAGGTGATGACCATGGGGGGAATCCACGGCCCATCTCCCCTATACCTAAACCAGGTAGCTCCATCGGGCATCAGACAAAATAGTTCAGCCTCAATACATTGAGATAGGAGAGAAGGAGAGACATAAATAGAGGGAGGATGCGGGAGGAGACGATAGGAGAGACGAAAGGAAGTGCAACAATGTGGTTCAACAATATAACAGAAAAAGATCAACAATTACACATTACATCAAACAATCAGCAATACATTAGGAGAGGAGATAAAGGAGAGAGAAAAGCAGTGGGGGTAGGGGTGGTGAGAAAGTGAGGATAAGGGAAGAGACAACAATAGAGCCGAAAGGAAGTCTCTCTAAAGACCGACTGGGTAGGTGACGACGAAGGAGGGAATCCACGGCCCATCTCCCCTATAGCTAAACCAGGTAGCTCCACTGGGCATCAGACAAAATAGTTCGGTCTCAGGTGGCGAGGGAAGTAAGATGTTGAGGACAGTGCACTCTTGCTTTGGTTAACTCTCCTTTTGTACTCCGGTAAAATCTTATAAGGTGATTGGAAAGTAGGGGTTGAGGTTGAGGTGGCCAGCGGGCGAGCAGAGAGGCAAACAGCAAATAACCCAGGCGGACGTTTGTGGTCCGAGCGAGCAAGGAATTGGCAAACGAATAAAGAAGAGTAGGCAAACTTTGAGGCGTTGAGGCAGTCAAAAGGGGGCAGCAAGAGACGCCGGTAAACAGGTGGCCCAAGCAGATGGCTGTGATCAGGAAGCGATTGAGGTGGCCAGCAGGGGGCAGCGGGAGATGGGGAGTAAACTGTAACCAGCACAAGCAGACGGCCATGTTACAAGTGGAGCAACAGGGAAATGGGCAGGAGAAAGAGTTGAATAATCAAATCTTGTGGCAATAGAATAAACCAGAAAAGTCAAACCTAAAGTCACGTTGCAGGGACATAAGAGATCCAATGTATAACGGTGGTCCTGCTCTGAAATGCTGGCCGCACCCAGGGGGTCGAGGCAGATGGACAATGTGATTTCATCACAGCTGCAATGGAAATATGGGGGAGTGAGAGAAAGGCCGCAGGAGATGGCAGAAAACACAGGTGGTGGAAGGTACACACTCCCTCCGTTCCCTCCTCACTCCCGACAGCAGGCGACCCACCCGCCCTTGGGGCAGCCGAGCTGGCCTGCACTGTGTTTGTGAAATGGCGGCTGACCCCAGGGGGCCAAGACAGGGCGGTTGCAGAGGTCATGATGGGGGATACCAAGAGGAAATGGCTTCCTTTCGAGGTCTTCAAGCCGGGACTGAACACCGGCAGCAGGAGTCGTGGGGGCCGTGGAAAACAGGCCGAAGCAGGCCGCTTGAAGAGGCCCGGAAGGAGGCTTCAGAGAGGCCTCTTAGTGAGAGTTTCAGGCTGGGACTGAACCCCAGCTGCAGACTTCTGGTGTCGACATGAAATGGGAGTCGAGAAGGACGGAAACCATTGCAGCAGCAGGCCGTACCTTGGCAGGCTGCAGTGGCCGCACTGAGGAGAGAGGCTCCGGATCTGGGTGTAATTTCGAGTAGCGAGGTTCTTATGGCTGCCAACACCCATGCAGATCAGCAGGGTGGCGACTGGCATCAAGATGAGACAGGAGCTAAGGAGAACGGAAAACACAAGCAGCAGCAGGACGTACCTAGGCTAGCTGCAGTAGCCGGTGGTGATGATAGAGGCTTCGGATCAAGTTTTTAATTCCGGGCAGCAGGGTTTTTATGGCTGCCCACACCCACGCAGATCAGCCAGAGTGATCGAGCTCCAATCAAGGGTCCGGGTCCTCGAATGGATTCTCCCGACTGAGAGGTAACGATCATACTGTTTATCCAGATGCCAATGCTGGAAAATGACAAACCCAGAAGACGGAGCCTAAAGGGTTGAGCGTGGGTCGCATCCAAGGGACGATCAAGCCTGCGAGTGCCAACTTATTTGTATGCAAAAGCATCAAGCATACATTCCATATATTTCAGAACTGCATTTTACTATTAATACTAAACTCATTTTGGAAACACATAACCAATGACTATTTTCTAATTGTACCAAAATGTGGGAACACAATATGTTTTTAACCAATAATATGTCGGGAAACACATAAACTACCAATATGCTTCTCTCAGAGTGATTCCTAAATGCACAGACTCACTGTGTGATTCTAGTCAAATAACACTATCCCTTCTATTTTACCAAAACACATTTCATAGTGTAGAATGAGTACTGAATTTTAATTTAGAAACTTCTTTCATTTTGCAAATACATAAAGAATAACTGGTTTCTAATTCTACCAAAACTTTACAACAGCATATTAATCTGTGTGCAAACACATAAAATAAACAAATTCTTATCTCAGAATACTTTCTAAATGCACACACACTCACAATAAAATTCTAGAGAAAAAAAGTATCCCTTGCACTTTACCAGGACAAACACATTACTCTGATGATTAAAAACAAAATGCACCACATACATTCCCTCACAAAATAATAACTCACCTTTCCAATTGTTTTGTAGATTAAGTATGTCAGTCACACAGCATATTTTCTTTTTCAGAATCTCTGTTTTCAACACCTCTCACCAAAACCATAGAATGGCAGAGTTTACCGCTCATTTGCAACACATATACTCCTTCACATCAAACCACATTGCTTCCCACATTAATTCAAAACCAAACACACATTTCTATTAGTTAGACATTTCAATCCTTTCCAAACGACATATATTTGAACCCTGCCCCCATTCTGCCTACTGCCTGTTACCACAGAAACACTTCATGAAACAGTTAACTGAGCACACAAGTCAAAAGTTCATCACACAATGTTGCTAATGAAAACAGCAAGTCTGCTTTACTTCTCAATGTACCAGCTTTTCCTACATAATGTTCCTTTTCAATCACTTTCTGATAACCAATAAGAATCATGCTTTTAAAAACACAAAAGATGCACCCTAGTTTTAAGAGTAGAATGTTGTCAAACAACCAATCATTTCTTTTCTTTTTTCAACAGTGCATCTTATCCACCATTTTAGAAAAATCTTAGGGGGTCATTAGGATGTCGGGCGGACTTAGTCCGCCCACCATCCTATCGTAATTCGCCATAAGGTTGGGGGTCCCGTGGGGGGATTAGGATGCGCCTGCCACTGTGGCGGGTGCATACTGCATTTTTAGCATTGTGGCAGGCGGTGCTCTCAGCACCGCCTGCCACAATGCTAAATATGCATATATGCATTTGCATTAACAAAGCGACAGGCACCGTGCGGTGCCTGTCGCTTTGTTAATGCAAATGCAGCGGGGTACCACTGGTCCCCCCCCTCTTGTGCACCCCCCACATGTACTTCACATTTCATTGACTCCAACCACACAGTTGAAGAGTTAGTGGACAATAATAGAAATGTTAATACACAAAAATGACAATGTGGAACGAATTTTGTTTGAAAAAGAACAAAGATGGGTGGACCGTCTAAAAATGAATCTTCAAGGCCTGAATGATGATGGGCCATGGCGCCAATTGTATTGATTACCATATGAATAACCTGTAGAACAAGAACTCTGTTTTTATAAGACTCTCAGAGTGGAAGAAAAAATCCCTCCTAACAACACTTCATGGAGAGATACATAATATATATCAAATATATTATAAACAACAAAATGATTTTTTAACAAAAACCCACTTATTCCTACAAAAAGGATTAATGGCCACATGCATCAACCTATTTAGGAAGTGCAAACGGTGCGAATCGGTAAATTCGTCCGTTTGCTATTTCTAAATAAGTTTTCGGGATGCATCATACATTTTTGTGAAATTTGTTATTTTTAGCGATTTCCAAAAATTCGATTTCTTTTAAGGAATCGCAAATTTGCGATTCCTTAAAAGCAATGCATGATTGTTTTTCAAATTGCAAATTAGCAATTAGGGGGTGCAAATTACAACGAAGTTGAACCTCGTGGTAATTTGCCAAAAGTTATGAAATTGCTCAAAAATGCAATTTTCAAACTTTCATGTTACAGACACACATGTCCTTAGGACATGTGTGTGTGAAACATGCACTTTAAAATACATTTCAGGGGTGCAGGGGGGCGTCCTTTGGACCCCCCTCTGCACCCTTGGAATGCATTAACAAATTGTGAATTGCATTTTCACATTCGCAATTTTTAAATGCCTTCCCATTGACTCCTATGGGCCTTTTGGCCCATAGGAATCGATGGGATTTGCGAAATCGCAATTAGGAATTCGCATAATATTTGCGATTCGGTAAAAATTGCTATTTTTACAGAATCGCAAATATTATGCGAATAAAATCATGCATCCCATTTTGCGATTTCTTATTTGCGATTCCCTAAAAATCGCAAATAAGGAATTGCAAAACCTTACAATGATTCATGTGGCCGTATATGTATTGCTTTTTAGGCATCAGTTTCTACACCCCTTCATTCAAAAAATTACTAATTGTCACTTTTATCAAAAAATATTGAGGTACCATTCATACTAGGTAACGATCCTAAAATGAAATATAAAGGTCCTTTAATCTTTATTTGTCATCAGAATTGCATCACTCTATATTGGAGCATTTCACAACTCAGACTTTTTGATTGTGACAAGCTTTTGCAGTCCAGTCAACGAAGAAGAGTAGTCTTTTTTCTACCCTGAGTAATAGTGTGGATAGAAAGGGGACTTTTCTTTACCGACTTGACACTTCCGGGGGTAGAGCAAGCACAAGTCGGAAATTCCGTACTGCCTATAAGAGGGGATACGCAAGTACAAGATTTCGCCTGCATCACCACAAGTAAGATCTTTTATTAACTGAGTCTCTTTCATCGTGGTATGACGAGAGACTTTGTCATGTTCCCCGACGAGGTATGAACTTACAAAACCAAAGGTAATGAGCCTTTTAATATTTGCACATAACTGTCGAATAACATGATAGGAGGCACACCGTTAATGAGTACAAGCTTTTTTAGTCGCGACACAAAGAATATATCTCAATGTCACATCTTGCCTGAACGTGGCGTAACACGATGTTTTGCAATGTGAAATAAGCTCACAAAATATTTGTACGCTACCTTGTTACAGCACGAGTGAATGCAGTACTGTTTGGTTAAGGTACCTAGGTCCTCTTACAACTCAAATAGCAACACTTACAACACTTACAACACTTAAATGTCGCACTTTGCCGAAACCGTTTTTAATATGAACTCGTGGTGACACAACTAGAATGTATACTAAAGAATGCAATAACATGATTTAGCAACAAAAGAGGAATCAAATATGCAAGCTTGGTAAACATATTAAAGAAGAATGCATGAGATACAAAATATTTTGACAAATGCGCCAATTTAAATGGTAAAATTCGTGAAATCCTGTGTCAACTTCAGTGGGACATGAAAGGTGCGATACACATCTTACTGATATATGTTCCATCTTTAAATATTCCTATAGCCACTCTCCATTATCTACCTTCATTAGTCTCCTTTAATAATAAATACCGCAAATTGCTTAAATAAAAATTATGAAATCAGGAAATTAAAGCTGAATTTTCATAAAGGGGTGATAACATATATAAGAAATGGATAAATACATCTCTATATGTCTTTCTGTTGTCTCCTTTTTTCATTTTTATTTTTATTTCAGGTACTATTGACCTCAGTTTATACATAGAGTGGAAATTATCCTACCTCTAAGCTGCTGCACAAATTGTGCAAGTAAATGCACTTTTAAATTGGTCCTAAAGAAAACACTGTAGACCCGACTGGGCACGGTGGGGCTGAAACATGTCGACCTGATACTTACCTTCGTGTAGAGGATCTAGTTACACGACCCATTACTACACATCATTATTTTAGCTTTCCAGAATCTCTCAATAAGATTAATTTTTTAAGTTGATTTCATGGAATTTTATCCCACAACTTTTTGAGCACGAGATATTATCCCTGGACACTACTGCGAACCCAGTGGTTACTTCCAGGTGGAAGTCGTTGCATACGAGAAAACAAAAACCCTATGATGATGCACTTACGTAATGTACTATAGTGGAGAACCAAGATATACTGCTACGCTACCTAGGGTCATCTAGCACTCTAATATTAGAAAGATTTGCCCTGAAAAAGAAGAGCTATCCACTCAGTTATTTGTTTGACAAAAAAGTAACCTTTTTTAAAACAAAAATAAATAGAAACGTAAGTTTAATAGAAGAAACAGTATAATATAAAAAACGTGGGTTGGACTCCAGTGGATGCAGCGTAGAAAACCTGCAAGATAAAAATTAAACCTTAGTAGGTGCGCTATGTGGAAGAGGTAAAGAAACGTAGTCCAAATGAAAGGACATTAGTGAGAATGGGAGGGAGACGGAGTGGGTGGAAGGGAGAAGGGAGAAGGGGAGGGAGAGTCAAAAGAAGAGAGTGAGGAGGAGACAGAGCGTCGGCCTACTGCACCCAGCCCTTAGTGTTTACCCTCCCATCACCCATTTGTCTAGGACGCTGGGGTCCACGAGAAAGAGTGTGGTCCAGCAAGTCCTTAAAATAAAACATATGAGGCCAGAGATTAGGGGCCATATTATTAAGGAACAGTGAAAACGTTATCACTGCTTTAGCAGCAGGAAACTGCAGCTAAAGCGGCGATAAAGGGCTTGATAATATGCCCTTCTGAATTCCCATAGAAGACCAGATTCTGGTGTTATCACGTGGATGATGTCATCAGTGATGGCAATTGAGATGTCATCAGTGAAGTCATCAGTGATGTCACTGACCCTGTCATGAATGATGTAATATGTGACATCATCAGCAGTGCATTGCAGGGGCGCGAGTTATAGTTAGCTGAACTAATTATGACGGCGGAATTTCTATGGTTTTGTACGAGTGAAATGTCCAACTAACTATAACGTCCCCGACACCTATGTTTTTTTCAGTGAATTTCTAAGGTTTCTTTAATGCTAATTTCTAACTATAACTTCCCTGAAACCTATGTTTTTTTCAGTGAATTTCTAAGGTTTTTTAAATACTAATTTCTAACTATAACATCCCTGAAACCTATGTTTTTTGTGAATTTCAAAGGTTTTTTAAATGCTAATTTCTAATTATAATGTTCATTAAACCTATTGTTTTTTCAGTAATTTTGATTTTTTTTTAGATGATATTTTGTAACTTTAATATCCTTAAAAATAGTTTTTGTAATTTCTTGTTTGTTATTAAAAGTATATAACGTCTTATGTTTTTTATTAAATACTAAATTATATATTTTTTTCAGACAAAAGTGGAGTCTTGCTCCCATCGTGTACCTATCTCAGTGAGTGCGTGGTTACTAACCGCAATATTGGTGAAGTCATGAACGATGCGCGTTTCAGCCAGCCTACTCCGCTCACACTTACAGGGAAAGAACGACAACGCAACATGTCCCAGGTCTTCCCTGTATTGAACTGCTGATCACAGGTCTAGTTGTCAGCATGCCACAGCCACTCCCTCACGGCTAGTTTACACCCACACCACACACATGCATGCAGCACAGGCGTCACAGGACATGTAACCCTGCCAATAAAAAGGTGCTGGCGGCTATTTCCATTCTCTCCTATGACTTCAAGTTCACTGAGTTGGTGGCAGCCGTGGCACTTTGCCCAACAATGGGCTCCTGCCATGTGGTGATGACTTGAGTTCCATTGAGTTAGTGCCACAGGAGCTGAGTGGGTGTGCATCCTGTGATGATGCATAGGCCTCGATATACCATTCTGGCAATCAAGACCCAATTTGAATTGTGAGCTCGGCTGGACCACGTGTACACGACACAAAGATGACTCCTCGGCGTGGTGCATTGATATGTTCTCGGCCATTGCGATATCAAGACCCAGAATCAAATGTGTGACCTTCTGGCTGCCTAGGATGCGGGCCCCGGCCTTGGAGCTCACTTCAGCACGTGGTGGGCTGGTGGCAAAAGGTGAGCAGAGAGGCTTGTTTGCGCAGCAGCGGGCAGTCACCTCTGGGCGGTGGGAGTGGATGGTGTGCAGCAGCGTGGGTGCGCAGGGGCGGGGCGACATCTCTGGGCAGTGGGAGTGGACAGTGTGGAGCTGCCTGGGTGCCCAGGGGTGGGCAGACACCTCTGGGGGCAGGAGTGGATGGGGGGCAACAACCTGGGTGCGCAGGGGTAGGACAGCGATGGAAGGCGTGTGCAGTTATATGTACTCTGCCGTTACTGATTCTAAACTATGATGAGTGAGCTTGAGGGTTGCAGTATGTCCCGGCACGTGGTTGGAGACACACTGGTGGCGGAAAGGTGAGCTGTGAGGGTTTTGTTTGCAATGTTGGCACTCACTCTCCCTCTCCATATCTTCCTTTCTCTCTCACACACTCTTTCTCTCTCACTCTTTCTCTCTTCCTATCTCTTTTCCTCTCTCTCACGCTCGTTCTCTCTCTCTTTCTGTCTCTCTCTCACTCTTTCTCTCTCTTCCTCTCTCTCTCACTTTCTCTCTTTCTCTCTCTCTTCCTCTCTCTCTCACACTCTTACTCTTTCTCTCTCCTTTGATGGGCACATGACGAACAATCTTACCTTGCATTTTGTCTTGCAGGCTGTGATTTAAAGATTGTCGAGGGATGACACACCATGGCTGTAACTACTTTTTATTTTGATGTTATGTTTAAATAAAATGTTTTATATGTAAATCCATATGTTGTCTGTGATTCTCATTTGTCCAATCTCACATGCATCTTGATTGTTATAATTGTGAGACATCAGCCGATTTGTTATGTTCCAGATTTTGGAAGGTTAGTGTCACATTTGTTTGTCGGAACCAGGGGAGATAGCGGACAAGTGGGTGGGGGCGGGGGTAGCGGGAACTCTTGGGTGTCCGAGCTGCATGATTGTTGGGTCCATGGCATCTGTTGTCGCTCAGGTGTGGCTCTGGGCGGGGCTCCCTTTCATGTTGCAGGTTGTAGTGCGACATTATACCAGTTCAGACAGATGTAAACTTCCTGGTGCTAACGCACCTTATTGCCTGCGTTGTGTTCTCTTCACCAATCTTGCTGGTCGTTGAGAATGTTGCAAAGTTGTGTGTTTGCTGCTTTTGCATGGGAACGCCTACTCTGCATCTCATTAGCTATATTTGCCGGGGTCATCCGTGACGATGTTTTATGAGGCTGCTATCACTGGTAAACTGGTGATATGGGCTGTTTGCACCAGCTTGTGAATGGTGCGTTACATTTATCACCATTTTACCTGAGATAAAGTGTTATTAACTCGGCGATGTGTCCTTGAGAATATGCCCCTCGGTGTTTTAAAGACCTTAGAAGTACTCGAGTGCCGCGCGGAGAGCTGTGCAACCAGCGCGTTCCCACTAGGGGGCCACGCTGAGTGCCACGCACCCTTTGTGCTCATACTAGGGGTCTGCGCTAGGGTCGCGACTCCAAAATGTTTTGAAAAAAACAACCTCACTTTTATTAATTTACATTTTTCCCGGGACCCTAACCCCCGAGGCATGCCCACATCTACAAAATATTTTATTTTTTTGAAAGGGGAGGGGGGCCACGTGGACCCCTTCTAGACTACTTATGGCCCTGGGGACCCAATCCCCTTGGGCTTGGCCTCTCTGTTGGGGAGCCTCAAAGCCCCCATGGTCCCGCTGGCGCTCTGCCTCCTGTGGGAGCTGGCATTGCTTTTGGGCAATGGGAGCTGCTAACATGCAGCTTCCCTTGCCCAAAAACAATCCTCCTTTCCTTTATTGAAGCAAGAGGAGGTTTTCCTCCTCTTGCTTCAACAAAGCAAACCAGGGTTTGCTATCACAGGGTGGAAGCCATGCTCCCACCCTGTCATAGCAAACGGCAATGTCCCGGGGGTGGACACCCTGGAACATTGCATGAGCCAGCCCTATGGGTTGGCAGTGCCCAGGGCCATCAAACACCACAGGAGGGGGGCCACACAGCCCCCCTCACTCTATTTTCAAAGCCCCGGGTTGTGGGGGTCCCTGGGACTGTGGAAGGGCCGTGTGCCGTCCCACACCTAATTTTGCATAGCCCAGAGGAGGTGGCAGTATAATTATACAATTGGCCCCGGGCCCTGGTCCACCTGGGGGCTCATTTAAATGAAGTGGGAGAGCCCCCGCTGGATGAATCATTCCCAGTCTTTCTGGATAGGAGCTGACCAGGATAGTCCTTTTATTTGGAGTATTTCGCAAAGTTTCATCAAATGACGCCAAAGTTATTAGCAAATCAAAAAATACTTTTCCTATGGAAACACGGTGGTCCATTAGGATCGTGGACGGACAAAGTCCATCCACCATCCTGTTGGGGGCCGATATCGTCTGCCACAAGGGCGGAGGAACAGTGCCCCAATTAGGATGCACCCGCCACAGTGGCTTAAAGCACCGGCCGCAACAATCTGAAAAATGCTTGTTGTGCGTTATATGTTATATTCACACTGGGGGCCTGCAACGGGCCCCCAAAGCAGGAACCGTATGCCTTTTCATGGCGGCATTGCCACCACAGAAAGGCATTCCTCCCAGGCCATTCTAATATGGCTGACGGTGTCTGATAGACACCGACACCATATCAGGCCTTTTCCGCCGCGGTCGCAAGGTGGAAAAGCGGCGGGCGGTCTTCCCCTCTGCTGCGGTCTCCCCCCGCCATTGTAATATGGCAGGGGGAAGAAAAGTGTCGGACGGCAAGGATGGTGGACAGATCGCCACCCCTTGCATGGCGGTGGTGATCCGTCCGCCATCCTAATGGACCCCTAGGTTCTAACTATAACTACCTACTGGTATGCATATATATATATATATATATTTATTACCTACTGGCGGTCGCCAGTAGGTAGTTATAGTTAGGATTATTTTCAATAGGAAAATTGCACATTGTATTCGGAAAAACTTTGGCGCCGGTTGAGGAATCTGCCTGAAAGTTTCCTCAAATTTGCCTCGCGGCGCTCCGGTTCTTCCCTGAAAGTTTGGGGGGGATTCGTCAAGCAGGGGCCAAGATAAAAGGGGGGACCCAAAACATGTTTTCCCCATGTTAATTTCCATAGGGCGGTCGACCTCACTTTTAGCCCGAACGGCTGAATGGATTTCCACAAAACTTGGCAAAATTGTAGGGACTGGTAGCCCGATGTGCCTTTGCTATGTCTCAAGATATGTGCTCCAGTGGATTTTGAGTAATTTAGGTTCAAACAAATATATATATCTGTAAGCGCGCCCCGGTACGGGCACCGGGCGCGAACCAGCCCGCTACGCGGGTTCGCTCGCGGAAAGCTGATTGGCTCTCGGGTGCCTGTAAACATTCCAAACAGCCATCTTTTGTCTCGGTAGGATCGAGACACAAGAGGTGGCAAAAACAAAGAGGGGAAAGGACCAAAAGGGGGCAGGGTAGACCCCCCTGATCCCCTAGGTTTGATGTGGGGGCCATAAAAGGGCCCCGCGGGGTAAAAAAAATAAAAAAATGTTTTCGATTTGGGCGGGGGAGCGCCCGCTACGCGCACCGCGGAGCGTACCGGGAGCATACCCTAAAGAAAAAAGAATGACAGAGTTTTTTAAAAATTTAGGTTTTTTTATAAATTGGAGGTAGTTCTATAAAGAACAGTTTTTTTAATTCTTTTTGTTGTTTTATATTTTTTTTAATTATTTTAAAAAAAAATTACTTTTTTTGGCTTTTCTGAACAGTTTTATTTTTTTTTGTATTTTTTATGGGGAGAAACAAAAAACAGGGAATTATAAACGGCTCAACTGGAGCAAAAAAAAAAAAGGAAAAATAATTAGGGTTTCTTCAGGCACTTGTGGTTATCACCAGCAATGTTGATGAGGGTAATACTCTTCTCACTATAAGTAATGATTTTGCCACCATATATGCAAATGATTTTGAAACCACTAAACTTAGTTTGTATATTTGGAACCATCTGACTTGCTTCTGGACCCGATGGAGTTGATTCTTTGGTTGTTGAGGTGCTGGAAGACGATTGTGGAAGGTTTCTGCACAGTTCTCTCACCTCTGCTGCAGAATAGTGGGGTGCAATCGTTGCATGTGCCGAATCATTGTATGATTTCCAAATGAATATTTTTTTGCAGGGTTCCCCCTGGATAGTACAGCGCCACAGATGAGACAAGTCACCTTTGCAGCGTTTACCTTCTTTGACCCCTTGGGATTTCAAAAAACTCCCATATAAAGTGCTCCTTAGGTTTATAAGGGGCTTGGTCTTCGGTCAGGAAATGCCTTGTCTGCCTTCTCTCCTCCTTCTCCTCTTCTTCTTGACCACACATGTGATGTTGTGGAGGTCCTTGTGGTGGTGGTGCAGATGCTCCAGCTGCTGCTGCTACTGTAGCCATTTTAAAGTTCAAAATATTAGTCAGAGATCTCCAAACAGGTTTTCCTCAGTCAAAGGATAAAGTCAGAATAAGGAAAAAAAGTGGGGGCTTTCATCATTTGGAAACCAAAAGTGTTCTGAACCAATGAAAAGTGTTATTTTCAGGTCACATGACCTGATGCGCTTACGCTACGCGCCCCGGGGCGTGCCCGGGGGCGCATAACGTAAGCGTGTTAGGGTGCGCACTGGGGCGCTTACGAAGCGCGATCGAATGTGCTACGGTGTTTCCGGGTGCGCTTACGCCGTGCGTCATAACACGCATCACACGGCTACGTGATACGTCACGGTGATGTTTTCGTTCGCGGCAATAGCGCAAACGGGGCGCTCACCGGTACGTGAACCGGTGTGCGGCAAAACTGCACTTACCGGTAAGCGCATCAGTACGCGCCTCGGAAGCGATCCGGGGCAAAAGAATTTTAAAAAAAATTAAAATTGTATTATATAAATATACAGCATAGGATTCATTAAAAAAAATATTACATTTCATAGCTATAGAAATTTGCTATTAAAAAACCTTTGAAATTCACTGAAAAAACTATAGGTTTCACACCAGTTATAGTTAGGAATTAGCATTTAAAAAACCTGTGAAATTCACTGAAAAAACCATAGGTTTCACACCAGTTATAGTTAGGAATTAGCATTTAAAAAACCTATTAAATTCACTAAAAAAACATAGGTTTCACACCAGTTATAGTTAGCTGGACATTTTTCTGAAATAAAACCATAGGTTCCACACCAGTTATAGTTAGCTGGACATTTTACTGACATAAAACCATTGCAATTCCCACGTTATAGTTAGTTGGACTCACTATAACTTGCGCGCCTGCAATGCACTGCTGATGACGTCACATATTACATCACTCATGACATGGTCAGTGACATCACTCATGACATCACTGATGACACCATCCTTGTGACAGACTGACAGACCTCCTTTCAGTGTAATGTAACCCTTGAAACACATATTCAAAAATAGAAACTAACATTTTCAAAAATATGGAGATACCCATACCAGTTACAACAACCAATTCAGTAATTCCACCATCTATATACACATCCACGCATTCATCAACAGTTCTATATACTCATTCATACATATACTCACTCATCATATGTAGAGAAACACATATACATCCTGTTACACACCGACAGTCATCCAAAAGTTACTCACACACATACTCACACATGTAAATAAACTATTGAACATCCATTTATTTGCATATACAACTATACACACGCTAGCACATTACTTCTAAGGAAACTTACACATACTTACTCTCTTAAACAATCACTTATAGAAACGCATACTTATTTATGCAGGAACTCTTTCAATCTCTCACTCTCACACATACTCACTTATATACATCAATACTCACATATACTAGATTAAAACATATCTAGTTACTCATAAAGACACTAGTGAGGCAGGCATTCACTCGCTAACACACACATATAAACACTCATCCACCCTTACAATCCAACACATATGCTGTCTTCAAAACACATACAAACAGTGAGTCAGTCATTAATGCTTCTATGTGCTAAGTAATACCCCCACCAAACCATACATACTGATACTAAAAAAAAATCTAATAACCCATACACACACACATGTAGCTACTTACCAACCCATGCAGCCACTTATACACAAAGTGAAACACTGATACTTATATTTAAATATTTAAAAATTACTTGCTAATATGTGTATTCATTAAGATATACTTAATAAGCCAGTTAACCAATCCATTTTTTTTTTAAACATCCATTTATACACTTATTTAAAAATGTATTCTTCCATCGACCTTTACAAATACATATATAAAACATATTTATTTTACAGAAAGACACACATTTACTGGATGGTGTCATCAGTGATGTCTCTGACCGTGTCATGACTGATGTAATATGTGACGTCATCAGCAGTGCATTGCAGGCGCGCAAGTTATAGTGAGTCCAACTAACTATAACGTGGAAATTTCAATGGTTTTATGTCAGTAAAATGTCCAGCTAACTATAACTGGTGTGAAACCTATGTTTTTTTCAGTGAATTTAATAGGTTTTTTAAATGCTAATTCCTAACTATAACTGGCGTGAAACCTATGGTTTTTTCAGTGAATTTCATAGGTTTTTTAAATGCTAATTCCTAACTATAAATGTTTTTTTCAGTGAATATATATACATATATATATTCACTGAAAAAACCATAGGTTATAGACCATATATAGTTAGGGATTAGCATTTAAAAAACCTTATTTTATTTGCACAAAACCATTGAAATTCCATATATAGTTAGTTGCACTAACTATATATCGCGGACCCGCAATCCACTGCTAATGATGTCACATATTACATCATTCATGACATGGTCAGTGACATCACTGATGACATCTCAAATGACATCACTGATGACATCACTGATGACAACACCCAGTGACTGTATGTTTCTGTAAAGTTAAAATATGTCTTACATATTGAAGAATGAGTGGATGTATAAGTGTCTGGATGAAGGATTTAGTAGGTGCATGACTGACTGTATGAGAGAATGATTAAATGTGTCTCACTGAGTGTATGGGTTAGTGATTAAAGTGTCTTAATTTGACAATCATTATTTATGTTGTTCTGTAAACTGCTGCATGTTTAAATCAGTAGCTATATCGGTAACTATATGGGTTATTGAATGGTTGCCCAAGTATTTGTATGGGAGACTGAGTATGTGTGTGGGTGGCTGGGAGGTGTATAACTCTGTGCATAGATGTGTGAGCAGTTGATTCCCTAGGTGTATGGGTTCAAAAGTGCATGTAGAAACAGCTGTATGGACAGTTGACTGTGTGCATGAGTATATTGGTGAGTGAATGGATATCTCAGTGCTACATGTCAACGTAAGTACATATGTAAAACACACTCCATGTGAGAGTTGACATATATAAATAACTGAACATAAGAGCCAGTGAATGTGTGAGTGGCTGTATGAATCATTGTGAACTTGTATCAAGGATTGTATAAGAGAGTAAATATGTGTTACTATATGTTTGAATAAGTAAGGTGTGTATAACTGTATAGTTGAGGAAATGGAGATGTGATTGATTCTTTGCATGACTGACTAGGTGTGTGAGTAACTCCATGGATGTGTGACAGTCTGTGAGTGCCTGTTTACACTGAGTGTATCTAAGGTTATATTAGAGTCTGAAGATGTATTATCACATAAATGATATCATCAGTGATGTAATCAGTAATGTCAAATGAGATGTCAGTGATGTCATCAGTGATGTCATTTGAGATGTCATCAGTGATGTCATCAGTGATGTCATTTGAGATGTCATCAGTGATGTCATCAGTGATGTCACTGACCATGTCATGAATGATGTAATATGTGACATCATTAGCAGTGGATTGCGGGTCCGCGATATATAGTTAGTGCAACTAACTATATATGGAATTTCAATGGTTTTGTGCAAATAAAATAAGGTTTTTTAAATGCTAATCCCTAACTATATATGGTCTATAACCTATGGTTTTTTCAGTGAATTTTCAAGGTTTTGTAAATGCAAATTCCTAACTATATATGGTCTATAACCTATGGTTTTTTCTGTGAATTTCATTGGTTTTTTAAAAGCTAATATCTATAGCTGTAAAATATATTCTTTATTAAGTGACGTATCACGTAGCCCGTGAGACGACTCATGATGCATCGCATAACCGTGACGTATCGTCTCTGCAGCGCAAACCAAACCCAAAACGTAAGCGCGCCAGAACACGCTTAAAGATATATATATATATTTTTAACCTTAATTAGACAAAATCCACATGTGCACATATCACAAACGTTCAAAAAACACAATATGTCGGACTCCCGTTACGCTGCCGGTTAGCTGCCCGGTTAACGTACCAGGAAGCACCTTTACCGCGAAAAATCGCAATTTTTTTTTCTTTTGCCCGGCAGGGAACTTTAATAGCCCCCTCATCAATCCTAGGGGTTCAGGAGTGGAGTTCTGGACTTTTTGGTTCCGTCCAGAGGGGTCAGGGAACAACACCCGAAGACCCCGGAGTTCCACCTGTCTTGGTGCACAAATAAACAGAAACACGGGCTTCTCGATGGTGGCGTCAAAGACCAAAGGTTTATTACTGCAGGGACACAGAAGTCACAGAAACTACGCATGGGCAGTGTCTAGGAGCCTGTTCGATTTGTACAAAGAGGGTTGCTCCTTATATACTAAAAATTGGGCTTCAGGCAAATTCTTCACATGTTAGGACATTCCCAAACCTTTGTGTCCTAAACAATAAATATTTGGCGTTGCACAGGAATCGTCGACAATATCTGATGACAAAACATTACGAATGAGAGGTTCCCACTTTTCCATCATAATCTCATGTCAACTTTTCATTCAAGACCCGGACCGCCTCATCGTAAATTTCGTTACCTCCCCCTAATAAAGGCCCAGAAGGAAAGGAGCAGAGCCAGGTGCAGAAGATAGAAAAGCAGGATAAGAGATGTTTGTGGGTCGTAAATGGGCAAGGCTACCGGCTTCGGCCGCCTAATCGTGATCAGGCCAACGACCACAAGAACCAGTATAGCAGGACTGGCCTCGGGCAGAGGAGGCAGCCTTTGTCGAGTCATGCAGCTACAGCGTGTTCTGTTCCAAGGTGCACGTGTCACTAGAAAGGTGAATCACCGGCTAAGGCTACGTGTCCTTAATCGAAATGAAGTGATCAGAGGTTATTGCATATGTGAGGGCAAGAAACACAAAATGGCTGCCATGATCTAAGATGGATGCCATGGGTAGATCGGAGAAATGTTTGTAACAGGAGTACTCTTGCTCGTAGCGTAGCGAAAACACCAGGATATGCTAAATGGATCATTTGCGGTTCGCTGATACCAATATTATGTATTTCCGACAATATTGAAAACACGGGTTCAAATCGTCACGGAACCTCAGACCCTCCTTTTGCCCTTACATAGGCAATGACTCAGTCTATGTCAGAGTCTAATTCTATGCTCATCAGGTCAGTGACATGCTGTTGTATCATCATCCTTTCTCGCGCCTTTTCTCCAAACGCAGGTGGATTTCTGAAACAGGTTGCAGCACAAAGACTACACAGAGCAGGACCACACTGGATAATCAGGCAACACGAGAATAGGAATACTAAGATGACACCAATGACCATCAGAACCTTCCATCCCCACGCTGATATCAGAGTCCAAAACCACTCCATGAAGGACCAGTTTCCCTTGTCTACGTGTATAGAGTCGGAAATCTTGTGTAGCTTAGAGATCGCCTCATAGACTGTTGGAGCATTATTGGGAATAAAGACACAGCAGCTCGATTGGATCATTCTGCATACCCCACCTCGATCTGCAAGTATTACGTCTAGAACCATACGGTTCTGCAACGTCATGAGTCTATCCGCCTGAAGCTCAGCTGTCAAATTGCAAAGGGCACCAGCAGTTTCGGTAATAGTAGATTCAACTACCCGTGTTAGCTGACGTATGTTTCTACTATTGGCCATAGGCCCCCAGAACGGAAGGAAGCCTTTGAAGAAGTCTCCAGCTTCCTGACCAGCGGTGTCTTCCTTGCTAAAAACACCTCTTGCTACTCTGGTCTTGTGGTAGTCTGAAGAAGCAGTGTATGTTGGAGGCAACAGTCGAGCAATATAACATGACCCTGAAAAGTCAGCAGGCAACCATGTATACGCTCTGTCTTGACAGATGAAGTAGGTACCCCTAGCAGTAAGAAAAGCAGGGGAAGAGTTAGACGGAAACACGTAAGTCTCAACGCACTCACTCCTCCCTAGCTGAGCTCTCGGATTTCTCCCATTTCCTTGCAAACAGACCTGACCTCGGTGAGGTATGACCCAGATTGGAGTGGAGCTTTTACGCTTGCTTTCTCCCAAACTAAGGCGATACTCTGAAGAATTCCAACTCAAATATACTCGTAATTCGTCTCTAGGGTAAGATGGAGTATTATTGACGTCCTTGATCATGTCAATAATTCCCTGGACTAAAGCTTTGTTGGCAGAGTTATATCTAGTGGAACGTGGTGGACGCGGAGGATAGGTCTCAAGGGCATAAGCAAAGATGGTTTGAAAGGCCTGAAATGATCCATTATAGCTAAAAGGCAAAACCAGGTAGGGAATGCCTTTATCCATAGTGTGGGGTATCAAGCCACACACCCAGCAGTCTGTAGTGTTAACTACCAGTTGGTGTTGGTGCAAGAGCTGTACAAAAGTGTTATTAATGAATTCTGAGCGTCGAGCTTGCTCATGTTCAGGAAACGAGTGAAAAGAGTGTATGGAAGAAACAGTAGAAGTAGCAGGATCAAGGGGAGGTACTATAGTTACTGGCACAAAGATTAGATTTACACCAAAGACGATTCCACCCACCAACGTTATTAAGACAATTACAAATGTAATAGCACATTGTATCAGAAAACATTTACTATGAAGGATTCTGTAAAGTCTATTTCTGCGAACATAAATCGCATTTTCTCGTTGCAGCGCAGGAAGCTCCATCTTCTACAATCCGCTTGCGACCACTGATGATGTGTACGTAGATGAAAATGCCTCTATTAGCCCTGGGAGTTCCCAGAACCAACAGAAAGATCGACCTTGTGTCTGACCCCCGCAGATTCAACTAGGCACACAGCCACGACCCTACGGCTACCCAGACGGCAAGGCAATTTTAAAAACAATAAAACAATAGCAAACTTCCTGGCTGAAGGCAAATGTTCAAATGTCAAATATCACAATAGGCAGTTTCCTGCTTTATTTGTCCATATTACGAGATCGTAAGTTGTATCTTTGTTTTGCAGGAATCGTTTGATCGGGAAACAGTATGTTGTCAATAGAGTTTGCAATGTTCAAGTTCGCAGATGGCAAAGTTTCTTCTGATGCAGAGGGCAAGTGTTCAGGAGTCAAAGAAGTAGTTTCAGGAGGAGAGTCAGAGTTCGGAGAGTCAGTTATCAATTCGGCATCGCTGAAAGGGATAAACTTGGGTGTTTGCTCGAATTCAGAGGAACCAATTCCCTTCTTCATCCAGTTGTCGTAAGGAAGTGGTAGGGGCACATGTTTGACATGAGTTGCATGTATCCAGTGCTTGCGACCAGCCACACGAACAGCAGTTCTCGTTGCTAACAACACCTGGAAGGGGCCAACAAATTTGGGCTGAAGGTTCTTTGTCCTCGTAAAATTTCGCACCACAACGTGGTCGCCGGGTTTCAGCTGATGACCTGGACTCTCCGGAGGCTTTGGCAATGCATCGAAAACCTGTTGGTGAATAAGACTCAATTTAGCAGTCAAGTCGTAAAGGTAATCAATCAACATTGGATATTCTAGAGAACAAAACTCCTTTGGCCTTGGCACTCCCCAAACATTCGCAGGACGGCCAAAGACAATTTCGTATGGACTAAGCCCTACTCTAGAATGCACAGTCGCTCTCGTCGATAACAAAGCCAAGGGTAGTGCGTCTGGCCAGGATAAACCCGTGGATGCCTGTATTTTAGCAAGTTTTAGTTTGAGGGTGCCATTGTAACCCTCAACTAAACCCGCAGACTGGGGATGGTTTGCACTGTGAAATTTTTGCTTAATACCCAAACCGGCACACACACTCTGCATAACTTTCCCTATAAACTCACTTCCGTTATCTGACCATACAATCCGTGGCATTCCAAACCTAGGGAAATATTCTTTGAGAAGAATTTTGGCAGTTGATAGGGCAGTATTGTCCTTCAGTGGATATGCTTCGATCCATCTGGAGAAAGCACAAACTACCACCAGGACGTATTTTAAATTATTGCACCGATCCATGTGAATGAAGTCTAACTGAATCACTTCAAAGGGGCAAGAAGGTGGGGCGAAGTGACCAGCAGGAGTAGGAGTTCCCTTGCCAGGATTATGCATCAGGCATACCATACAATTTTTCACCACTCTCTCTGCACATTTACTAATCCCATCATTCTTCCAAACTGGGGCCAACATTTTACAGATCCCTTTAGAACTTATGTGCGCTACTCCATGTGCCATTGTCACCACTGCAAGCACATACGCATCAGGCAACATCCAACGCTGTTGTTCCGACAAGTCAATCCAACACCCACTCGAATCCAACTTGCCCGTACTTTCTTTCCATGCACGTTTTTCCTCCTCAGTTGCCTCTTTCTGAATCTCTTTCACACTTTCCACTGTATCCTCACACATTCCAGACTCGGAAATCCATCTTGCAGACGTTGCAACATACATTCTACTCATCATATCTCTAGCTGTCTGTTTAGCAGTCTCATCAGCAAAAGCATTCCCACGACCAACATCATCCGTGATTGCCTTATGCGCACTGCATTTCACAATCGCAACTTCAGTCGGCAAGGTTAGAGATTCCAACAAGTCGTTAACTAGCTGACCATGTTGAATCTTAGTCCCATGGGACGTAATGAAACCTCTTTCTTTCCACAAACGGCCAAAACTATGGGCCACGCCAAACGCGTACTGACTATCTGTGAACACATTCACTCTCTTTCCCTTAGCTAAAACACACGCTCTTGTTAGAGCGATTAACTCTGCAGCTTGGGCAGAATTCTGACTCACTCTTGCAGTCTCCACAATCGTCCTCAAAGTCGTTACTGCATAGGCAGCAGTCACATCACCATTCTCCAATTTAAAACATGACCCATCAACATACAACGTGCCATCCGGATCTGACAATGGGGTGTCTTTTAAATCAATTCGTCCTTTTGTCTCTTCCTCGGTTCTGAAACAACAATCATGGGGCTCGGAATCACTCGACTCTTGATTAGCCGGCAACAGTGTTGCTGGATTCAATACATTGCATCTTTTGATCTGAATATGACTTGCTAGCAGTGTCAGCTCGTAGCCAGATAATCTCGCACTGGTAAGGTGTTGTGTCTTAGTTCTGTTCATGAGTGTATCCACAGCATGAGGAACCATGACCACTAGCATGTTATTCATCACCAAACCAGCAGATTGTCGAATGGAAGCCGCAGCTGCCGCTGTAGCTCTCAAACAACTAGGCAATGCTCTAGCTACCGGATCTAATGTTGATGAAAAATACGCACAAGGGCGTTGTTTATCACCAAATTTCTGTGTCAGAACACTCAACGCGCAACCTTCTCTCTCCTGAACATAGAGCGTGAATGGCTTGCTGTAATCGGGTGTACCCAATACAGGAGCTGAACAAAGTGCATTTCGTAACTCAGAAAAACTCTCCTGACATTCAACAGACCATGGTACCGGACTCGGAACATTTTTCCCAGTCAAAGCTACCAATGGTTTTGCTAAAAGAGAAAAATTTGGGATCCACTGCCTACAGTACGAGGTAATACCTAAAAAGGCACGTACTTCTCTTTGTGTGCGAGGAACACTCATTTGCGTAATTGCTTTTATTCTCTCTGGGGTCAACTTCCTTCCCTCCTTTGACAAGAGATGACCTAGGTAGGTCACTTCTTGGCAGCAATATTGCATTTTGGAAGATGACACCTTGTGATTCAAATTAGACAAATGATGCAATAACGAAATTGTAGCTGCTTTGCAAGTTTCCTTGTCATCGGCAGCCACTAGAAGGTCATCTACATACTGCACTAGAGCAGAAGCTGGAGGAAGTACAAAGGAATCTAACTGACTTTTTAATGCCTGACTGTAAATGGATGGGCTTTCACAATAGCCTTGTGGAGCGCGTTTAAATCTGAAGCTTCGACCTCCTAGACAGAAGCCGAAAATATCTCTGCTTTCCTCGGCTATCGGAATGCTGAAAAAGGCGTTTTTCAAGTCGATGACTGAAAACCATGTAGCTGTAGCAGGAATCAATGTTAACAAGGCAGTAATGTCTGGAACCACAGGAAACTGCGGAACCACAATTTTATTAACCTCTCTGAGATCTATAACAAACCTATATACTGGAGGCTTTGTAGGATCAGTTCGTTTCAAAATCGGTAATACAGGACTATTACAGACATTTCCTCTAGTTTCTTCAACCACACCTTTCTTAATCAAATCCTGCACAATCAATAAAAGTGCACGTTCACCTTCATTAGAGATCTTGTATTGAGGAATTCGTGGAAATTTCACATTTGCTTTCAAAGTGACTACATATGGTGGTATTTCTAAAAGGCCTACATCATTAGGACCAGTCGCCCAAAGAGTATCAGGGAGTGAACGCAGCTCTGGCGGGAGTGCATCCATTGACAAGTACATCGGAGAGGTGATTCTTTTACCCAACGTAAGCTGTACTCCTTCCGGAGAACAGTACAATGTCGCATATAAGCGTTTTAACAAGTCTAAACCAAGCAGATTTTCATTACAACCTGTCGTCAAAATCAGGGGTGCTTTTAATTGACACGGTCCAACAGAAATAGCCAAAGGACAAGATACCGGGTTGTAAACGGGGGCGCCTGAAAAACCTACAGAAACATTTGTTAAGCCGGACAAAGGTGCGCCAGGGAGTTTCGCATGAATGATCGAACTTTTTGCGGCACCAGTATCCAACAGAAACGGTTCGACTACACCTGATGTTGCTACTGCGACATAAGGCCCACTCTGATCCACTGGAACTGATACTACTCCCTCTCTCTGTCCATGGCTGTCCTAGTACTCATTTTGTTGAAATCCCTCATCATTCTCACAATAGTCTTCAACATGATATTGTTGAGATCTATTTTGTTGGGCAGGCTGTCCATTTCGTTGATCAAAGTGATTGGAAGGGCGATCATTTGTCTGTGGAGGCATAGCACCTCGTCCTCGACCTCTAGAGTTTTGCACAAAACCACCACGACCTCTCTGAGCTGCTGCTGCGTTATTTTGCGCTAAGACTGGACACTCATTTTTATAATGACCCTCTTTCTTACAATACGCACACTGATTCCACTGATATTGTGGTCTCTGAGAACCATAATCTGTCCTTTGATACGATCCTTGCTGTGTATTATTCTGATTCATGCGAGGCGGATATGCCTGTTGCAAAAGAACTTTAGTTTTTAAGTCTTTCGTTTTCTTATCTGATTTCTCTTTCTCCTCTTTATCCCTGTTTTCATAATACTGAGCAGTTGCAAGTATTTGCGCAGTTGTAGAGACAGCCCACGCACTCTCGGAATCTTTTAATTTATTGCATAGTTCAGGTAACAAATTTTGCACAAATTTATCGACAAACAATCTCTGTCCTCCTTCTGTGCTCATATCCTGACCACTGTGATCTACAAAAGTCTCTTCGAACCTCGTGAAAAAGTCGGACACACTTTCGTCTTTCTTTTGCCTGCATGCGGACAACTTGTCCCAATTAACACGCAATGCGGGCATCAGAGTCTTCATTAAGTCGATTATTCTACCTGGAAGATTAGCAATTAGAGGTTCGGGTTTGGAACCACCTATTTGCTGACCATCCGCTGCAATGATATCTGCCCAATTACCACCTAGGGCAACTGGATGATTCTCTTTACGAATTTTAGCCCAAATTGGTTGCGGAACTACATTCCCAAATAACATGTCAATGTCCGCCAGATTCATTACACAGGCCTCAACTGTTTGCGCTAATTCCTTATAGTACCCAGCAGGATTCTTACGCGGGTCTGGCAAGGCCTGCTTCACTGCTAACACTTCGGCTCGCTTCCACGGAATGTGTATCCACACTCTTTGGAATTGGGCCGGAGCGGCTGCAACACCGTTCGCCAAATCAGCTTGCACTGCTTCGCGCCAAATTGGAGGAACTTCCCTCATCGGATATTGGCGATTTAGCTTCGTACTACTTTTCTCTAAGTCTCTCGGTGAACGAAGTGATGGATCATTCCTATAACTTAAAACCAGTTCCATCGCTTCCTTTATATTTTGACCTACTATCGTTCCTGCAGCAAACTCTTTCTGAACATTAATTAGGTCTTCTAAATTCAATTCAGAGTCATCTTCTTCTAGTCCCTCACGTAAAAGAGAGCACATCTCATCAAAGACGTATCGTTGCGTTGGTTCATTCCACTGCATAAATGTATCTAGTACATCTCTCGTACTATATCTCCTACTTTTCGAAATCCATCTGAGAGCCGTGGAATCTAATATTCCCCGTTGCTCAGTACTTGGGAGCTGACTACGTCTTTGTACAGAGTCAGAAGTAGGGGTCTTAATTAAAGATTTATAGAACGGATACAGAATGTTAGAGACAGAATCAGTGATTCTTCGACGAACAGAAAGCGGAGTCAACATACTGGCAGATGCAGAGAACACAGTAGCAGTTGGAACAGATAACGGGACAGTAGGAGTATCGAAGAGAATAGCTTGTGAAACAGTAGGTGTAAGCGATACAGGTATAGGTAAAGAAGTCGGCAACACAGGAAGAGGAGGTGCCGTAGGAACATTTACATTAACCATAGGAGGTACAGGGGCTTGATTCTGAGGGGCAGGAGCAGGAATACCAGGTTGTCCAGCAACCGGTAATTGAACATTTGGTACAGGTGGAGCCGTAGTACCCTGTGCATACGGTGGTGGTGACCGTAACAAGTAAGACAACAGAGGATCATTTTCGGGATCCTCTACTATCTTAGTCGTACTCGATGGCAAGGCAGGATAGCACTTATCTATCGCTAAGTTACGCTCTCTAGTAGCTATCTCCATTGCCTTCTCAGACTTGTTATCTTGCAGCTGCTTAGCCGCTTGTTCTAAAGTTAACTCTTGCTCTTTCTGTTCTTTTTTTCAACCTTTTAATCTCTCTCTGTTTAGATTCCTTTCGCCAGTAACGGAAAGAATCAAACATTGCCGGCCGGGCTTTCTTCTTAAACAATTTCACTTCTAAATTGTCAAGGATTTCGGGTTCAAAACTACCATGCAGTGGCCAACTAAGGACACCGTCTTTCTCAGTGTATCGGACCCATACCTCATTATACGATATAGGACCCACACCATGCTTACAGTAAAGATCATATAGAGGAGTCCCAATCGGAGGAACCAGACATGAGTCCTTCAATCGTGAATCACTGTTGCAACCAAAACACGACAACATACAATTTCTCCGACTTACCATTTTGTAATCCGGAACACAGAACAAACAATACAAACAGGGATGTGCACTCGAACCAAGAACTTAGGCCTACCAAAAGCGAACAAATGTATCTATACCCAAACTAAACCAAATAGATTATCGCAACCAGAACAACCAGTGATAATCTTACGAAACCAAACCAAACTAAGAACCAAAAAGGATTTTAACAACCCTCACGAAATAACCAGCTAGCAACCACTAAATACTTAACTGAGGCACTGAAGACGTCACCAAGGAGAAACCCGTCACGTTTCGCCGTACTAAGGACTGCACCTCGGGTCCAAGACAGGGCGACGGTCAAGGCAACGGCCCACTGCAGCCGTCCTGAACGGGAACCCTCGTGGAAGAGAACGTCGGGCCACTTTTGCGATATGCCGGGATCGATGAAGTGGGGCGCCTCCCTCAGGAATCTTCACACGAAGCTTCTCGAACTCTTCAGGCTTTTGGACCGGTACCGAATGATGTCGCCCCACGTTGGGCGCCAATTGGAGTTCTGGACTTTTTGGTTCCGTCCAGAGGTGTCAGGGAACAACACCCGAAGACCCCGGAGTTCCACCTGTCCTGGTGCACAAATAAACAGAAACACGGGCTTCTCGATGGTGGCGTCAAAGACCAAAGGTTTATTACTGCAGGGACACAGAAGTCACAGAAACTACGCATGGGCAGTGTCTAGGAGCCTGTTCGATTTGTACAAAGAGGGTTGCTCCTTATATACTAAAAATTGGGCTTCAGGCAAATTCTTCACATGTTAGTACATTCCCAAACCTTTGTGTCCTAAACAATAAATATTTGGCGTTGCACAGGAATCGTCGACAATATCTGATGACAAAACATTACGAATGAGAGGTTCCCACTTTTCCATCATAATCTCATGTCAACTTTTCATTCAAGACCCGGACCGCCTCATCGTAAATTTCGTTACCTCCCCCTAATAAAGGCCCAGAAGGAAAGGAGCAGAGCCAGGTGCAGAAGATAGAAAAGCAGGATAAGAGATGTTTGTGGGTCGTAAATGGGCAAGGCTACCGGCTTCGGCCGCCTAATCATGATCAGGCCAACGACCACAAGAACCAGTATAGCAGGACTGGCCTCGGGCAGAGGAGGCAGCCTTTGTCGAGTCATGCAGCTACAGCGTGTTCTGTTCCAAGGTGCACGTGTCACTAGAAAGGTGAATCACCGGCTAAGGCTACGTGTCCTTAATCGAAATGAAGTGATCAGAGGTTATTGCGTATGTGAGGGCAAGAAACACAAAATGGCTGCCATGATCTAAGATGGATGCCATGGGTAGATCGGAGAAATGTTTGTAACAGGAGTACTCTTGCTCGTAGCGTAGCGAAAACACCAGGATATGCTAAATGGATCATTTGCGGTTCGCTGATACCAATATTATGTATTTCCGACAATATTGAAAACACGGGTTCAAATCGTCACGGAACCTCAGGAGGGGTCTGCCTTACCCCTTTCATTCATTTACACCTTTTTTTTTTCCACCTCTTGTCTCTCGATCCTACCGAGAGACAAGATGGCGGCCGCTCCGGACTGTTTACAATGTTGACAGCCAATCAGCTACTCCTCAGACTCCCGTTACACTGCTGGTTAGCTTCCCGGTTAGCTGTCCGGTTAGCTGCCCGGTTCGCGTACCAAGACGTGTCTCTACGGCGAAAAAATCGGATTTTTTTTTTTTTTTTTTTGGCCCCGCGTGGCTTTATAATATCCCCCTCATCAATCCTATGGGGTCAGAAGGGGTCTACCTTGCCCTCTTTCCTTCATTTCCCCCTTTGTTTTGGCCTCCTCTTGTCTCTCGATCCTACCGAGAGACAAGATGGCGGCCGCTCCGGACTGTTTAGAATGTTGACAGACACCGGAGAGCCAATCAGCTTCGCTTCGCAAAGTTCCGATACGCGAAAAGTTCGCTAACCGGAGCGCTACCCGGAGCGCTGTTACAGATATATATCTTGTTTTAAACGTTAATTTCTCAAAATCCACTGAAGCACATATATTGAGACCTAGCAAAGGCACATCGGGCTAACAGTCCCTACAATTTTGCCAAGTTTCGTGGAAATCCATTCAGCCGTTCGGGCTAAAAGTGAGGCCAACTGCCCTATGGAAATTAACATGGGAAAAACGCGTTTTGGGACCCCCCTTTTTTCTCGGCCCCCCCTTGACGAACCCCCCCAAATTTCCAGGAGCTGCTCAGAAACAAAATGTGCCATTTTCCTGAAAATTTCAGCCAATTCCGTCCACAAACGCCAAAGTTATTAGGCATAGAATTTTCAAAAGTTCCATAGAGAAAAAATCCTAACTATATATACCTACTGGCTATCGCCAGTAGGTAATATATATATATATATCGAGGTAGCGCGGCTGCATGAAGCTTGGAGTGCCTTGGTGAGGACCCGTTTTGGATATATATATATATATATATATATATATATATATATATATATATATATATATATATATATTCCAAAAGGCACAAAGTCAATGAAGTACGCTCTCAGGGCAGAAACAGGCAAACACCGAAGGTTTCTTTAGTGCTGTTTATTCCACAACGCGTTTCGCCGTGAAGACGGCTTGATCACGTGGAAAACAAATTGCAAAGCCATTGGTTATATCTATTAACATCATAGACATAGAAACGAGACTGAACATAAGTACGTATTTGTGACAAACTTAATTGTAACATGCTTGGCATAGTTCTCAGTGGCACTAAGAGCAAAACTGACATTGAGTACCTCGATGTCAAAATTGAGATTGTCAATGAGTCTGTACAGACCAAACTTTTTCGCAAGGCCACTGCTGGCAACAGCATCTTGCATGCCCTAAGCAGTCACCCCGAGAGCTTAAAATGGAGTATTCCATTTGGTGAGCTACTGCGGGCCAAGCGCAACTGTAACAATGACCAAGCTTACAAAGCAGAGAGTGAGATCATATGCGACAGGTTCAAAGCCAGAGGTTATCCCAATTGGGTGGTCAAAAGAGCGAGGGAAAGAGCCAATGCCATAAAAAGATCTGATACCATCTGTGACAAACCCAATACCAATGTGGAAGATGGAGGTGGCCCGAGACTCATCCTCACGTATAGCAGTGACTCCCAAGCAATCAAAAAGGTAATAACAAAAAATTGGGATATACTCAAAGCAGACAATATCATTGGCAAAGAGTTACCCAAGAGACCCAGCATAACATACAGACGGGGGAAAAGTATCAGGGACTTGCTAGTTCATAGTGATATCACCACATACCCCCCTGCCAATGTACAAGGTCTAGATGGCTTTTTTCCATGTGGCCACTGTAAGGCTTGTGCCAACAGTAAATCATGCAAGGAAGTCACCTATAATGGCATAAATAAGAAAATCAAGTCCTTCCTCACATGTAGCTCTACCTTTGTCGTTTATGCAATAGTGTGCCCGTGTGGTAAGTGGTACATAGGCAGCACCACATGCATGGCGAAGAAACGGATCCTGGAACATACCAGAGCAATCACAAATTTTGATCCCAAATACCCTGTGGCAAGGCACTTTAAGGAACAACACTTTTCCAATACCAAATACCTTAGCTACACAATTTTGGAACAGGTACCCAAAAATCCTAGAGGGGGCAACAGGATTCTTAAATTGCGACAGAGGGAGTCGAGATTAATCATAGACTTCCAGTGCAAGGATCCGGGAGGCCTCAACCAGGATGAGGAATTAGCAGTACACCTTAAAGATTCGTAATTTACCATAGCTGATGTCGGTTCATGTTTGTCTTTCATGCTGGTAGTTAACTTATTTTTCCTCCATACCTTATGCTTGTGTTCAGTCCTATGTACAATAACATAGGTATAGGAAATGTATTTCATCTGATTTTAAACTTGCATTAATTTACATATTTGTTTTGTTCTTTTAGGAACACGCGAGAAGGGGCCCACTCCACTGGCACTTCACCTCACGGGACCACTCCCCTTCTCCACCTCTTTTGAGCACAAAGGCACTGCATGGTTTGCAAAGACTGTATGGTAGAAATTTACACTTTTTTTGAGCACTTGCGAATACTAAATGTACTTTGATGACGCGATGTAGACGTGATCTAGGTCCAACCCTTTACTCCCCGTCCTTGGGAGTCAATCCCGGTGTCACTACCACTTTTTGACTTCGTGGCTCATTCTCTGGTGACACATCACTTAGTAGATATGATACGCTCCCTAATTTAGGAACGCCGTGTTTCCAGCACATTAGGATTCTGTGGTACTTTCCACAAGTTAATCCATGCAATGACATCTTGTTTACAATTTTGTTTACTATCGTGTTGAGGAAGCATATACTTATTTTTTGCACATGAATTTTGTTTCCTACAATTTTGGGGATGTTGCATACTACGTGACAAATATCGATTTGAGGGCATACATGTTGTATTCATTACGTGAAATGCACTTAGAGTCTAATCAAATACGTACTTATGTTCAGTCTCGTTTCTATGTCTATGATGTTAATAGATATAACCAATGGCTTTGCAATTTGTTTTCCACGTGATCAAGCCGTCTTCACGGCGAAACGCGTTGTGGAATAAACAGCACTAAAGAAACCTTCGGTGTTTGCCTGTTTCTGCCCTGAGAGCGTACTTCATTGACTTTGTGCCTTTTGGAATTGATTCGAGTCGGCTTCACTCCGCCGACACGTACGCCACCTTCCACGGGTCACCTGGGGTCCAGAAGGAGTTTTCTGCTGAACAAATTGTTACGGAGGATCCCGCCCTGACCGGCCATTGTGATTGTGACGGGGAACAGCTTGGAAAGAAGGAAGTGCACGTCCGCCGAAAGTTACCCGGTTGAAGGTGAGCGGGGTTAGTGGCTTTCCGTCCTCGGGGTGGGGGGAGTTGTGAGACAACGGAGGTTGTCTGCGGCCACTCACACACTCCGGGGCAGCGGGAGACACTACCGTTTGCCGCTCGGACCTCACGGGGGGTATAACGGACTTCGACACACCTTACAACTACAGAAACATTTACGCATATCTAAACGTGCGTGCAAACTTACAGTACCAGTTTCCCTGATTACCGAACTATCTTTGGCAGAAGGAACCCGGCATTTGGACTGGGGGGACAGACAGGCACACACCTGAAAAGCAACATCATTCTTGTGCTGTTTAATAAGGTTTTCCAACATGGAGGAGGACGAAGAACGCATGAAAGCTGCAAAACTATGTTTGCAAGAAAAATAATTCCTAACAATTCAACTAAAACCAATGAACCCACTACAACTTTGGAACCCATTGAACAAAAACTCAAACAATACGAGAAGTTGAAGAAAACTGAGGTCACCAAATGGTGGGAGGCTACATCATTGCAACACTACTTAGATCAAAACATGGTTCCAAGAGGACTACGCATATTTACCACACCAACGTACGAGAAACCAAATCCCTTAATGTTAGAGGAGTGGTCCACAAACTCAGCAAACAGCTCCCGCAGAATGCTTGAAATCTTAATAAAGTACGCGTGGCTGGACCGAGAGGAACTCATTAAGGAAATAAAAGGAATCATGGAAGACCTCAATAAAGCTATGGAAGCTGAAAGTTTGAACGTAAAACTTAAACCCATTCAAGAAAGACTAACTAAACATGAAGAGGAAATCAAAGCAAGGAAAGAAAGAAAACTCAACCGCGACTATGCGGATTATGACAGCGGAAGAATACTCACGTTTAGTCACAAGTACGATCATTTATACAAAAATGATACCACCGGCACCAGTCTTATGGAGGAAGCCGGGGACAACAGGAACGTGACAACAGAAGCCAATATCACAAGTGGGAGTGAATCGGATGTTTCCCTGATCACCGTGACCCCTGCGAAAGGAAAAAAGCAGCTGACTTTTTTAGACGAATACCGGACTCTAAGAAGGGGGCGTCTAACAACGCGGGAGACCCCGGTACCAAAACCCCGAGGACGTGGGAGAGGAACACGCGAAGAGGACGCGGAAGGGGAAACGAACAAACAGGAGAATACGAATCAGACAACGATGGCAAAAAAGACAAGGGTCGTGGCGCAGTGGGAACAAGCAGAGGACGTGCCAACAAAAGGAAATACTAATGGATGACGAAATGGTAAACATGACCATAGTTAACTTGTCTAAAAGAAAACTGAATATGAATGAAAAAAGAACCCTATGTCTAGGTTTGTCATTCTGTCCCTCATATCCTTCCAGCTATACCGACAACAGAATAGACTTATTTAAATTCACAAGAAAACTCAAATTGAACAAATGGTACAAACTGAAAGGTGATCAGGGACATTTTGTTAAAGATCCTGAAATTAATGATACTTACAATTTTGACATTGGAGACAGTGAGACCTTAAATGTTGTGATGGATCTAGGTATTAATGAAATGCAGGAAGAAGAGGCTTGCAGCACCACACAATTGCTTTCAGAACTAGACATTTGCACCAACACTACAGCCAACACTGCCTTCAAAAACAAGTCAAACTTTCTTCCCACCTTACCACATGATAACATAGACACTTTTCACGAGTGTGTGAACAAAAGCCTCAATGATTTTAGACAGAAACATCACAAATACAAACTGAGGGAACAACCCAACATGAGTCACAAACAAAGACAAGCCATAAAAACCCTTATGGCTGATGAGACAATAGTCATACGCCCTGCGGACAAAGGAGGCAATATTGTCCTGCTGGACAGGGATATGTACATTTCAGAGGCTAACAGGCAATTGAATGACAACAAATTCTATGAACCCATTGATTGGAAATGTTATCATGAAAGTGTAAATTGTGTGTGGGATTTCCTATTTGAATGGAAGGAGAGAGGCATTCTTTCTTGGGATGAATATAATTATTTAAAATGTGAATACCCTGTTCTCCCAGTACTGTATCTACTGCCCAAGATACACAAGAATGCCACTAAACCCCCAGGGAGACCCATAGTGTCATCACGAGGGAGTGTATCGGAGAGAATCTCCAAATATATTGATGCATTTTTGAGGGAGTTTGTAATGGAACTTGAAAGTTATGTCAAGGACACCAAAGATTTTCTGAAAAAGATAGAAAATCTACGATGGGAATAAGATTATATCTTGGTAACCCTAGATGTCCAAAGCTTGTACACCATAATTGATCATGACCAGGGAGTGGAAGCATGTGAGTTTTTCCTCAGGGGAAGATCCATGAGATATAGGGAACACACTATCATGCTTATAGAAATGATTAAGTATTGCCTAAAAAACAACATCTTTTTGTTCAATGGAGAACTATTTAGACAGGTCAGTGGCTCAGCTATGGGCTCATGTTTCTCACCGAGCTTTGCCAATCTGTTCCTTGGGAAGTGGGAAAAAGACATACGCTCAGATCCCATCTTCCAACAGGATTTTACGAAGGTATCTATGTGGTTGAGGTACATAGACGATCTCTTCATTGTCTGGAAAGGAACAATGAAGGAAGCAGATGATTTTATTGACAAACTTAATTGTAACATGCTTGGCATAGTTCTCAGTGGCACTAAGAGCAAAACTGACATTGAGTACCTCGATGTCAAAATTGAGATTGTCAATGAGTCTGTACAGACCAAACTTTTTCGCAAGGCCACTGCTGGCAACAGCATCTTGCATGCCCTAAGCAGTCACCCCGAGAGCTTAAAATGGAGTATTCCATTTGGTGAGCTACTGCGGGCCAAGCGCAACTGTAACAATGACCAAGCTTACAAAGCAGAGAGTGAGATCATATGCGACAGGTTCAAAGCCAGAGGTTATCCCAATTGGGTGGTCAAAAGAGCGAGGGAAAGAGCCAATGCCATAAAAAGATCTGATACCATCTGTGACAAACCCAATACCAATGTGGAAGATGGAGGTGGCCCGAGACTCATCCTCACGTATAGCAGTGACTCCCAAGCAATCAAAAAGGTAATAACAAAAAATTGGGATATACTCAAAGCAGACAATATCATTGGCGAAGAGTTACCCAAGAGACCCAGCATAACATACAGACGGGGGAAAAGTATCAGGGACTTGCTAGTTCATAGTGATATCACCACATACCCCCCTGCCAATGTACAAGGTCTAGATGGCTTTTTTCCATGTGGCCACTGTAAGGCTTGTGCCAACAGTAAATCATGCAAGGAAGTCACCTATAATGGCATAAATAAGAAAATCAAGTCCTTCCTCACATGTAGCTCTACCTTTGTCGTTTATGCAATAGTGTGCCCGTGTGGTAAGTGGTACATAGGCAGCACCACATGCATGGCGAAGAAACGGATCCTGGAACTTACCAGAGCAATCACAAATTTTGATCCCAAATACCCTGTGGCAAGGCACTTTAAGGAACAACACTTTTCCAATACCAAATACCTTAGCTACACAATTTTGGAACAGGTACCCAAAAATCCTAGAGGGGGCAACAGGATTCTTAAATTGCGACAGAGGGAGTCGAGATTAATCATAGACTTCCAGTGCAAGGATCCGGGAGGCCTCAACCAGGATGAGGAATTAGCAGTACACCTTAAAGATTCGTAATTTACCATAGCTGATGTCGGTTCATGTTTGTCTTTCATGCTGGTAGTTAACTTATTTTTCCTCCATACCTTATGCTTGTGTTCAGTCCTATGTACAATAATATAGGTATAGGAAATGTATTTCATCTGATTTTAAACTTGCATTAATTTACATATTTGTTTTGTTCTTTTAGGAACACGCGAGAAGGGGCCCACTCCACTGGCACTTCACCTCACGGGACCACTCCCCTTCTCCACCTCTTTTGAGCACAAAGGCACTGCATGGTTTGCAAAGACTGTATGGTAGAAATTTACACTTTTTTTGAGCACTTGCGAATACTAAATGTACTTTGATGACGCGATGTAGACGTGATCTAGGTCCAACTCTTTACTCCCCGTCCTTGGGAGTCAATCCCGGTGTCACTACCACTTTTTGACTTCGTGGCTCATTCTCTGGTGACACATCACTTAGTAGATATGATACGCTCCCTAATTTAGGAACGCCGTGTTTCCAGCACATTAGGATTCTGTGGTACTTTCCACAAGTTAATCCATGCAATGACATCTTGTTTACAATTTTGTTTACTATCGTGTTGAGGAAGCATATACTTATTTTTTGCACATGAATTTTGTTTCCTACAATTTTGGGGATGTTGCATACTACGTGACAAATATCGATTTGAGGGCATACATGTTGTATTCATTACGTGAAATGCACTTAGAGTCTAATCAAATACGTACTTATGTTCAGTCTCGTTTCTATGTCTATGATGTTAATAGATATAACCAATGGCTTTGCAATTTGTTTTCCACGTGATCAAGCCGTCTTCACGGCGAAACGCGTTGTGGAATAAACAGCACTAAAGAAACCTTCGGTGTTTGCCTGTTTCTGCCCTGAGAGCGTACTTCATTGACTTTGTGCCTTTTGGAATTGATTCGAGTCGGCTTCACTCCGCCGACACGTACGCCACCTTCCACGGGTCACCTGGGGTCCAGAAGGAGTTTTCTGCTGAACAAAATATATATATATATATATATATATATATATATATATATATATATATATATATATATATATATATATATATATATATATATATAACCTACTGGTGGTAGGTAGTTATAGTTAAAACCTAGTTTCCATAGAAAATCCTTAACATTCTATTTGGAATAACTTTGGCACCGGTGGAAGAATCTTCGCAAATATTTCCAAGAAGATGGCCTGCTCCGCTCCTTCCCTGAAAGTTTGGGGGGATTCGTGAAGCAGGCGCCGAGAAAAAAGGGGGGGTCCCAAAACGTGCTTTCCCCATGCAATTTCTCATAGGACCTTTAGCCGGGGCTACAGCCTGAACGGCTTAAAGGAATTACACCAAACTTGGCAAAAAGGTAGAGTTCTGTTCTGTTCGCAGATGGGCCTTTTTGTTAAATGGTGTATATGCGTTCAGTAGTTCCTGAGAAAATCAAAAGTAAAATCATAAGTATATCTAGAGATGCATACAGTAAGCTTACTGTAAGCTTACTGTACTCTGTACCTTCCCGAGCACGAGCTGAATGCTAATTGGCTGTCAACTGTCTGTCAACACTCTAAACGAGGAAGTGTTGGCAGCCATCTTGTGCCTCGGTAGACTGAGGCACAAGAAAGCAGAAAAACAAATGTGTAGAACACAAAAAGGGGGCATGGCCGAAACAGCTTGACCCCCTAGGCCTGCTTAGGTGGTCCTTCAAGGACCCCCAAGGCCCCAATTTTTTTTGTTGTTTAAACCCGGTCTGCTTTTTGTCAAATTACCCCCCCAGGGGGACCAAATCCGGGGGGCATAGTGAAAAAAATAAGTGTGGGCCCCACCGAAACCACAACGAGAAAGACGGTCACCCAGGCCCTCGTCACCAGCCGACTGGACTACAGGAATGCCCTATATGCAGAAACCACAGCCAAACTTCAGAAACGACTTCAGCGCAAACACACGACTCATCCTCGACATCCCCCGCCACAGCCAAATATCTGCCCACCTGAGAGACCTGCACTGGCTCCCCGTCAGCAAAAGGATCACATTCAGGCTCCTCACCCACGCACACAAAGCGCTCCACGACATAGGCCCCGAATACCTCAACAACCGCCTCACCTTCTACACTCCGACCCACCAGCTCCACTCCGCCAGTCTCGCCCTCACCACCGTTCCACGGATTCGCAGAACCGCCACTGGAGAAAGATCGTTCTCCTACCTGGCCGCCAAGACATGGAACTCCCTCCCCGCCCTCCTACGTATGACCCAGGACCACTTCACCTTCAGGAAACCGCGCAAAACCTGGCTATTCGAGCAGTAACAGCACCCCCCAGTGCCTTGAGACCCTCACAGGTGAGTAGCATGCTCTATAAATGCATTGATTAATTCAACCCCCCCACACTCCCCCAGGGACCACCACCCCCCAGGGCAAAGCAACACAGCCCCCTGGTGCATACTGTAGGTTCCAGGTGGGCTAGTTGGCCCCCATGGTCCCACAGTATGCAAGGGGAATTGGTTCCCTACAAGCAAACGCGCCAGGGGGCTGCGTTGCAGAGAGGTGTAAAAAGGAGGGTGGCCTCATTACACCTCTCTGCAATGCAGCCCCCTGGCGCATACTGGAGATTCCTGGTGGGCTAGTTGTCCCCCAGGGACCCCCAGTATGCAAGGAGACTTAATCTCCCAACTTAGAACACTCTACAGGGCGCGTTAGCACAGTGGTGCAGGTAGGGGGCGGGGCTTGAGGTGATGTGAGTGCAAACATGCCCTGAGGTGCGTTTAAAGTTGGGGAATTAATTCCTGTTCAATCCAGAGGTTCCCTAGGGGGCAACTAGTCCAACAGGTATCTCCAGTAAGCGCCACGGAGCTGTTTTGCAGAGTGTTGTAAAAAGGGGGCATGCCCTTTGAACGACTCTCTGCAACACAGCTGCCTGGCGCATACAGGAGGTACCTGGTGGGCTAGTTGGCTCATAGGGGACCTCAGGATTGAAGAGGAATTAATTCCCCAGTCTAGCTCACTACTATTCCTGAAAAGTAAACATAACTGTACCTACCAGTACCTTGAATTTCCTTCCATAGGATATCATTGCCTGCTATATAAAATATATATAAATTTAAAAAATATTAAATAACAAAAAAAATTACAATTTCAATATTTAAAAATAAAAATTCAATTTATATACAAAATGTGTGATGTAATTTAAAAAATAAACTATCTAAAAATAAATAGTTTACAATAATGTAGTAAATCAGTATAAAAAATATAACAATTAATACATTTAAAATTATCATTTACAAAACCTTTGAAATTCACTGAAAAACCATAGGTATCAGCCACATTATAATTAAAAATTAGCATTTAAAAAACCTTAGATATTCACTGAAAAAAACATAGGTTTCAGCTATGTTATAGTTAAAAATTTGCATTTAAAAAACCTTAGAAATTCACTGAAAAAAACATAGGTTTCACACACGTTATAGTTAGGAATTAGCATTTAAAAAACCTTAGAAATTCACTGAAAAAAAACATAGGTTTCACACATGTTATAGTTAGCTGGACATTTTACTCATACAAAACCATTGAAATTCACCCATTATAGTTAATTCAGCTAAGTATAACTCGCGAGCCCGCAATGCACTGCTGATGACGTCACATATTACATCACTCATGACATGGTCAGTGACATCACTCATGATATCTCAAATGACATCACTGATGGCATCATCCTTGTGAAAGAGTGGCAGACCTCCTCTCAGCGTAATATAACCCTTGATACACACATTCAAAAATAGAAACTAAAATTTTCAAAAAATGGAGATACCAATTCCAGTTAGAACAACCTATTCAGTAATTCCAAAATCTACATACACATCCAGTCATTCACTAACAGTTCTATATAGGCACTCATACATGTTCTCACTCATCATATGTACTCATACACCTATACATCTTATTACACACGGACAGTCATCTATAGAGTTACTCACACACAAACTCACACATGCAAATAAACTATCAAACATCCATTTACTTGCATATACAGCTATACACCCACCACTACACTTACTTCTACAGAATCGTACACATACTTACTCTCTTAAACAATCACTTATAGAAACACATACTTATTTATACAGGAACTCTTACAATCTCTCGCTCTCACATATACTTACTGATATACATCAATACTCACATATACCAGTTTAACACATATGTAGTTACTCATAAAGATACTATTGAGACAGTGATTCACTCACTAACACACCCATACACACACTCATCCACCCATACAGTCCTGGACACATGCTGTCTTCAAAACACATGCAAACAGTGAGTCACCCATTCATGCACCTATGCAGTAAATAATACCCCCCACCAAACCATACAGAGACTCATACTGATACTCTAAAAACCAACTAATAACCCATATCGACACTCATGTAGCTAGTCACCAAACCCATGTAGCCACTTATACACAAAGTGAGACACTGATACAGATATTTTCATATTTAAACATTACTCGCTAATACATGTATTCATTAAAAAAATCCATTTAAACATTTTATTTACACAGTTTTTCTTCCATCGACCTTTAGATATACATATATAAAACATATTTATTTTTCAGAAAGACAAACATTCACTGGAGTGATGTCATCAGTGATGTCATTTGAGATGTCAACAGTGATGTCATCAGTGATGTCACTGACCATGTCATGAGTGATGTAATATGTGACGTCATCAGCAGTGCATTGCGGGCGTGCAAGTTATAGTTAGCTGAATTAACTATAATGGGGGAATATATATGTTACCTACTGGCGATAGCCAGTAGGTATATATAGTTAGGACCTAGCTACCATAGGAAATCCGCAACATTCTATTGGGAAAAACTTCGCTGGTTGAGGAATTTGCGTGTTATTTTCCAAAATTTAGGCCAGCTCCGCTCCGCTTCTTCCCTGGAAGTTTCGAGGGGATTCATCTTGCGGGGGCCTAGAAAAAAGGGGGGTCCCAAAACGTGTTTTCCTCATGTTATTTCCAAAGGACGAATAGACAAGGCTACAGCCCGAACCGCTGAACAGAATTACACCAAACTTTGCAAAATTGTAGGGACTGGTACGCAGAAGTGCCTTTTCTATATTTGTTGAAAATTGCTCCAGTGGTTTTTAAGAAAATTAGGTTCAAAAACACACATATATATCTATATGCACGCTTCCAGTGCTTTGGGAACGCGTACCGGGGAGCGCACCCGGCGAGCCACGGAAGTGCGCGAGCGGAAAGCTGATTGGCTCTCGGGTGTCTGTCAACATTCTAAACAGTCCGGAGAGTCCGCCATCTTGTATCTCGGTAGAATCGAGACAACAGAGGTGAAAATACAAAGGGGGAAATGATTATAAGGGGGCAGGGTAGACACCCCCTGATCCCCTACGTTTTCTGAGGGGAGCCTAGAAGGAACCTGTGGTGCAAAAAAACTATATATATATTTTTTTTAATTTTCGCGGGGTAAGCGCTGGGTGCGTTCCCATGTACGCTTACAGGTACGCGAACCGTGAGCGTACCACTGGGAAAACCAGATTTTTTTTATTTTTTGGCCTGGGGGTCCTTGTGGGACCCCCTGAGCAGGCCTAGGGGGTCAGGGGGCTTCTACCCTGCCCCCTTTGCGTGTTTTGCACCTTTGTTTCACTGCTTTCTTGTGCCTTGGTTCTACCGAGGCACAAGATGGCTGCCAACACGTCCTGGTTTGGAGTGTTGACAGACAGTGGCAGCCAATCAGCATGCCTTTCACAGGAAAACAGCATGCTCATTGGCTGTCAATACTTCTAACCAGGAATTGTTGGCATTCATCTTGTGCTAGGTAGACCGAGGTACAAAAGAAGCAGAAAAACAAACGTGTAGAATGCAAAAAGGGAGCAGGGTAGAAAGAACCTGACCCCCTAGGGCTGCTCAGGTGGCTCCACAAGGATATTAACATATTTAAACGCTATCCGCGGATAGAATTAGCATTGTAAAAACCTTGCGAATTCACTGAAAAAACCATAGGTTTCATGCCTTATATAGTTTGGAATTATCATTAAAAAACCTTGCGAATTCACTGAAAAAACCATGGGTTTCAGGCCTTATATAGTTAGGAATTAGCATATAAAAAACCATTGAAATTGCTCCTATATAGTTAGTTGTACTAACTATATTTTGCGCACCCGTAATCCACTGCTGATGATGTCACATATTAGATCATTCATGACATGGTCAGTGACATCACTTATGACATCTCAAATGACATCACTGATGACATCACTGATGACATAATCCATGTGACAATCACATACACCTTTTCATACACTAGTAAAATCTTTCATCACTCTTTGTAAAATACAGAGTATCATATTTGAATCCATGCTAACAGCAATACAAGTATCTAAAAACCCACTCAGTGATTCATAGATGAATACACACATCTAATCCCTTACCTGTAGATTCTCTCATACATGCTGTCAATGAACAATAGAACACTATCAAAAATACCTATACACCTATATCGACATTACACACCAGCACACATCCTATTCACATATGAAGTCATCCTACTCACTTATCCAAACAATGGATCATACTTACATAATTACTTAGCTACACATTTATACAAACACCACTTCATCTATTCATTTAGATATTAAGTCATACTTAGTGAATTATAAAATCATTATTACAAGTATACAGTTATCCATACAGTCACTCACACAATCATTGAGTCTTAGGCATACTCACTTATATACAACAATTGACACATACACTGCCTTTTATTTTTCTAGTTTGTTGGACATGTACCATTGAGAAATATATTTGCTCATCACCACACCCATAAAGAGATTCACTCACCCAAACAACTGTTAGAACATGTAGTTTAACTTGATATATCTACTGAATCAACTATTCACACATCTTTGGACAGTCACACCCCCCCCACCGAACCACACACACTTTCACTCTCCCATACAAATACTCAGTTAACTAATCAATAACTAATATAGACTTTCACATAGCTAGTAACCAACTGTAGAACCAGTTTACACAACAACTGACAAAGTGATACAGATATTCACACAGTTTAGTCACTATCCACTATATTTAGTGAAATATAATAAATTGGTCAAGAAAACAGTCAATTACACTGCTACTAAATCCTCCATCCAAATATTTATTTATATATATCCACTCATTCTTCAATGCAAATTGCTATATATATAATGCATATTTAAATACCGAAGCAAACCACATTCACTGGATGATGTCATCAGTGATGTCATTTCAGATGTCATCAGTGATGTCACTGACCATGTCATGAATGATCTAATATGTGACATCATCAGCAGTGGATTGCGGGTGCGTGAAATATAGTTAGTACAACTAACTATATAGGAACAATTTCAATGGTTTTTTAAATGCTAATTCCTAACTATATAAGGCCTGAAACCTATGTTTTTTACAGTGAATATATATATATATATATACATACATATATACATATATACATATATATATATATATATATATATAGATATATATATATATATATATATATATATATATATATATATATATATATATATATATATATATATATATATATATATATATATATTCACTGAAAAAACCATAGGTTTGACACATGTTATAGTTAGCTGGAAATTTTACTGACATAAAACCAATGAAATTCCACGTTATAGTTAGTTGGACTCACTATAACTTGCGCGTGCAATGCACTGCTGATGACGTCACATATTACATCATTCATGACATGGTCAGTGACATCACTCATGACATCACTGATGACACCATCCAGTGAATATGTGTCTTTCTGAAAAATAAATATCAGTGAGTAATGTTTAAATATTTAAATATATATATTAGTGTTTCACTTTGTGTATAAGTGGCTACATGTGTTGGTAAGTAGCTACATGCGTATGTATATGGGTTATTAGATGTTTCTCTTAGTATCAGTATGAGTGTCTATATGGTTTGGTGGGGGTATTACTTAGCACATAGATGCATGAGTAACTGACTCTCTGTTTGTATGTGTTTTGAAGACAGCATATGTGCAGGACTGTATGGGTGGATGAGTGTGTATATGTGTTTGTTAGTGAGTGAATGACTGTCTCACTAGTGTCTTTATCAGTATCGACATATGTTTTAATCTAGTATATGTGAATATTGATGTATATAAGTGAGTATATGTGAGAGTAAGAGATTGAAAGAGTTCCTGTTTAAATAAGTATGTGTTTCTATAAGTGATGGAAGTGTGTGTATAACTCTATATTCAAATAAATGGATGTTCAATAGTTTATTTGCACGTGTGAGTATGTCTGTGAGTAACTTTTCGATGATTGTCGGTGTGTAACAGGATGTATAGGTGTATCATTTCATATGATGAGTGAGTATATGTATGAGTGGATGTGTATATAGATGGTGGAATTACTGAATTACTTGTTGTAACTGATATGGGTATCTGCATTTTTTTTTTAAATTTCAGTTTCTATTTTTGAATATGTGTTTCAAGAGTTACATTACAGTGAAAGGAGGTCTGTCACTATGTCACAAGGATGGTGTCATCAGTGATGTCACTGACCATGTCATGAATGATGTAATATGTGACGTCATCAGCAGTGCATTGCACGCGCAAGTTATAGTGAGTCCAACTAACTATAACGTGGAATTTCATTGGTTTTATGTCAGTAAAATTTCCAGCTAACTATAACATGTGTCAAACCTATGGTTTTTTTCAGTGAATTTCATAGGTTTTTTAAATGCTACTTCCTAACTATAACGTGTGTAAAACCTATGGTTTTTTCTGTGAATTTCATTGGTTTTTAAAATGCTAATTCAGAAAAATGTCGTGTATGCAACCTATACTTTTGGCAATAAAGTTCTGGCAATATTTTTTTCGAAAACAAGCCGTTTTCTTCACTGTTCAAGTTGCATAGAGACTCCTTGTAAAGCAATACAGAATTCGAAAGTCTGTACCTTGCCTTTTTTTAAACACATTAAAATTTGTCTGTAAATAAAAATAGCCTTACTAAACTTTCGTGCGCGACCCGGTGTGCGCACTCTCGGCAACAGTTGTCAATAAAATGGATATCGCATTTCCAGGCTTTCGTGCGCGACCGAGTGCGCGCACAGGCCTATATATTTCGTAAAAACCTTGCAATTTGAACTTATTGAATTTCTTCATACACCCCTCAAAGAACTTATAGTACGTCAAAGAGACTGCACTGTACCTAGACTTCTTTTTTATTCTTATGAAACTTTTCAGTAAATGGAGCCGAATGTCTTTTTAAACTTTCGTGCGTTACCGGATGTACACACCTTGGTATTTTTTTTAGAAATATAAAACGTTTCATACTTTAACAATTGTGCGCTTAAATCCAGCTCAGAAGATTAACAAAATCATGATGGTAGTTGGTTCAACCCGGACCGTTTATTAGAGGTAGATCGTCCGACTCCACCGGAAGACACCCCTAATAAAAAGGACATATATATAAAATGCGGACTAGCCGCTGTATCGTGCTAGCAAACTATAACATATAAATCGTTAGAAAAAACAAAAGGAATCGAGCAAAATCAGTAGGCCACTGATGAGATCTTTTTTTGACCTCGCTAAAATAGAAAAATTAGGAACAACCCCTCATGAGAAATATGAAACTAGTGAGAGAAACCGAGCTCGACGCCATGATGGCTGCAAGACAGCTTGGCTCCGCCGCCCACCCCACCCAAAATAACGACAAATATTATAAAGATACACAACACACCAGCAAAGTAACAGGGTAAAACGTTTTATTAAATAAATATTTACATGGCAGCCTACTGCAACATGAAAACAACACTTTCAATTGGTTCTTAATAGTTTCAATTCTGAAATTTACACGCAGCACTCCACCCACTTCCCTCACTATCTTTTCTACTCTCAAGAGACAACAACGTCCTACATCTTTCGGAAGACTTTGGTGAAATGGCTACCGTATCTCATTCATCTTCCGAATCTGACCAAAATGATCGACTACCTTTAATAAGAAAAAATAAATCTTTCATCTGGCAATTTTTCACTTATCCTGAAGATCAAAAGAAAGTGAATGCACCAAAAGTAACCTGCACGATATGTGACTTGGTTCTCTCAAGAAGAAATCCAGCAAAAAAATATTTCTTTTTCATACATACCATGGTGCGGCATGTCAAACAAGTGCACCCTCTGCAATTTGCTGAGGCAACGACAAGAGCCCTGGCCACGCTATTACCATTAGAGGTGGCCAGCACATCTTCTGATCGACGACCTGTATCTCCATGCAGTGCAGAGATGGACTTCAGATATTTAACGATATATGGTCTATAACCTATGGTTTTTTCAGTGTTTTTCTTTGGTTTTTTAATAGCAAATATCAAAAGCTTTTTTGTGGAAAATGACTAAAATTAGGTATACATAAGCAGCGTTCATTTATGTTCACCACAGCCATTGTTAAAAGTAAAGTGAAAGTCGCGAAACAGTGGCCACGCCATCTAGTCCCTTTTAGGCCCCATCATGCACGTAAGTAACAGCCATTTTCTGTGTCATGGCCTCTCTGCCCACTGCCAATAGCCTATGATTGTTCAAAATTGGTTCTCTTTGGGTCATTCTCTGTTCACAAATAAGCATAAAGTCGCAATACTCTATTTAGTTTTTGCAGATAGTGAAGGATAGGTAGTGCACACTTTTGTCCCCTTTGTAACCCGTCATGCCTATCTCTGCCCCGTTTGTTGGTAGTTGGTTCAACCCGGACCGTTTATTAGAGGTAGATCGTCCGACTCCACCGGAGGACCCCCCTAATAAAAAGGACATATATATAAAATGTGGACTATCCGCTGTATCGTGCTAGCAAACTATAACATATAAATCGTTAGAAAAAACATGAAACTAGAGAGAGGAACCGAGCTCGACGCCATGATGGCTGCAAGACAGCTCGGCTCCGCCACCCACCCCGCCCAAAATAACGACAAACACTATGCAAATATTATAAATATATACAACACTCCAGCAAAGTAACAGGATAAAACGTTTTATTAAATAACTATTTACATGGAACCTACTGCAACATGAACATAACACTTCTAATTGCTTCTTAGTAGTTTCAATTCTGAAATTGAACACCCAGTACATCCAGAGTTCATGTCCGACAAGTTGTGTGGCGGGATGCCTGCTAATGCCGCCACCCCCACCACCTTCTGTAGGAAGGACTCTGGATATCCTTGGTCCCTGAGAGGCTTCGATGTCCCTGCCTTGCACAAATGTCATAAGTTCTGGATGTTGAGAGCCATACTTCAGGGTCCGACAAGTTGTATGGGGGGATGCCTTGTTAATGCCGCCACCCCCACCACCTTCTGTAGGAAGGACTCTGGATATACTTGGTCCCTGAGAGGCTTCGATGTCCCTGCCTTGCACAAATGTCATAAGTTCTGAATGTTGAGTGACATACTTCAGGGTCCAAGAAACGCGGACTCGGAGGGGGCGCTTGGCTCCTGCCCCCTCCCCAAGTCTTGTTCCCCTGGTATGGCCTGAGATCGCCCACGACATAGGTGGCCGGCTCCAGGGGTCAGGCGGAACTTCTTGCCTTTTGATGCCTCTTCCATTCTGGACCTTGTCCCACAATCCGTTTGACCTGAAGACACGTCCTGCGGTGCCCTGGTCCAACCATCACATTTACACCGTCTCACCCGCCATCCGGCTGAATTGCACCCACTCTTCTGATACAGCGAAAGGCGGCTGCCACGGAGCTCAGGAAATGGCGGTCGGCTCCACAGACTTGGGCCTCGCCTGCAAGGATGGCTCTGGGCAACCCTGGAACTCGGACGCTTGACTGCTAGGGCATGAGCCCCATTCCCAAAAGCGTCCCGTCAGCCTTGAAGATTCTACAAGAGTCACCGAGGCCCCCGACTCCTGCAGACTTCCGGTGGGGAGCGACTGCCATGATTGCTCGCGGTATGGCCACGACGTAGCCACGGGGTGCTCTCATACTGACGCCAGCTTCAGTCTGAAACATCCAGAAACACTGTAGACTACCAGTTCGATCAGTTCCGGTGGAGCCCCAACGACGTATCGCGTTCTTGCGTAATCCGTCATATGACGCGCCGCGTTAGCGCACCCGGAAGTGCTCCGGTGCACGAGGCGCGAAGCGCAGCTTCCCGGAAGCAATGCGGAGCGCGTAACGTAAGCAATTACATTTCAGTTGGTTCTCCCTCACAATATTTTCAATGTCACATAAAAGTCACCCATCACCCACTGCCATCTCTGGCTGTTTCCATGGTAACACCTCATTCTGCACCTGGCTGAAGGCACAGGTCAAAAGTTCATATCTCAACGTTCTACAGCAAAGTAACAACACTGTTTTCCCTCCAGAAACACCTGCCAATCCACAGCTCTGTTACATGTCTTTTTTTTTCACACCCAATAGTACTTTTCGTTTAACATAAACATTAACATGCAACGTACTGTTCAATCTCCACTTCTTACAATCAACCAATCATTTTTATTTTTTAAACCACACCCAGCCTCTTCCTTTTTCTTTATTTAGAATTTCAACTTCTAACTACCATTCCACTTCCAGAGCCGATCGGAGGACGACTACAAATCCCTTGAAAATTAAGGTCTGGCTAATAGGACACAGTTATATTCACTGGAGTGAAAAATATGCAGTAAGCAGACGAATTTGCAACCTCAGCTTACCAAATGTACACATAACATGGATTTCCAAAAGAGGATTGAAATGTCACCAATTGATTCCATTGGTGAAAACTTTTATGCATCTCCCAGAACCAGACCTTATAATTGTGCACTGTGTTGGAAACGATCTAGGCACAATCACTGGGGTAGGTCTGGAAATGCTTCTAAAAGACACCTTTCCACAATTGATGACACTTTTTCCTCGATCTGCCTTGGTATATTCCAATATATGCCAAAGACAGAAATGGAATTGGTCCAATCACCATTGTGCACAATTTGAGAAAGCAAGGAGACATGTAAATAAATCTGTTTCTGCGTTCCTCAGAGATTATAGCATGGGTTCTATTTACCACAACAACTTGCGATACCACATGCAAGACGTCTATAGGAGAGACGGTGTTCATTTCACGAATGAGGGAAACAGAATCTTCCTCTGCAACATCAGGCTCTGCATCGGTACTTACTTATAAATGCAGAAAACACTCAATTAACACAATGGCTCTTTTCAGAGCCACCTTATATCTAAGCACTCAAACTTCTGATTTATCTCCATTTTCACATTCTTGTAAAAAGGTGTGCGCGACCGAGTGCGCGCACCACGCAACTTAAAAAAAAAATATATATATATATATTTTCGCCTTTAAGGGCCTTACTGCACACCCTGAGAAAACCTACGCAGCAAAACAATCTCTACCTTCTCCCCTTTCCATATTCCAACGCTTTGAAATCAACAATATATTTACTCGCAATGACAAAATGGCGGTCAACACTTCCTGATTTCCTTCGAATCGAACGTTAACAGACGTCACGCAACAAAATTCCGCTCGCGCAGCCGTTTGGGTGCGCGCACATGTGCGCGCGTATAGATATATAATTGACTTTAACTTTAATTTCCTCAGCAACTACTGAACGGATTTACACCATTCCAAAAAAAGCGTAATCTGCGAGCCGGACTGTACAGTTTTGCCAAATTTCGTATAAATCCATTCACCCGTTCGACCTGTAGCCGAGTCTAAAAGTCCTATGGAAAATAACATGGAGAAAACACGTTTTGGGACCCCCCTTTTATCTCAGCCCCCACTTGACCAATCCCCCCCAAACTTTTAGGGAAGGAGCGCAGCGGACCGAGCCATCTTCTTTGAGAAATTCGCTAAGATTCTTCAACCAGGGCCAAAGTTATTCCAAATAGAATGTTGAGGATTTCCTATGGAAACTAGGTCCTAACTATAACTACCTACTGGCGACCGCCAGTAGGTAATATAAATATATATATATATATATATATATATATATATATATATATATATATATATATATATATATATATATATATATATATATGTAGCAATCCCTGCTACCTCTCGCCCGGAGCCCAGTCCTGGATACCGCAGCGCAGGAAGAAGAGAGGAGACCTCAGGTGCAGGTGAGCAATAATTTTTATTTCCTCGAGGCGACGGCACACCTCAGCATGACGTTTCGGCCTTCACAGAGGGCTTGATCACATGACGCATGCTAGGGAGGAGGCAATTTTTAAAGTGCTAGTGCTCAGTAAAGTGCAATATCATTGGTGGGTCAAGGTCACATGTAGTATGATAAGTATCATAGACATAAACAACAGATTATGAGCACAACGCATCGCGGGATAATCCCTGAGGTCCGCCTATGTTGCAAAATACAAATAATAGTATTTAAAGTGCAGATGCTGTCTCACCATTGTAAACAATACACAACAGGAATCACTGGGAAATCCAGTAAGTAAGCAGTGCAAATTTAGGCAACAGTGCAATATAATAGATAAAGTGCAAATAGTGTCAGGTAAATAGTTGTTCTAGATATAAATATACGCAATACACTTGATGTACAGTGTCATGTTTAAAATCAAGTATAAAAAAATATATCTATGGATAGCAAGTTATAAATATATGTATAAAAACATGTATGTACAAGCATCTTGCCAATAAATATATATACACCCAACAAACACTATTTACACAGGATGAGACCTCAAGTGGACTAATAAATTATAACTGCATGAATGCATATAAAGCCCTATCACCGAGGTCGCAGCACCCTATTCATATTGCACGTACAAATTGCTCATATGTCTATGTAAGGCTGGAGGGTTGGGAGGAGAGGAGATGTTAACCCACCGCAAGGATAGGAGACCTTTGCAGCCTCTCCTCCCCTAACTCCCTGCCGACACTAGTGACCCTAGGTTGGACCTCACCATACCAATGATGTACCTGAGTAAGTAGTGAGAAGAACATAACCATGTGCATATTTTTTTTTTTTTGTGAAAGTTTGTTTGTGTATATAACGTTTTTTTCTTATTTTCTTTTATCTTTCCTATCAGTTCTCTCATTTTTATTTGGTCATAGTGTTAAGCTCTTGATACATCCTTGTGCAGCCTAAGCCTAGGCTGCACTGCACACTGAAACCATCCGCAAAACTAGACATGTACTGGCTGGTGAGGAGATACGTTTTACTCGTAAACAGTCACATATATTCTTAAAACAACTAGGAGGGCAATGATCTAACAGGTGGGGGAGGCCCACAGGTTTACACTAATGTTGGTATTTCAGAGACACGTGTAAAAATCTTCTGTAGAATTCAATCCCCCCGGGGCTCGACTATCCATTTCCAGTATGTACCTGGTCTCTAATTTTCTTGGAGCTCCGTCTCTATCACCTCCTCTTTTGAGAGGGCCCACACAGTCTACAGCATAGTAACGCAACAGGGAACTATTATTGTTGTGGTGCTCTTTGAAGTGGCGGGCCACCGGATATGCCGGATCACTTGTGTTGATGGCCCTTATGTGCTGGAGTATCCTTTTGTGCACCTGCAGCTTGGTACTACCCACATACCGCAGGGCACACGGACACTCCAGCACATACACCACATATTCACTCTTGCAAGTCAGTTGTTTTTTGATCTTGCGTACAATGGGGGTGAAGGGGATTGCATATTCTGTTTTGTTCAGCCCGTGCTGACATGCCTTGCAGGAAGAACACTTCCTGAAGCCCTTACTCTTCCCTAACCAATTCTAATTTGTAGGGACTTCTGGGGTGGATTTGACTAGGGTATTTTGCATAGAATATGCTCTCCTGTATGTGATAGAGGGGGTGGTTGGTATTTTGTCACCTATAACAGGGTCACATTTCACCAAACCCCAATGCTTAGAGATAATTTTGCCAAGTGCCCCGTGCTGCCTATTGTAGGCCCAGATCAATCTTACTTTCTGATCCTGGGAGGTGGTAGGCGTATTTGTGACCTTAGGCTGCAAGGCTTGATTACGAGACAGGGCATTAGCTTTAGTTATAGCCCTATCAACTACTGTAGCCTTGTACCCCCTTGCCAAAAATCTAGACCTGCTGGCTTGCTGAGCTAGATTGCATTGAGCTTCAGTACTGCTCAGACGTCTGATACGCAGCATCTCGCCATACGGGATGCTGCGTATAAGGTGAGCAGGGTGATGGCTACTGGCATGGAGTATAGTGTTTCCAGCCGTTGCCTTGTGGTACAACCTGGTTTCGAGTTTGGCTCCTCCTGGTGTGACTGTCATATCTAGAAAATGCACCTGATCCCTGCTAATGGTCGAGGTAAACTTCAAGTTGAAATCATTACAGTTTATCATGTCAACAAATTGCTCAGCTTCTAGACGAGTGCCCTTCCAAACCAGGAACACATCGTCTATATAACGATACCATCTAATAATAGACCGCCTGGCAATGTCGGAATGTTCGCCAAAGAGGACCTGTCTCTCCCAGTAGCCCATATGGAGACAGGCATAACTGGGAGAGAAACAGGCCCCCATGGCCACTCCCCTGACTTGCTGGTAATATCTATTGCTGAACATAAAGAAATTATGGTGTAAACAGAATGAAATCATAGATAGTAACATGCGGTTATGGTCAGCCATGATGATTGGTCTTAAACCTAAATAGAATTCAATTGCTCTCAGTCCGTCTTGATGGTTAATACTTGTGTATAAAGACGTGACGTCTAATGTAATGAGCCATGAGTCCGAATCCCAATCAATGTCCTGTATCTTCCTCACAAAATCATTTGAGTCTTGGACAAAGGATGGTAAACTCTGAACAAACTCCTGCAGGAAAGAGTCCACGTAAACAGTTGTCTTTTCTAATAACCCCCCACATGCTGCTATTATTGATCTTCCCGGGGGTTTATGTGGGTTCTTGTGGACCTTCGGGATTAGGTATAGGACTGGCATGACCGGATTGTTGTTCTTGAGATATTTGAGTTCATCCATGCTCAGTAAGCCAAAAGATCTCCACCCCATGAGTAACGAGTAGAAATCTTCTTAAGCTTTCTTGATCAATAAAATGTCACTGTGTCTGTAGCAGTCTGAATCGTTTAATTGAGAGAGGGCCTCTTCCAGATATAGTTTTCGCGGCCATAAAACTATATTCCCTCCCTTGTCAGACTGTCTAACAATCACATTTTCATTGGCCTGAATCTTTTGGATGAGTCGCATGTACTGGTCATTCTGTGTAAATTTCTTTCGTTTTGAATTGAGCACCTTGGAATGTAACAACTTGATGTCTTTGACTACAGCATCATGGAAGATGTCAAGGTCGTCGTAGAGCATTACAGGAGTATAAGTGGAGCGTGGTTTAAAAGACGTTAGGCCCCCCACCCTATTGGGCTCACATCCTGAGACTTCTTGGGATGATGACTGCTCCAGTCTAAGGGATTCTAAAGCCTCCAATCCTGGCGCATCACGGGCCTGGAGCCCTTCATTGGCTGTTTCAATCCTCATCGGGGTACTGCGTGTTTTCCCACCTGCAAAATGCTTCTGCAACGTAATCTTGCGGACAAATTTGTATAGATCAATTCTAGTGTCCGCGTAGTTGAAGTCGCATGGAGGACAGAATGTAAGGCCTTTTGACAAGATGTGATGTTCAGCCTCCGACAAGACCATGTCAGTCAGATTGATAATGGAGGGGGCAATGTCTGTTGCTCCTGATTGTGAGCTTACTTCCTGTTCCATCTCTTTGTACTGTGGCGGTGCTAGGCATGTGCAGGGTCACTGCTACTGCTACGCTATATATATATATATATATATATATATATATATATATGTATATATATATATATATATATATATATATATATATATATATATATATATATATATATATATATATATATAGCGTAGCAGTAGCAGTGACCCTGCACATGCCTAGCACCGCCACAGTAAGAATCTGTATGATCCCCTGTCAAGGCTCCAAATCAGGCAAGTACTGTGGCGGTGCTAGGCATGTGCAGGGTCACTGCTACTGCTACGCTATATATATATATATATATATATAGCGTAGCAGTAGCAGTGACCCTGCACATGCCTAGCACCGCCACAGTACTTGCCTGATTTGGAGCCTTGACAGGGGATCATACAGATTCTGAGGATACCGGATATATACCACTCCTTCTCCATGCTCAGATGTTATTGCGGCAGGCGAGGGGGCGCGGAGTGGGTGTTTACCAACAGCGGCACAGGACCCCTGACGAGGACTGCAATACGTGCAATATTAAAGACAGCATACCTGTTCCAGAAGACACCGCGGCATCAGCCCAGCCCGCTGAGGGCATGTCATGTATTTAAAGCTGGACTCGTACCTGACACCATATGTGTTGTTCGTCATTTCCCTTAGGAAGAAGGAACAGAACCTTCGAAACGCGTCGGAACAATTTGAGACGAACCCTCGGCCTCTGAACCCTCGGAGGCTCTTTCATGGACCCTGAAGCTATTCAGCAGGCTGCTGCAGAATAAACGCCTGTCTCTTCGTTACCCCCGTGAGTGTGGCGTGTTTTGTGAACACAGGAGCTTCAATATTTCAACGGTTCCGCCACCGTTTAACGCACCCGCCTTCAAGAGTGCATGGGCATCAAGGCGGAAACTGGAGCGTAGCAGTGACCCTGCACATGCCTAGCACCGCCACAGCACTTGCCTGATTTGGAGCCTTGACAGGGGATCATACAGATTCTGAGGATACCGGATATATACCACTCCTTCTCCATGCTCAGATGTTATTGTGGCAGGCGAGGGGGCGCGGACTGGGTGTTTACCAGCAGCGGCACAGGACCCCTGACGAGGACTGCAATACGTGCAATATTAAAGACAGCATACCTGTTCCAGAAGACACCGCGGCATCAGCCCAGCCCACTGAGGGCGTGTCATGTATTTAAAGCTGGACTTGTACCTGACACCATATGTGTTGTTCGTCATTTCCCTGAGGAAGAAGGAACAGAACCTTCGAAACGCGTCGGAACAATTTGAGACGAACCCTCGGCCTCTGAACCCTCGGAGGCTCTTTCAAGGACCCTGAAGCTATTTAGCAGGCTGCTGCAGAATAAACGCCTGTCTCTTCGTTACCCCCGTGAGTGTGGCGTGTTTTGTGAACACAGGAGCTTCAATATATATATATATATAAAACCTTAGTTAAATCCTCCTGAAAGAGGAGGAGAACATACATAAACGAAAAGCATTTACATTTCACAGAGACCGTACAGATTATGAATGTGGGCGCGTATTCACATTTGCCCAAAAATATGACTCGCTGAAAGTCTCCAAATACAGCTGATCACAAGCGGCAAAATCTATCACTGCGAGCGGAAGAACCAGACAAGAAATAAGACTGAATTCAGAACTTAACTCTGCACTTGAGAGCGAGCCTTAGCTGGACCCCTGCAATCAGGTGATAAAGCAAAAATCAGCAAAGATTTCACTAGCTATAGAGGTGGATTTTTTATGTCTTGAGCACAGACAGACTCTGCGCCCAAGAAAACAAATGAAACAGCAAGGAAGAACAGAACCACAAGGCGCTGCGAGAGGCAAAAAGCCAAGCAACGACAAGCCCAAGAAGAGAACACAGCAGACACACCAGAATTGGAGACGCTAGCACACACAAACAGCCAAACCATATTAGATCTGGCAAACGTGGACCTTAATAAAGCTGAAGAGCAATTGTTATCTCTCTGGTTCTCCTAATGTCCTGAGAGTACTTTCAACTAAGTCTACGAAGGCTCAAGTTAAAAAAGTAGTTTATCTAGCAAAACAAATCAATGGAAACATTAACAGAGAGTCAGTTGGATCAACCTCCATCGACATCACCATTGTTTAACCTCACTGCATCAGACACGTCCACTTTACGGGACATGCAGGATCTAATAAATGAAAACATGACGTCTATGCAAAAGAATGAAGAGATTGAACCTATGAGTAAGAAAAGTGACTGAAACACTGAAATAAGCCCTTTCAGACCACGCTCAACTTTTAACGCAATCTCACCAAGGGACGCCACCGATATTTTTCAGGAGGAAATAGTGACTGGCATAAAAAACTAAACTATAGAGTACAAAAATGACAAGACATAAATACAACAAAAAGGAACTACAATATCACCTATTAATGACCAAACTCAAAACCAACACTGAGTTTGTCATACGCAACTCTGACAAAGGGGGAAGTTTGGTGTTATGGAGTAAGGCTGACTACATAGAGGCGGCAATGAGCCAGCTTTTGGATAGAGACTGCTACCGTAAAATCAACATGTTAACCCTCAGAATCATGTACAACACCTACCACATAAAATTAGTGGCATGGAAGAATGCAGGGATCCTAACTACACAGGAGTAAAAGTTTCTGCGAAATGACAATCCGGTGACACCTATCCTATACTTCATTCCAAAAATCCATATAAAAATCCAGGACGGCCCATAATATCAGCCCGTAATAGCCTACTGGAAAGATCATCAAAGTATGTGGACTATTACTTGCAAGATCATGTGCAAAAGCTCCCCTCATACATCAGGGACACGGAGAATTTTTATCCAAAATACGGACATTTGAATGGCGGTCTGATTTTATACTGATCACCTTAGACGTGACATCTTTATACATGTCTATCAACCACCAGGATGGTCTGTGGGCGTTTACATTTTTTCTAGATAGAAGAACCACCATAATGTATCCTACATAGTAAAATGCTAAGCCAAATGGTTACCTTTTGTCTTTGTAACAAACTTTTATGTTTCAGAACACCCTCTACCAACAACAATGAGGCATAGCTATCGGGGCCAGCTTCTCCCTCAGTTATGCCTCCCTACACATGGCATGGTGGGAGGAGCTGGTCCTACATAAAGAGTACGAGGCAATTGTCACCAATAACATCAAACTTTGGATTTAGGTTTATTGATGACCTCTTTATAATCTTGTTGGGGACACAATCAGAAGCAGAGAAATGCATAGAGGTTTTGAATATCAATAGCCTTTGCCTTCACTTCATGGCCACTCTGAGCACTGAGACTGTCAATTTCCTCGATGTTCAGATATACATCAGGGAGGGTAAGCTAGGAACAAAATGGCACCGAAAGCCAGCGGCTGGTAATGCAATCTTGCATGCGAGTAGTTCTGACCACCAACACCTAATACAGAGTATTCCATACTGGGAGATGCTCCGGCTCAAACATATATGTAGTTGTGAGGATGACTTAAGGATAGCACAGTTAGCCAGTCAAAATAGGTTTTTAGAAAGAGGGTACTTAATCAAATCTATCACTGCTGCTATTGCTAAGAGCCATGCAGTTAATAGGGAATACCTTGTCGACCAACCTCCATCACTGGAGGAGACTAGATCTAAAGGCATTAGTACACAGGAGGAACATCTAAATCCTTTAGAATCATACTAGTATTCAATAATCAGGAACAGTCCATACAAAAAATTATTCAGAAAAACTGGCCGTTGGTCCTGAGTGACCAGGTTACTGGCCACCTATTACCAAATAGATTGGCCATAACATACAGTAAGGCACTTTCAAAGAAGGATACACTTGTCTACAATGATCCTAGCAGCAGGAAAATGGTACAGGGCTATCCTAGAGGAAAGGATTCTTCAAATGCAAGCTATGCACGGCATGCAAATTTGGTGTCAACTAGACTTCTTATAAGACACCATTTGGGAACCAGGAAAGGCCCTTCAACAAAGCCCTGACGTGTCAATCGGATTACGTTTTTTTATGTGTTGGATTGCCCTTGCGGCTTACAAAATGCAGGTAGTACCATACTTCATGGTCACAAAAAGGGTACTGCAGCACATTAGGGCTATTAAGAACAAGAATCAATCCTACCCTGTGGGCAGGCATTTTGATGAAGCACACAGTGCTGATCCTAAAGATCTGAAATACTTTCTGATTGATGCCGCCCTACCAAACAAAAGAGGAGGAAACAGGGAAAAGGCCCTAAGGAGATTGAAAACACGTTATATTCTTGATCTAGATTCAATGCAGCCAGGGGGCGTTAATGTCACTGAGGAACTGTACAAACCAGTAGGGCAAATAGAAACTGCAAAAAAACTTTTAATATTGTATGTATCTATGCTTGTATAGCGCTACTGCCACCCTACGGGTATCCTGGCACTTTAGATATCAAACACTTGGTCAGCTGGATGGTGAAGAGAGAAAATGGAACATAGATCAAGTTTATCAAGTTTTCAGGCTTTTCCTAAATTCGATTAATGAGACACTCTGTCTGATCATTTGTGGTAACTTGTTCCATAACTGTGCCCCTACCACACTGAAAGCCCTCCCTCTCATCCGAGAGCGTTTACATTTCCTGACTGCCAGCAAGCCGGTATCCGAGGACCGGAGCTGTCTCTGAGGGAGGTAACCGGAGAATCTTTCCTGTAGTGGGACTGGGCCCATCCCATGTGAGGCCCTAAACACCTAGCGAAGTGACTTGAAAAGTACCCTCTCCCTGATTGGTAGCCAATGAAGCTGCCTCAATGCGGAGGTGGAAGATGAATCACGTCGCAGACCCAGTACCAGTTTTGCCGCTGCAGACTGGACTCTTTGCAGCCCCTGAAAGATGTACTGGGGGGCTCCTAAATATAGGGAATTACAATAGTCCAGTCTGCTCAACACTGTGCTGCTTACTACCAAAGCGCGCAGATCTCTTGGTAAAATGGGGAGTATTCAACGAAGCAGGCGCAACAGGCCAAAGCAGACATTAGCTGTCTTAGTTGCCTGCGACTCCATCGGGAGGTTTTTGTCTATTAGGACCCCCAGGTTCTGCACCGTGTTTGCCGGGGTCAGTGGATCTTCCTCCGGAGTAAGTTTAAACTCCAACAGGGAGTAAGTGGACGGCCTTGCAGGGGAGCAGTAGAGCACTTCAGTTTTTCCGCCATTGAACTGCAAAGAGTTCCTCCGCAGCCAGTCCGCGGTGTGGCGCATACACTCTTGGAAGTGCTCCAAGGAAACTGCCTGTTCTCCTTCCAGGGAGAATGCCAACTGCGTATTGTCCGCATAGTTGACCAAGTCAACCCCGAACGATTTGATGATAGAAAACAGTGGCTGCAGGTAAGCATTAAAGAGAATAGGATTAATAGCAGAGCCCTGAGGCACCCCATGGGTGACCGACATCTTGCAGGAGGTGAAAGGTGCCATTGAGACTGTCTGTTCTCTTTCTGTCAAATAGGAACAAAGCCATTGCAAGGCTTTACCCCTGACCCCCATCCTTTCCAGTCTCTCTAAGAAGATTGGGTGGCTTACCGTGTCGAACGCGGCTGACATATCGCGAAGTACCAATATTGCACCATTCCCGTTGTTGGCCCGCATTTGTAGGTGTCAAGCATAGTCAAAAGAGCGGACTCCGTCCCGTGCCCCGGCCGAAACCCGAACTGATCCTTGTCCAACATGTGATGTTCCTCAAAAAAGTTTGACAAGGACCTGCTTACAGCCCTCTCCAAGATTTTAATAGGAAAAGGGAGCAGCGAGATTGGGCGAAAGTTGACTGGGTTTGTGGGGTCTAAGGAAGGTTTTTTAATCAGTGGTGTCACCACCGCCTGCTTCCATTCCCCTGGGACAGTGCCTTTTTCCAATGACTGATTGCATATCTGTCTAAGCCAGGGGAGAGTTTCGTGGCCATAGGTTTTCCATATTTTCTGTGGCAAAGGGTCAGAGGGAGATCCTGAGGATATACTTTGCGCCACCTCGCTAAAGGCGGAGTCAGACAGAGCCTGAAAGCTGTCAAGGGTGTGTAACTGACTCGGACCCCCTCAGTCTCCAGTGAGCTGTGGGGCTGGATGTAGGTATTATACACCCGAGTGAGCTAACAATCTTTCCCACTTTATCCAGGAAATGCAAAGCAATATCATTACATAGTTCCTGGGAGGCCACCACTTTATTGCTGGAGCTGATAAGTCTCTGACCATCCTGAAAAGTTCTCTAGTCCTATTATATATGTGCAAAATGGACGTGGCATAGAAAAGGGCCTTGCAGTCTAGGATCCATTGTTTATACGCAATCTGTGCTGCTCTCAGCTCAAGCCTATCCCCCTCCAAGTAACCCTTCCTCCATTTCCTTTCCGCCTTTTTACACAGCAGGCGTAGATGTCTCAATTCATCATTATACCATGGTGCTGAGATGTTATTTCTTATTCTGATTTTTTTTATCGGGATTATTTGATCCAGCGCACCCACGATATAGTTCTGATAGATGTTATAATTAGTCTCAACCGAGGCGGAGGCATAGAAGAGGCTATCTGGTGGTGGAGTTAATGTGGCCCCTGACCTACCCAGCTTCGCCCATTCTCTTCCGACCCTAAGTGCCACAGGCATCTTAGCTTGTGCTGTGTGTTCTAAGAGCAGGATTTGAAATGAGACTAAGTGGTGCTGGACATTTTAAATAGTTGCTCTTCACTAATTTCTTATCCCTTCACTTACTTGTTGTGAGGTCTGCTCCCCCTGCCCCCCCGGTCCATCACGGCTGCATTGCCGATTGTGTGGAGGGCAGGGCGCCATCTTAGGTCAGTCCCTGAGCCCGGCAGGACCTTAGGCTGCGGTCTAGCTGGAGGCGGGGCAAGGCTACATATTGGCTGAGTGGGAGAGGATCGCTGCGGTAACAGTAGGTGGTGGCAGCTCCTGCAATACCGCTGAGCGCTGGGGGCAGACTGCGAGGCACGTTGTTAGTAATGAGTTAGATTACTGTGTACTCTTCTGCTTACTCACTCTCACTCCATCGCTATCTGCTGGTTCTTAATCGCATTGTCTGTGTTTTTAAAAGTGACTGCTGGACATTTTAAATATTTGCTTTTCACTAATTTCTTATCCCTTCACTTACTTGTTGTGAGGTGTGCTCCCCCTGCCCCGGTCCATCATGGCTGCATTGCCGATTGTGTGAAGGGCAGGGCGCCATCTTAGGTCAGTCCCTGAGCCCGGCAGGACCGTAGGCTGCGGTCTAGCTGGAGGCGGGGCTAGGCTACACATTGCCCATGTTACCAGGAGCGCGCAGCGGGCGTGCGCAATGGGCGCGCCGTAAGCGCGCCAAAGGCAAGCCCGTCTGCCCCCGTCCGCGGCCGTTTGGGGCTAGGGGCAGGGAACTCTGCCCATTTTATTTCCTACATGGCACCAGGACTGATTCGCCTTCACGACCATTGGCCTCTTTGCCCTACCACGCAAACTCTCCTCGGTTCACTGGGAATGTTTAGCCTCAGGACCAGTTTTCATGAATTCACATCTCCCTTGACAGTTGCCCAGTCCCTCTCCACTCTGTCTGGCCCTGGTGACTCACTACCCCCCCCCCCAGCCAGAAGTGTAACCAACTCTACCTTGATAGTCAGTTACCTAAACACTCGCTCGCTAGTTAAACACCAGTTAGAGATCTTCCAATTATTGGATTCGGAGAAACCAGACATACTCCTAGTGACGGAAACTTGGCTTAATGAGGAGTCAACCCCTGAAATTCTTGCGGCGTTACCCCCGGGTTATTACATCCTCCAGGCTAATAGACCTTCTGGTAAGCCTGGCAGCGGGGTCGCAGCCATTGTTAAACACTCCCTCAGGTTTGCGGCCCTGGATGCTGTCAGCATACCTTCAGTCCACTACCTTATTTTAAGACTTGAATCCTCTCTGTCCCCTCTTATATGTGTTCTTGTTAATCGCCCCCCTCACCACATGCCTGGCTTCCCGTCACTGTTCGGCGATATGTTATCCCAACTGGTGATCAACAACTCAAAAGTATTGATCATCGGTGATTTTAATTACTAGCCCTCCGATGCTAGGGAGAGTACTTGCTCCTTGGTCTTCACTGATCTCCTAGCTGGTATGAACTGTACCCAACATATCCAGTCGGCAACGCATGTCAAAGGCCACGTCCTAGACCAGGTCTGGACGTCTAATCTGGATATCTCTCAACCCCTTATCTTTCCTTGTCCGTGGTCTGACCACTTCATTATTACATTCTCCCTGGCCTGTACCCCCTACACTAGTCAAACTCCCATGGGGAATCTCCTTGCGAGGAACTGGAACAGGGCTGACCTCAATGAATTCTGCTCCTTACTCAGCGCTTCCTCTCCTGCCGAACACGACTCCCTAAACACTCAGGCTACTAGCGTGAAACACTGACTTGAATGAGCCAGCAACATTGTTGCGCCTTTTAGACGCATCAAACTAAAGCCCCCCCAAGATGCTCAGAGATGGTTGTCGGATGAGCTAAAAAACGAAAAAACTCACACTTAGGCTGGCCGAACGCAGCTGGAGGCGAGATTATGCCCCCGAGATAACATTTCTATTCACGGCCCAGCTTAAAGATTACAAGCTAGCTGTCCTCCAGGCAAAATCCTCATACTTCTCGAGGAAGATTATTGATTCTGCCGCTAAAGCAAAAGATATTTTTTCTATAGTGGAAGAGCTCTCACACCCCGATAGAGGGAGCAGTAAGCCTCTCCCTTCCTAAGCCCTCTGTGATTCCCTTAACTCCTTTTTTGTGGACAAAATCGCAAAAATTAAAAACAGTATTCCTTTCCGTACATCATCCTCTACCCCTACATTTGCCACTACATCTGCCACCAGTAAATCCCACATAGTGGAACAGATACCCCTGATATCTGAGGATGAATTTTTTGCCCTGTTAAAAAAAGTGGGCTCTGGCTTCCCTCAGATTGTTGTCCCCCTCATATCTTACGACAGGCCTCCACTGCTTGCCCCAAACTCCCTCTAGCACTCCTCAATAACTCCCTCCGACTCGGTCTGGTCCCTGACTCCGTCAAGACAGCTGAAGTGGTACCCATTCTGAAGAAGCCTAATGCTAACCCCTCCTTTATGTTTATGTTTATGTTTGTGCGATTTGTATAGCGCTCAACTACCCGGGGGTGTCTCGGCGCTGAGGATTGGGCAGTCGACAAACGGAGGGCAATTAGCGTGTGAATAACCAGGTTTTCAGTTGTTTTCTAAAACTAAAGAGGGATGGACTAGTTTTGATGCTGACGGGGTGAGCATTCCACAGTCTAGCAGTGGAGATGGTGAAACACCTGTCACCCCAGTTGGCCCTTCTTGTTCGTGGGATGTTGAGAAGATATGCAGAATTTGAGCGAAGAGTTCTAGGTGTTACGTGTGGTCTGAAGGCATGTTTGAGAAACTGTGGGCCAGAGTTGTTGATGGCCTTGTAGGCGATACACAGCGCCTTAAACTTAGTATGGCTCTTAATCGGTAGCCAATGAAGTTGGCGGATGTATGGGGAGATGGAGCAGAATTTAGGAATGCCCAGTAGGACTCTAGCTGAGGCGCTTTGCACCAATTGGAGCCTATTAAGGACCTTCTATTGCGCATTGAGGAGGAGGGCATTGCAATAATCGGTTCGTGAAAAGATGAGGGTGGAAATTAAGGTTTTTCCTGCAGAGGGGGGAGATACGGGAGGAGCTTTTTAATTTTTCTCAGCGTATAGAATGAGGTAGATACCACTGAGTTGACGTGGTGGTTGAAAAGTAGTCTGTCATCGATGACGTCTAGGTTTCTGACCTTGGTCACGGGTTGGGGTGGTGGCCCATCTCATTGGGCCACCACTGGGGAGACCAGCTGGGTTGAAGTTTTTTAAATGTCATAATCTCCGTTTTTGCCGAGTTTAATTTTAGGCAGTTGGAAGACATCCAGGCACTAATGGCCCGCATTCCCTCTTGAAATTTGGCTGCCACTTTAATACCATCATGGTGAACTGACAGGACCAACTGGGTATCATCGGCATATTTTGTAAGGTTGATGCCGTGTGCTTTGATCACCCTCGCTAAGTCCGTAACATATATGTTAAATAAGGTTGGACTTAGCGAGGAGCACTGTGGCACTCCACATGGGAGGGAAAAGGGGGGGGGGGGGGAGATCAATGAACCCAGTTTCACTGCCTGAGTACGATTCACCTGGAAAGAGGTGAGGAGGTCTTTGGCCTTATGTCTGATACCAATAGCTGAGACAATATCTGTGTAATGAGTAATTTTCATCCTATTTCCCAGCTCCCCTACCTTAGCAAGGTGTTGGAAGCCCATGTCACCAATTTTTTTAGCTTATTTATCGAACTCACTCAGTTCCTCGACCCGCAACAGGCCGGCTTTAGACCAACCCATTCTACTAAGTCAGTCATTCTCTCAGTTAGGGAGGAGCTGAGGAGAGGAGCGGACCAGCCAGGCCTTGGTGCTCCTGGATTTGTCGGCTGCCTTCGACACGGTCGACCATGACACTTTGGTCGGCCGTGTCGGAGACGCTGGCATCCAGGGGCCGGCCCTTGGGCGGATCCGCTCCTTCTTGCGCAATCGTCATCAAGCCGTCCGCCTTTCCAACTTCTCAGTTAAGCTGACATGTGGCGTCCCCCAGGGCTCCTCCCTCTCTCCCCTTCTTTTTAATCTGTATCTGACCCCCCTCATCCAGTCTTTAAGGGACAGCAATGTCATCGCATTTAACTATGCTGATGATATTCAGCTGGTCTTTGACATTGACTCCTCTGACCAATCAATTCATAATTTTCAGTCCACTCTGTGCCATATTAGAAATTGGATGGAGTATAATCACCTAAAGCTCAACCTCGACATGACCGAGTTGGTCTTGGTCGGTGGTGCCTCCAATCTTTGGAATTCTAATTTTTGGACTTCTTGCCTTGGTTCCCCCCCTTGCTTGTCAACTCAGCAAAAAGCCTAGGAGTCATTATTAGCAAGGACCTTTCCATGAAGCCCCAGATCAGCGCTGTGGTATCCTCTTGTTTTTTCCATCTCCGAAAAATCCGTAAGATCTCCCGTTTCTTAACCACGGAGGCCCTGACCCTGGCTCTAGTCTCTAGAATCGATTACAGCTGGTACAGAACCAGGCCGCGAGACTAATCTTCCATCAGCCTAGACACCGTCATGTTCACCCTTTGCTTAAAGCTCTTCACTGGCTCTCAGTGGCTAAACGCAGTGAATTCAAATTAGGCTGCATTATTTTTAAAGCCCTAGCCAGCCTTGGTCCAGTCTTAATCTCCTCCCTCCTCCACCACTATCTCCCTTCGCGCAACCTCCGCTCTTCTCATCTGGCCGTACTCACAACTTCCACTTTTAACCGCAAAAGACACGGTGGTCTCAGATTTTCTTTCCTCGCCCCCTCCTTCTGGAATGCACTTCCTTGAGAGCTGAGACTTACCACTTCCTACCCCTGTTTTAGATCCCTTCTGAAAACGTTACTGTTCCGCCAAGCTTATGGACAGCACCATGAAACCATTGGGTGTAAGTGCGCTTTAAAAGTATTTTTAATTTTTAACATAACATAACATAAGTGGTGGTCTGTCCAGTTTTGGGTGTAACACTCAGTACCTCAGTCTCCAAGACATTGGCAAAGAGCAGGTCAAGTATATGACCTCCTTGATGAGTCGGGAGTTTACCTAGCTGTTGAAGACTCAAATTGGCACAGGTGTGCGTCAATTCTCTCAAATGAATACCCAAGGAGGCATTCTACCACAGGTTAAAATCACCAAGGATAATAATTCTGGAATGTGCAAGGGAGAGACTGGTAACGGTATCTAGAGCGTCTTGGTAATGGGTGACGCTCCCTGGAGGTCTATAGCAAACCAGTCCCTTGAGTTGGCTACCTTTGGGTTCCTGCAGCGAGAATCCCATGAGCTCTAACCCAGTAACCTCATCCACTTTTATCGAGGCAAAATTCAGTTCTTCTCTATAGATCGACCGACACAGTTCTTTTTAATAGAATTTTAGCTTTTTACACTAAGGTGAAATTTGCCAGGGTCTGGTGGCTCAGTGGACAAATGCATCCACTGCAGGAGCCTGTGTTCGACTTCATGGTCACAGGTTCAAATCCTGGCGGGTCCACTCAGCCTTTCATCCATCTGAGGTCGATAAAATGAGTACTATTAAGTTGGTTAACAATAAACATCTGTTATTCAGTCAAGAGACCAATCAGTGAACGTGTGGTTTGAAAATACACATGTTATGTTATAGCTCTTTGTTTCAGTAATTTGAATATACACTTACACTTGTTATGCCAAAATCGTAAGGTTTACAAAACTGATGTTTACATTCTATCAATTGCTTATATACTAGCACTTTAGATTTGTTTGCACTAGTAGCCATATCACCTCCAATAACGCCAGCAAGTGACTAAACATCATGCAAGGGGTTGAAATGTGCATGGGAACATTTTAGCAAACATTTTTTGACATTTGCATAATTTTGATTGCTTATAACATTCTTTTTGGGCAAGGTTTTATGGTTTTATAGTCCTAAATTCCTAAAAGGATTTTTAGGTATTTATACCTGGACGTTGTTTTAACCAAACCGATTGATACAAATAGACAATATGACTTCAGTCTCTATTGTTGCTTCGGTTAAAACAAATGTAGTGTTTTAATGTGCTAAAAGTATTCTACGCAAGTTATAAAGGTTTAATGGCTTTACAATTTGAATTTTCGAAATTAACTTTAAGGTATTCATACCGGGATGTACATCTGACCGAAACCTATTTTTGTAAACAGTATGTCTTCAATCTCTATTGTTGCCTTATGGAAAAAAATGCACTTGTCAATTTCAGAATATTAAAAAAAATAGTTTAAAAGCTAATCTCTAACTGTGAGGCACGTCATGTGATCAAGGCCCTTCGGCGTCGAAACGCTTCATGCTGTTGTTTTAGAGAGCGAAATAAAACAACTTACCTGCACCAATTTGTGGTCTGTGCTCTTTTTCGTGCGAAAGCAAGCAAACAAGCAAGGGAAGAGCGGAGTAATCCTATTTTATATATATATGTATTTCAGCTCCCCACAAACTAGGTTCCGACCAGCACTCACGTTAGTTTAAATCTATTGAAGATGTATTGGCGGAAAAGAACGTGTTTTGGCAGTCCTGCCTTTTGTCAATATATATATATATATATTACCTACTGGCGGTAGGTAATATATAGTTAGGATTTTTTCTCTATGGGACTTTTGAAAATTCTATGTCTAATAACTTTAGCGTTTGTGGACGGAATCGGCTGAAATTGTCAGGAAAATTGCATATTTTGTTTCTGAGCAGCCCCTGCAAATTTGGGGGGGTTTTGTCAAGGGGGGGCCGAGAAAAAAGGGGGGTCCCAAAACGCGTTTTTCCCATTCATTTTTCCATAGGGCGTTTGGCCTCACTTTTAGCTCGAACGGCTGAATGGATTTGCACGAAACTTGGCAAAATTGTAGGGACTGTTAGCCCGATGTGCCTTTGCTAGGTCTCAATATATGTGCTCCAGTGGATTTTCAGAAATTAACGTTTTAAAAAACAGATATATCTGTGACAGCGTCCCGGGTAGCGCTCCGGTTCGCGTACTTTTCGCGTAACAGAACTTTGCGAAGCGAAGCTGATTGGCTCTCCGGTGTCTGTCAACATTCTAAACAGTCCGGAGCGGCCGCCATCTTGTCTCTCGGTAGGATCGAGAGACAAGAGGAGGCAAAACGAAGGGGGAAATGACCATAAGGGGGCATAGTAGATCCTCCCTGACCCCCTAGGTTGGATGTGGAGGCTTTAAAAGGGCCCCGCGGGGCAAAAAAAAAAATCGTTTTTTGCGTGGGGTGCGCATGGTACGCGCACCGGAAAGCGGTCCGGGGAGCGTACTATAAGGAAACAAGAATGATAGACTTTTTAAATATTGTATGTTTATTGATTGCTCGTTTTGTTGGGTTTTTTTTGTTTTTTTTTTATTTACGTAGCAACATGTAGGTACCAATGCAGAGTCTAAAAATAAATAAACACTGTCTCCTTTGTAGATATCTTGCAAGTTGTTTCAGAAGTTATTGTGGTATATGGAATTCATACCATAGTCTGTCTGGAAAGCAGAAACAATATGGAGGCAGGAGATGATAAATAGATGTTAAATACACACTGGAGATAATATAGTTGGAGAAAGGAAGTAACTATTAGCAAACTTACTATGTAACACAAAAAAGTTGTACAGTATATTTTAAGTCTCACTTTATTTTATATCTATTTTGGTACTATTTCATAATTTACATATAAAAAAGAATAATGTCTCAAACAATTTTTAATTTTAAAATTTAAATTTATTGTTCAGATTTTTCAAAATCTAAAAGAATTTGTAACATCAATTCATCAGGTATGTCCTCCTTTTCATTCCATGATTCATATTCTTCTACACATTCAATTAATTCTTCGTCTAATGTGTCATCCAAAAAGTCATTTTCATCCTTTTCTTCATTTGGATTGTTTTCAATATTTATTTGAAAGGAAATATTATTACCTTTCTGTTGTGCTTCCATTTTCTTGCTGTAAATTGCATAAAAAATAAAAATATCAGTAGAGATACGTTACTGTTGGGTTAAAGTTCAGGCAGGTACTTGTGAGTTTTTAACAGTGAAGTTATCTTTGGGCACTGTATGGATTCAGGCAGGAAGTAGAACTATTAAAAAGTGCCTGTGATGAAGACTAAGTAAATTCATAATTATACCATAGAAGCCTAACTCAATCCATAATTATAACAGAGAAGCCTATCTCAATCTCTAACTCTTACAGCGGGACAGTATATAACTATCTGAAAACATTTTCACAAATAACCATAACATAGTTCTCATTTCAAATGTTTAAAATAACTTCTTACCTTTCAAAAACAAGTTTAAGTTGTCCATGAAAATGTTCTTGCAATGTACTTCAGGAAGTAGTAGTCAAAATGGCTGTGTTTTTCTCTCTTTCTTTATATATATTCAGGTAATAATCAATCAAATGTTAGGTTAAAAAAGTAGAAAATGAAAGTAACATTTTAATTGGTTGTCAATTCCAACACTTCCGATGTGTTTTGTGAAGTAATTTACCTCAGGGAATTTAGAGAGGTCTACATGCTAAATAGCTAAATGGAATTCCAACCAAATTTGTGAAAATGGTAGGGATTGGTATGTAGTATGAGCTAATGTATATTTGGTGAAAGTGTCTCCAGTGGTTTTTCTGTAAATTACTTTCCCACCTTTTTTAAGCGAGTGCTTGTCAGTGCGTATCCCGGCACGCGAACCTGCAGCGTTACGGGAGTCCTCCATTTTGTGTTTCGGTAGAATTGAGATACAAGATGGAGGGTAAATAATGTTCAGAATGGGTAGAAGGGGGCACGGTAGACGTATCCTGACCCCCTAGGTTTTCTGAGGGTGGCTGAGGAGGCTCATATATGTCGGGGAAAAAAATTTTGAATTTTTCGCGCGGTTAGCTGCCGGTACGCGAACCGGGTAGCGAACCGGGAAGCGAACATAAGTGAAAATTAGTGAAAAAAGGTACATTAGAAATTTTTAAAGAGTAATTAAAGTTAAGGTAGCTCTGAAAAGAGCTTTTGGGTTCTGTGTAAGTTCTAGGTACTTATAAGTAGGTACCAATACACAGTCTTAAATTTTGTATGAAAACTCTGTTTCCATCATCTGAGAAGTGCACGCCATCTCCTCTGTAGATATCTTGCATGTAGTAACGCAAGTTATTGTTGTAGATGCAGCCCATTCCATGGTCTCTCATGTAAGCTGAAACAGACTTATTTACATGCTTCCTCGATTTTTCAATTTGTGGACAAAATTGATTGGACCACCTCCATTTTTGTCTTTGGCATATATTGGAATATACCAAGGCAGTTTGAGGAAAAAGTGTCATCAATTGCTCAAAGGTGTCCTTTAAGAGCATTTCCAGACCTACCCCAGTCAAAGTGCCCAAATCATTTCCTCCACAGTGCACTATTATGAGGTTAGGGTTTGGCAAATGCAAAAATGTTTTCAACAATGGTATCAATTGGTGACATCTCAATCCTCTTTGCCCAATCCATTTGATTTCCACATTTTGTAAATTGAGGTTGTGTAAATTTCTGTTATCAGCATACCTGTGAGCCCAGTGGATGTAGCTATGTCCAAGAATCCAGACAGAAAACATGGCGAGAGGAGGTTCTGCTGCAGTCAGATGAAGTGTGGGAATGAAATGGCAGTTGAAATAGTGGAGTTTGTAAAGAAAAAAAACTGTGGAGTTTGAGTGCTAATGATTCATTAGCAGTGATTGGTGAATTTTCATTGCTGAAAACAGAAAGTTAGGGTGCATGGATGTGTCCTATGAAAGATGTAATTTGAATGGTTAATAAAAAATGATTTTATGAAAGATTGCAGTGGATTAGCAGGTGTACTGAGAGTTCAGAGTTCATTTGAAACATTGTTGTGTGAACTTGTAAACATGAGAGGTCTGGCAGGAGGTAGTTGTTATGGAAAAAGGGCAGAAAGGGCAGAGGGGGGGAAGGGTGTTGATTTGAAAAAAGTGAGGGAAGAGTTTTGATTGGCTGACATGAGAGATATGTGTGATGAATATCAGCATTTATGTGCCTTTCTTGGTTGCAGCCTCCGGAGTGCATACCTTTTGTTCTGCTAAAGAAAAATTGGTGTGTTTCTGAGACTGTTTTGACATTCAAAAAACATTTGTTAAGGTGAGATATTGTTTCTTTATTTTAGATAGAGACTAGTATGTTTTTTTGAGAAAATAAGAAAGCCAGCTGTGCATTTAAAATGATGTTTTGAGTCAAGTGTTTGCATTATGTTTTCAAAGAAGATTTTGCATTCTTTTACAAATTGTAATTGCAGATAATGTAAAGTATTAGTACTGACAAGGTGTTGTTGTACATAGGAGCTGTGCTGTGTTTTCAAATTATGATTAGAAAATCGTTTTTAAGGAAAAGGAATGCTTTAAAAATTTATGTTAAAAGTGATGCATAAGTGGTGCAAGGGCCTTGTATATACACCCCTATGTGTGCTTGGTCATTTTAAGTCACTTCCCCCTGGGGAAAGGGTCTTCTAAATATGTCCTCATGTGTACTTTGCAATTTTAAGTCACTTCTCTCTGGTGCAAGTTCTTTGTAAATACGCCGTTATGTGTGCTTGGCCATTTCAAGTCATTTCCCTCTGGTGCAAGGCCAGGGCCTTGTAAATACGCTCTCATGTGTGCTTGTCCATTTCAAGTCACTTCCCCCTGGTGCAATGTCCTTGTAAATACGTCCCCATGTGTGCTTGGCCATTTCAAGTCACTTCCCCCTGGTTCAAGGGCCTTGTAAATACGTCCCCATGTGTGTTTGGTCTTTTGTAGTCACTTTCCCCGTGGTGCAAGGTCCTTGTAAATACGCCCTCATGTGTGCTTGGCAAATTTTGCTTTTGATTGTTTGAGTTACATAGCCATGTTAAAAGTGATGGAAAAAAAGGTGCAAGGGCCTTAAAAAAACGTTTTCATGTGTATTAGGGTGTTTTAAGTCAGTTCCTCATGAATGTAGGTATATAATTGTTTTACATAAAAGGTTTAAAAATGTTTTTTGAAATCAATTAGGTTTCTTGATATTTACTGCTAGTGTATCATAGTTTATTTGGGGCATATTTACAAGGCCTTTAAATCCCTTGGATGTAATTTTTCCTATTTTAATTTAAGACATTTCCCCTGGAGCAAGGTCCTTGTAAATACGCTCCCATGTGTGCTTGGGTAATTTAAGTATTGATAGGGTGTGCTTCTACATAGGACGTAGACTACATCTGCACAATGAGATAACTAAGCTGAAGAAATACAGGTGATGTGATTGTTAAATGTGCAAAAATATTTGCACGTTTTTCAATTATATCACTTGTGTTTCCTAACATTACGAATCATAATGTGCAGATGAGGTTTAGTCGTGTTCAGGGAGATAGAGGAGGTCTGACCTTTGTTCAAGAGTGCAGTGGACATGATTAACTTCATTGGCAGGCTTGTACATGTATTATCACCTCTGTACTCTTCAACAAGCCTAAATTTCATCTGCAACCCTGAGTAGGCCTCACCTCAAACAAACTTCTAGATAGTCCACACCTTATCGTCATCCTGAATCAATCATTTAAAGTGTTAGGGGCAGATTTATGATGGCTGTGCGCCTCTTTTGTGCTGCTGTTGCGTCACTTTTATAATGCTTACAACAAGGGGTGGTGAGGGACTGACTGGGCCAGGGACAGACTGATTTGCATATAGCCAGGTTCTGAGCTGGGATGGGGCAGTGAGATAAATAACGGTGTTGGATCAAGCCCTGATCTTTGGACTGGGTAAGAGTGGTCTGTTTAACTCAGACACTCTGTTCATCACCACCCCCTTTTGTACATCACTTTTATAATGCAGCAGTGATTTACAAGATGCACCATGTTGCAAGATAGCAGCCCCTGGTCGTGGAGGGAGTTACGGTGGGGCAGGGAGGCGGGGAGGGGGAGGGGCAGGGTGGAGGGACCTAAACACTGGCATATGGATTATTGCAGGTAAGTACACCATTTAACGTGCGTCAAGTTTCATGTGGGCTTTTTGTTGCAGGGTGGGCAGTCATTTGCATGAAAGCCCTGTAAAACTAACACAGTAAAATTAAGAAGATTTCACTGAATCATCTTTATGGCATTGCTGAATCAAATCCTTACTGTTATTGATTTACTGTTTGGTAATAGTGGTTAATAACATTTTTTATTATATTTTACCACAGATTCAACTGCAGATTATTTAGAAATTAGACAATGCCGTCTAAGGATAGAATCCGAAAGGCTACGAAACGTCAAAGACAGCAGATTACTAAATGCTTGCAGCAGTCCTCTACAATAAAATCTCGTCAACGCACGAAGAAAGCTCCGGGTAAGAGAACAAAATCATTCCTTAGAAACATTTGTAGAAACAAAAGTATAACTATAGAACAAGTTTTAGTTCTGAAAAAGAGAGCCAATTTAAATGGAAAGGAAAGGCCCGTCAAAAAAGTTTCTGCTAGAGCAGGAGATAACTCTGTGCATGGCAGTAGAAGGGAAAATACATTCAGGGACATTCGTAGGCGAATGTTCCGCTACAGGATAATTGTCAATTTGCTAAAACAATTTAAGAAAGGCCAACAGAAAGTGGCATTTTATAAGAAAAAGAAAAATGTAGAGAAAATTATTGATCAGGCTTTCGAAATTAAGCGAAAGTTATTTATTTTGGTAATTAATAGAATTAGGAAACTAAACAAGGTAATTTAGGTTTTCAAATCAAATAGTAGATGGAAGAGAGTAGTTAATCGAAGTAATTTTTGTGAAGTTTTCTCAGGAGAATGGATGCATAGTTCAAGTTGTGAGGCATTTTTTAATGAGGAGAGTTATTTTCAGGACAATGATTTGGTGCACGCAGTTGAGAGCAGTGGTCGAGCATATGAGGTAAAAGATGGTCGTCCGGTTGAAAAAGAAAAACTTGTGTCTGCAGATGCAGAAGAGGTGTTAAGTGATGAGGTTTTAGGGAGACGTCCTAAGGGACCAGTGTACACCTGGAAGTGTAGTTCTATTTGCAGTGTGCGACAGGATTCCATCAATTTGCTTTGTGATTTTGTACGGACATTTAATAAGAAAAGTTTAAAACAAAAAATAAAGTTGTTGCAAGAATTAGATCCTTGCAGAGTGAGACAAGTGACAGGTTTGCATGGTCATTCACTGGCTTGTCTTTCCAGGAGAGTATGCCAGAGTTTTTTTCATCATCTCAGGATGCTAGCAGTGCATCATAATAAAGTGAGGAAATTAGTTAGAATGTTGTATTATGCTAATAGTCCAGCAATTATGCTTAAACAATTAAGCAGTGCTCTTTTGCATGGTTCTGAAGTAGATGTGAAGAATATTTGTCAAGAAATTGAGTTCTGTTACTTTGCTGGTAAAGAGAACATTGTTGAAATTGACCCACTAGAAGAAGGTAATGTGGAAGAGAGTGTACAGATTTTCAGTACAGATAAGTTTCACAAGGAAATTTCCACGTTTATGGTGAAATCAAGTGAGAGGCCTAATTTCACTTGTGTGTGTTGTCGACGGACTTATTATAAGAATCCGACTAAGTTAGTGGATTTATATGCAAAAAGTGATATGGAAAACAATAGTGAATGGAAGGATTTTGCCACATACTTGATGGTAGAAAATTGTTTTGATTTGGGAGCGGACCAACGTATGTGTACTTATTGTTTTAACAAATTAAACCAAAACCAGATGCCTGCTAGAGTGGTTCATAATAATCTGGAATTGGTTGACATTCCTTCTGAATTGAAGGATTTAAATACTTATGAATCTATTTTGATTCAAAGTGTCCATCCCTTCCAGGCTATTGTACGAATGGAGCCAAAGACAGGGAAATCGCCTCCATCAGATTTACAGAGAGGATTAAAGGGAAGAGTTGTTTATTTGCCTTTAGATTTGAAGAAAAACATTAATACAATTGGAGTAGAGAAAGTGGAAGAGGAACCTCTTGTTATCATAGTTAATGGGGTTCCGACAAAGAGTAAGAAAATCTGGCAAGATTTAGTGGATGTTAGGAAAGTCAAAAAGGCAACATTGTATTTGATAAAAAACAATGAGTACTACAAGAATGTATGTGTTGCAGAAGAGGAAGTAAGTGAAGAAGAGGACAGCGATGTGTGTGCTGGACAAATTGAGAAAGTAGAAGCCTCTAAAAATGAAGAAATATATGAACATTATAGTGTTCATCCTTTGCATTCCAAGGAAGTCATGGGGAATGCTATTGAGTTGTTTCAAATGAAACAAGCCAAAGGGAGTCCCATTAGTGTTTGGGAGGAAAGTTTGGAAGCTCGATGTTTCCCACAGTTATTTCCCACAGGTCGAGGAGGAAGATATGATGAGCGACCTGTTCAAATTCCTGCTTCTGAATACCAGACTTTACGATTGTATGCAGAAGATCCTAGGTTTCGTCAATGCATTCCCTATTTGTTTCATCTACTGTTTGAAAGTGATCTCTCTGGATTGTCTTATGCAGTGAACCACATCTTGAAAAGTGGTGTACAACTGCGAAATATCTCGGCAAGGGACTTTATGGATAAAGTCAATGTGCAAGACAGTATTTTGGATTCTCACCTGATTAATCTCATGGCTTGTCAGCGTGGTACTAATGAGTATTGGTACCGCCGTCATGGTGACTTAAAATGTATGCTGAGGAACTTAGGAACTCCCACATGGTTCCTCACTCTCAGCTGTGCTGAGTATGGCTGGGAAGACTTACTTGAATTTCTACGAGAGGCAAATGGAAACATTGAAAATATCGAATTCAAGACACCCGGAGAACTGTGCTCTTTGGATCCAGTGAATGTATGCAGATACTTTAATCATAGATTTGAAGCTATGATGTCTTTCATCACGAACAAGAAAAATCCACCTCTTGGAGAGGTGTTGGATTTCTTCTGGAGAAAGGAGTATCAAGCAAGAGGTGCTCCTCATATACATAAGCTGCTATGGATCAAAGATGCACCCAGATTGGGAACAGATCCGGATGACTTAGTGATGAGTTTCATAGAACAGTATTGAACATGTGCTGTTCCAAAGACAAAGGAAGATAAAAGTCTAAGAGAACAAGTTTTACGGTTTCAAAGCCATCGTTGTGGAAAAAACTGTCGTCGTAAATTCAGAAACAAGGACAAGTACTACACCAAATGTCGTTTTGCATTTCCACGATCGGTGATATCTAAAGGAAGAGTGAACAATTTGATGTCTTCGCTGTGACATAATGTGACGAGGAAATAACCCAAAAACACATACAATTTGAAAAGGAACGAAGAGTCCAAGTACATTAACGACTACAACCCAGTGATTTTGTCCATGTGGAATGCTAACATGGATATACAGTTTGTGGCTGACAACTCTATGGCTGTGGCTCAGTATGTGACGTCTTACATCACCAAAAAAGAAAAGACAGAACTGAAGGATATGTGGGAGGATATTTCCCATGAAAAGAGCCTCAGTAAGAAGTTGTACAGTTTCAGTCTGAAGATGTTGTTGCATCGAGAAATCGGAGCTTACGAATGTTCTGACCGGTTATCTTCAGCAAGTCTCTATGCCAAATCTAGGAGTATCATTTGGGCGAGTCTTGGTCTTGCTGAAACGCGTAATCGAGTTCTGAAACCTGTACGGGAAATTGAGTATTTGGCGGAGAAGGAGCCAAGCAGTACAGATATTTTGAAGACCAACATGTTGGATACATATTATCCAAATAGAAGCAGTCACCTGGAGAATGTTTGTCTGTATGAGGTTCTACAAAATTACATTTTCAAGAGGAACATCACAGAAGATATTGATAAAAGGAGTGTATGCTGTAATTGGAAGTGAGGGATGTCTGGTCAAGTAAAGAAAATGCCAATTGGTAAATCATCGAAAATTGAGTTGCGAATCTCCTGAAAGAAAAGAGTTTTTCTATTTAGCTCTTTTGCAACTTTTCAAGCCTTGGCGTGCAGAAGAGGAACTTCTTGGAGATTTCCTCTGTTACGAAGACTCTTTTAATGCAGCCAAGGAGTCCATAGAATGTCCTGTTTTTCCAAAATATCTAGAAATGTTGAATGCAGAAATCGAGCAGGAAGCAACAATTGCAGCTGAGATTGCTAGAGACAGTTCTCAGGACAGTCAGAGTTCTGTTTCATTGAGTCAGGATCCACTAGGAGAACCAGTTATCGAAAATGAAGCTGCCACTGCCATGATTGAGTGGAAAGAGCCATGGCACATGCTCAGAAGGATGCTGTTAACTTAGAAGATTTGGAAAGACAACTAAACGTTGAGCAGAGGAAAATATATGACGAAGTTACCAACCAAATTGATCATGGATTAAGTCATGAGAAGAAAGAGTGCTCATGTACGTCATTGAAGCCTGTCCGACTGTACGTGAGTGGAGAAGCAGGAACTGGAAAAAGTTTCCTCACTAAAGCAATTTCATGTTATCTGCAGAAAAGGACTGACTCATCGCTGTCTTGTATTGTCACCGCTCCAACTGGACTGACAGCACATAACATTAAAGGTATTACTTTGCATCGGCTACTGATGCTGCCAGTGGAGCATGGCAACAAACTACAATACCACAAGTTATCGGGGGATGCTTGTTGTGAAGTATCTAGAGTCCTGAAGAAGATGAAACTCCTTATCATTGACGAAGTAAGCATGGTTTACAATGTCATGCTTGCCTTTGTGCATTTGAGAATGCAGGAAGTTCTTAAAACAGAGTATGATGTGTTATTCGGTGGCAAACACATCATTGCTTTCGGTGATCTTCTGCAGCTGACACCAGTGAAAGGACAACCAGTGTTTAAACTGCTTACGCATGAAGATACCAGGAAGTGCCTAGGGAGCATTGGCAACATTAACATATGGTTAAACTTCAATTATGCTGAGCTGCGTGAAAATATGCGTCAGGCGAAGGACGAAGATTACAAGAATATTCTACAAGATGTTAGAATCGGGAAAGTGACTGAGCGTGGGAAAGAAGCTTTACATGCACGATTACTGTCAAATTTGTTTCCAGAAGAAGACGTTCTGCCAGAGGATATTTTTCAGAAAATTACTGAGAAGAAATCTGGAATATGTTTGATGCCAACTCTTGCAGAATGTTCCATCTTCAACAACAAAATGTTGAATTTAGAAAACCAAGAGATTGTGAAACTGGAAGATATTGACAGAATAGAGCATATGGGAGCAACAATTATTTTGTCTGAAAATTTGAAATCTAAATTGGATTCATTAGAGAAGACTATATCTAAAACTGCGGGTTTTGAAAAGACTCTGAATGTGTGCTTAAATTGCCGTATCATTTTGAGAAGGAATTTACATGTTGAAAGACGTCTGGTAAATGGATCAATGGGTAATGTTGTTGATTTTGAGAAATACAGAAGTAGAGATGGAATTGAATTTTTAAAAATTAAATTTGATGGCATTGAGGAAGTACAGCTAATTGGTCTTTGCACAGCTAGGTTTTTGCTTGTAAAAGACTTATATGTTCGCTGTAAGCAGTTTCCTGTTTGCTTGGCATATGCGGTGACAATTCATAAATCGCAAGGTTTAAGTGTAGACACTGCTTTAGTGAATATTGGCAGTTCTGTGTTCAAAGAGGGTATGGCTTATGTAGCATTGTCACGAGTCAGAACTTTATCGGGATTGTACTTGATTGACTGTGATGTCACAAACATTTGTGCGGATCTAGATTGTGTTAAGGAATACATAGGTTAAGAAGAGAGTATGCACCACATTTGCCTCAATATCCTTTGTTTGAGAAACGTGTGGTAGGCCGGAATCGAAGAAATATCAGTAATAGTAGGGAGGTTGAAGCAAAAAGACCAAAAGTCAATGAATCGAAAATTGTAAGCAGAAAGAAAATGAATTCTGTTGAAGATGTTGTTGGTTTTCAATTTGAAAATAGTTCTGGTGTCAACTGCTATGCTAATGTAGTGGTTAATGTTGTCTTTTCACTAGAGACTTTAAAAGAACAGATTGTGATCAATTCGGAACAAAGTTTATGCTGTTTGTTGAATTCTGTGTTAGAGAAATGTAGCGCTGATAGAACAAGAGTAGAAAGTGTGTCTGAAATTCGTTATCTGTTAGACGAATGTTCAGGTCAAACACAATTCTCTCAAAATATTCAGCAGGATTGTCAGGAGTTTTTAATGTATATGCTTGATGTATTGCAAGATGAAGGTGTAGATGTAGATTATCTGTTTGGCCTTTCTTATCAATGGCAGAATGATTGCGAGAACTGTAGGCTATCAAGTACTACTAGTGTAGACTCAGAAAGATTTATATATTTAACTTTGCCTGACAGAAAATCAGTATCCTTCAATAAGCTAGTAAAGGCAGCCAATCAAAACATGGAGTGTAGCCAATGTAAGTCTGCAATGCTGTCCACGTTAATTATACGAAGTTATGGCCAGTATGTCATTTTAATGTTCCAACGATGTAGGCCTGATGGAAATAAATTGACAACTTTAATTATTAATTTTGTGGCTTCGCAGTTGTCAATATCAGGAAGGACTTTTGTAACTACAGCAAATATATATCATGATGGTCCTTCAACTACTTCAGGACATTACACAGCTTATTTGAAATCTGGAAACGGCTGGTCATTCTGCAATGATTCTGTTTTAACTTTCAAAAAAAGATTGCCTTTCCACCTTCAAAATTCTTACCTGGTGTTTTTACAACCAAACTTTTAGGAAAGGAATCTTGGGATTTGTTCTGAGGAATTTCAAGAGGTTCAAATGGCTCCTACTGTATATGGCCTTGTGGATAAGTGTAGTACAGAGTGAAAACTGTTTGTGTTTATAAGCTAATTCAAGCAGCAGATCAAAACAAGGAGTCGAGGAAATGTAAGTCTGCAATGCTGTCCATATTATTTATGGAAACTTATGAGTGAAATATCATTTTACAATTTCAGCTACATAAACTGGATGAAAATAAGTTGTTAAGTCTAATTAAAAATGTTTTGGCTACACAGTCATCGATTTCAGGAAGAACATTTGCAACTGCAGCTATTATATATTAAGATGGTCCTTTGACAACATCAGGATATTACACAGCTTATTTGAAATATAAAAAAGGCTAGTCTTTCAGCAAACATTACCAATTGAGTATGAAGCAATGTTGCCTTTTGACTTGTTTTCTGAAGTGAGAATTTAGGATAGGTAACTGGACTATAATGATTCTAGGTGTTGCTGTAATTTAATGTGCTGTTTTAAATTGCTTTTTATGTCTCATTTTTCTTAAAACGATGGAGTTTATCTTTCAGAAAGTGGCGGGCAGAAAATAGTAACAGCACAACAGAGTATAAGCTGTTCATAGGACATCCTTTAACGTCATAGAAAGTAAGTTACTTTTGAGGAGTTCTTATTTCTGATTGATTATATTTTAAGGGTTTTTTAAACACAATCATTTTGATTGTGGTTTTTTTTCCCCGCTGTTATATGATGAATACCTTCAACTTGAAGGACTGGGTTCTTTAAGACCCAGCGGTGCCAGGGCACAACACCTGAAACCTTCGTGGGTAACCTGCTCCGGCGTACGAATCACAGAGACACGGGACACTTCCTTCGGCGTCAAAGATTCAAGGTTTATTTGCTGCAGGGAACACAGAAGTCACGACAAGTACACCACGTGCAACTTGGGGAGACTGCTTCAAATTGGTTCTGTGGATCGCTCCTTTTATACAGTTTTTACCCATAGGACAACATGGTACACAAAGGTTTACAACCCGGTTCCCACCATCATCCCTCAGAGGGGTCGCTTTGGTCACTTTGAAACACATAAGGTCCGGAACATAAGTGCGGAAACATTTGGTGGTTCCCAACTGTAAAAACCCATCTTCCCACCATTAGCGAATTCCAATCAGCAGTAAAACAGATCGAAATAGGAACAAGGACAGGTGTAGAGGAAGACGGAGACAGTGGGGAGATCGGAAAGGGTGTAAAAGGGGAGGTATCGGGAAACACGAGATACAGGCATCAAAGGGACGTGCCTAATGAGATGCACGGCTGAGACAATAAGTCCGTGCGGCAAGATGAGCCTCGAGCGGCGCCATCTGCTTTACAGTAGCATCCCCCTCGTCATAAAGACACTTACAAAGGACATGTGTCTTCCGCAAATATCTTGGGAGTCCCAGGGTCGCGAAGCGGACAACGTCCGTTCGCTGGCTACTTGAGGGCAAGAGACAAAATGGATGCCGTATCTAAGATGGAACCCGTGGGTACAGATGAAAAACCCACATAACAACCGAACGGTTTAAGTTAGCACAGCGAAACTGCGCACGCTTACTAAACTCGTCATTTGCGGTTCATAGATACCAGACTCGACCATATTCGTACGAGTCGAAAACACCACTTACAATTGTCACGGAACCTCAGACGCTCCTTTTGCCCTCATGTAGGCAAGCACTAGTCGGAATCATATTCGATATTCATCAAACCATTGAGATGTTGCTGTAGCATAGCTCTGTCCAACCGAGTCCCCTTGGTAACAGGTGGTTGTCTTATACACGTTGTAGCACAGAGGCCACATAAGGCAGGACCACACTGCACACAAAGGCAACACGTGAACAGGAACACTACAACGACTCCGATGATCATCAGAATCTTCCAACCCCAAGTCGACATCAGGCCCCAAAACCACCCAAGTAGCGTCCGATCCCCTACATCCACGTGTATTGATTCGGAGATCTTATGCAACCTCGAGATGGCTTGATAGACAGTAGGAGCGTTATCTGGAATGAAAATGCAGCAGCTCGAATGGATCACCTTACATACCCCACCTCGATCCGCTAAGATAACATCTAAAACCATACGGTTTTGTAACGTCATAAGTCTATCCGCCTGAAGTTCTGTGGTGATATTACCAAGGGCACTGGCAGTAATATTAGCTGTCGATTCTACCACTCGAGTCAACTGTCTCAGGTTCCTACTATTGACCATAGGTCCCCAAAACGGGAGGAAACCCTTGAAAAAGTCTCCTGCCTCTTGACCGGCAGTATCCTCTTCGCTAATTACGCCTCGCACAACTCTAGTCTTATGATAATCGGCATCTACAGTGAACGTCGGAGGCAACAAATTTGCAATGAAGCATGAGCCCATGAAGTCAGCGGGCAACCATGCATATGCACGATCATAGCAGATAAAGTATGTACCCTTGGCAGCCAGAAACACAGGGGACGAGAACATCGGCAGAATGTAATTTTCAGTGCAAGCACTTGCTCCAAGTCGGGCTTGCGATCTTCGGCCACGACCCATGAGACAAAAATTACCAGTGTGGGGTACGACCCATATCGGAGGCGAGCTTTTAAGCTGCTTTTCGCTAGTGAACGCACTATATTCACCTCTACTTAGGACCCTATAGGCCTGTACCTCTTCTTCGGGAATAAGCGAGGGATCATAGATATCACTATCTAAATCCTCTATTGCTATCGACAAAGGTTTTTGATACGAGGTAGGACCAGAGTAGGGGGAACGTGGTTCTCGAATGGGGTGGAAACCCAGTGCGCTTCGAAACATTGTTTGAAATGCTCGAGCTGACCCTTGGGAACTATACGGTAACACCAGATATGGAATTCCCTTATCCGTAGTATGTGGCATCAACCCACACACCCAACAATTAGTAGTGTTAACCACTAACTGATGCTGATGAAGGAGCTGAATAAAGGAATTGTTGCGGAATTCTACACGTCTAGCCTGCTCGTGTTCCGGTAACATATGAAAGGAATGGGGAGAAACAGTAGAGGTAAGTTTAGGGTCAGGAGTAGGAGTAGGTGTAGCAGAAGGCAAGAAGTAAGACATCGTATAATACACCCCACCCGCCAATAATGCAGAAGCAGTCAAGAACAATACAAACAGTTGGAATATAAAACATTTGGTACGACTGAGTTGCTGCAGCTTGAATCTGTGAACCTGAGCTCCCTCCAAATCATTCAGCTTCGAGAATGCCATTCCCTATGACCGTCCGCAAAGTTTCTTGACGCACTTCGTTCTGTGTAGCAATAGTCAATCCCTAGGAGTTCCCAGGAACCGACGGCCTTTAACCTAGCGTCAAGACCTACTATCCAGAAGGAAGTACGCACGCGGCCCTACGGCCTTTAATGCACAATATGTATGTATGCAAAAACAAAGTCTCTCAGCTGTAAAAGCAAAAGTATAAGGAATGAAGCTCAATATATGTACAAAATAATCACAGTAATGTGAATATTCAAAACTGATCACGGAAAACGGGATAATGCAGTTGTCAATACAGAAAAGCAGGATCTTTTTATTAGTCTTTAGTGCGAGATCGTAGAAAGTATCGAGTTTTCCCAGGACGTGTCTGCTCGTCAAACAAAGGATCCGTTGAAGAGACAGCGTCCTGCTGATCAGTTGAGTGTTCTGGTCTTGAGTCTTTCGATGCTAATTGTTCAACAGTGTCTTTCTGCTGCGCTGAGGATTCTCCAACAGGCTGTGCGTCGCTGAAAGGTACAAACGCCGGCAATGTTTCTGTTTCAGTTGATGCAATGCCTCTCCTTACCCACGGGTCTGCCGGCAAAGGGATGGGGACTCTTTTGATATGGGTGGCATGCACCCAATTCTTACGTCCCTCGAGACGAACGGCAGTCCTCGTGGCCAGGAGCACTTGATAGGGTCCGGTAAACCTCGGGTCCAGGTTATTCTTGCGTGAAAACTTTCTCGTCACCACCCAGTCTCCGGGCTGGAGCTGGTGGCCTGGACCCTCCGTCTGCGTCGGCAATGCGTCGTAAACCTGTTGGTGAATTAACCTCAGTTTAGCAGTCAAGTCATGTAGATAATCGATCAACATTGGGTACTCAAGATCACAGAACATTCCTGGCCTAGGAACCCCCCACACATTCGCAGGACGGCCGAACACTATTTCATAGGGACTAAGCCCTACTCGGGAGTGTACAGTCGCCCTAGTTGACAGTAATGCCAAAGGTAAAGCGTCAGGCCACGAAAGACCAGTCGTAGCCTGAATCTTCGCTAACTTTAGTTTGAGGGTGCCGTTGTACCCTTCAACCAATCCAGCTGACTAGGGATGATTGGCGCTGTGGAATTTCTGATTAATTCCAAGGCCCTTACACACACTCTTCATCACACTACCCACAAACTCACTTCCGTTATCTGACCACACGACTCTAGGCATTCCATACCGAGGGAAATATTCCTTCAGTAGGATTTTCGCAGTAGACAAAGCAGTATTGTCTTTGAGAGGATAGGCCTCGATCCATCGGGAGAATGCGCAAACCACAACTAAAACGTATTTCAGGTTATTGCATCGCTCCATATGGATGAAGTCCAATTGAATCACCTCAAAGGGACATGAAGGGGGAGCAAAACTGCCAGGAGGAGTTGGGGTTCCTTTGCCAGGATTGTACATCATACACACCATACAATTCTTCACCAGACGTTCAGCACATTTCGTAATGCCATCATTCTTCCACACCGGAGACAACAATTTACAAATACCTTTCACGCTAATATGTGCTAACCCATGCGCCATTGTCACAACGGCCAGCACATACGCATCAGGCAACAACCATCTTTTCTGATCCGACAAATCAATCCAACAACCATTCGCATCCAACTTTCCCGTACTTTCTTTCCACTTCGTCTTTTCAGTCTCGGTGGCCTCATTCTGAATTTCTTTCACACTTTCGATAGTGTCCTCACACATACTCGATTCTGTAGGCCACCTAACCGAACTCGTCACATACATTCGAGTGCTAAGGTTCCGGGCAGTCTCCTTAGCAATCTCGTCCGCAAACGCATTACCACGACCAACATCATCCGTCACCTTACGATGCGCACTACATTTAACAATCGCTACTTGTTTAGGCAACGTCAATGCATCCAAAAGATCATTCACAAGCTGGCCATGCTGAATCTTCGTACCGTGCGACGTCAAGAAACCTCTCTCTCTCCACAATCGTCCAAAACTGTGAGCGACGCCAAACGCGTATTGGCTGTCGGTAAACACATTCACACGTTTCCCTTTCGCTAACACACATGCTCTAGTGAGAGCAATCAATTCTGCAGCTTGGGCAGAATTCTGATTCAACCTCGCAGTCTCAACAACAGTATTCAACGTTACGACAGCATAAGCAGTAGTCACATCACCATTCGGCAACTTAAAACAAGACCCATCCACATACAGTGTACCATCCGGATCTTCCAATGGGGTGTTTTTAAGGTCCACTCGACCTTTTGTTTCCTCCTCTGTCCTCAAGTAGCAATCATGTTCTGCTACTTCATCTGACTCTGTGCTAATTGGTAACAAAGTTGCCGGGTTCAGAACGTTACAACGTTTTATTTGAATGTGGCTTGCCAACAGCGTCAACTCGTACCCAGACAACCTCGCACTCGTCAAGTGCTGAGTTTTCGTTCGATTCAAAAGAGTATCGACTGCATGCGGAACCATCACCGTAAGCATATTATCCATGACCAATCCTGCTGATTGTCGGATGGAGACCGCGGCTGCCGCTGTTGCTCGTAAACAACTCGGCAATGCTCTAGCTACCGGGTCCAAGGTCGAGGAAAAATATGCACATGGACGTTGCTTACCACCAAAAGGTTGCGTTAAGACACTCAAAGCACAACCTTCCCTCTCGTGAACATATAACGTAAACGGCTTACTGTAGTCAGGGGTACCTAACACAGGAGCCGAACACAATGAATCACGCAATTCAGAAAAACTTTTCTGACATTCTTCCGTCCATGGTAAAGGAGTTGAAACATCCTTGCACGTAAGAGCCACCAATGGTTTCGCTAGCAATGAAAAATTAGGAATCCATTGCCTGCAGTACGACGTGATACCTAGAAAGGCACGCACATCTCTTTGGGTTTTTGGCACAGCCATTCGCGCAATTGCTGCAATTCTCTCTGGGGTCAACCTCCTTCCCTCCTTTGACAATAAGTGACCTAGATAGGTTACTTCTTGACAACAATATTGGAGTTTAGAAGGGGACACCTTATGATTCAACTCACAGAGATGTTGCAGCAACGACACTGTAGCAATTTTGCAAATGTCCTGAGTATCAGCAGCCACCAATAAGTCGTCGACGTATTGGATCAAGGCCGCACCGACCGGCAACCTAAACGCATCCAGTTGACCCTTCAAGGCTTGACTGTAAATCGATGGACTTTCACAGTAGCCCTGAGGAGCGCGTTTGAACCGGAAGCTGCGTCCACCAAGAGAGAAACCGAAAAGGTCCCTGCTCTCCTCGGCAATCGGGATGCTGAAAAACGCATTTTTCAAGTCAATCACCGAAAACCGTGATGCAGAAGCTGGAATCAGAGTCAGTAGCGCCGTGATGTCAGGCACAACGGGAAATTGAGGAACCACAATTTTATTCACCTCCCGTAAATCGATAACAAAGCGATAAACAGGCGGTTTTGAAGGATCAGTACGTTTAAGAATGGGCAGCACAGGGCTGTTGCACACGTTTCCCCGAGTCTCTTCAATAACATCTTTCTCGATCAAATCATAGATGATCGCTAACAGTGCTCGTTCACCATCAAGGGAGATACGATATTGGGGAATACGTGGCAGTCGCACATTAGATTTCAACTGTACAACATAAGGAGAGATATCAAGTAGGCCCACGTCATTTGGACCCGTTGCCCACAAAGACGCAGGAAGAGAACTCAATTCCGGTGGGAGCTTATCGAGGGACAAATACATAGGAGAGACAACCCTCTCTCCTAACGTAAGCTTTACACCCGCAGGAGAACAATACAAAGTCGCGTACAAACGTTTAAGCAAATCCAGGCCCAAAAGATTTTCACCACAACCAGTAGTCAAAATCAACGGAGCTTCGAGCTCATGTGGCCCAATTTTAAGGGGCAAAGGGCGCGAAACTGGATTGCTAACAGGGGCGCCAGAGAATCCAACGGAAACATTTGTTAAGCCAGACAAAGGTGCGCCAGGGAGTTTCGAATGCATGATAGAACTTTTCGCTGCACCAGTGTCCAACAGAAAAGGCTCAACGACGCCCGATGTAGCAACTGCGACGTAAGGCCCTCTCTGATCAACCGGAACTGATACCACTCCCTCTCCTTGTCTTTGGCTGTCCTAGTAATTACTGTCGTCAGTTCCCTGATCGACGTAATAATCGTCTACATTGTACTGCGCAGATCGTCCTTGCGATGATCCACGTTGATCGAAACAATTATTAGAATTAGATGAGTTATCTGAGCGATCATTCTGAGCACCACGACCTCTACCACGTGATGCCTGCTGTGAACCACCACGACCTCCTCTAGATGAGTTACCATTGTTACGTTCATTCAAAACAGGGCAATTGAATTTAATATGTCCCTCCTGTCTACAATAAGCACATTGATTGTACCCTAACGAGGATCTTTGGGAGGAGGAGTCATTACGAGTTTGGGATCTGTTCGATTGCGGCTGCGATCTATTCTGTTGTGAATTATTCTGATTCGAACGTGGAGGATACGCTTGCTGAAGCAACACTTTAGTTTTCAGTTCCTTCGTCTTTTTGTCAGCACGGTCGTTCTCTTCTTTCTCTCTGTTCTCATAATATTGTGCCGTAGCCAATAATTGAGCTGAAGTAGAAACGGCCCATGCACTTTCCGAATTCTTTAACTTATTGCTCAAATCGGGCAGTAAGTTCGAAACAAATTTATCCACAAACAATCTTTGACCACCCTCAGTACCCATATCCTGTCCACTATGGTCAATGAATGCCTCCTCAAACCTCGTAAAGAAGTCGGAGACACTCTCATCCTTTTTCTGTTTACAAGCTGACAATTTGTCCCAGTTCACCTTCATAGCTGGCATAAGAGTTTTCATTAATGTTATTATTCTTTGGGGAAGAGCAGTGATCATCTGGTCGGGTTTAGCACCACCAACTTGTCCGGCATCTGCCGCTACAATGGCAGCCCAATCACCGCCTAATTCATTCGGATGATTCTCCTGCCGAATCTTAGCCCATACCGGTTGCGGTACAACATTGCCGAACAACATATCGATATCGGAAAGATTCATTACCGTAGCATCTACGAGCTGCGATAATTCTTTGTAATACCCTGTAGGATTTTTGCGAGGGTCAGGCAAAGATTGCTTCACCTGTAACACTTCCGAGCGTTTCCATGGGAGATGTATCCATACTCTCTCGAAATGCCCCACTGTCGTCGGAGGTTGAGCATTAGGATTAGGTGGTATCCAGACCGGTGGAACTTCTCGCATGGGATATTGGCCAGACTCGTCTGGTTGTTTTTCAATATCCTCAACGAACAATGCATGAGGTATCGGAGCGGGACGAAAAGATAGCAACCGCTCAACAGCACGTCGAACGTTAGTATCCACTATCAGTCCATTTGCGAACTGAAGCTGAAGATCAGACAGAGCGGCGAGCACCTCGTCAGGCGCATCGGCCGCTATCTGATCATGAAGGAACTTACACATTTCGTTGAACACATATCTCTGGGTTGGTATATTGAACTGACAAAATGTATCGAGTACGACACGGGGTGGACTTCTAAGGGGATTGACCATCCAACCCATCGCCATATTATATAGCGCAACGCGTTCTCTGTTTCCAGGAAGCTGACTACGTCTCTGAGGACCATCGGAACCAGCGGACCCATGAACAGGTCCGAGCGAATGAAAGAAGCTAGCCGCAAGAGGAGTAGTACGAGAACGAGTAGAGGGAGAAGCATACGATACAGGACTAACAAGAGAAGGAGTAGAAACAGTAGCAACAGCAGGAGTTAACAAAACAGGAGCAGTAGCAGGAGCAGTAGCGGGAGCAGGAGTATGTGGAAGCGGAGGAGCAGTAGGGATAGCAACAGGCAAAGGAGCAGGAACAGTCGGAAGGGCAGGTGCAGGTTGAGGAACAGGCGGAGGAAGAATAGGCGGAAGAATAGGAACGGCAGGAACCACAGGAGCTGCGGTACCCTGTACATACGGAGGTGGTGACTTCATAAGATAAGACATTAAAGGATCCTCAACTGGCTCTTCCTTCTTTTCCGACTCCATAGGCAAAGCAGGATAACATTTATCTACTGTCATACGCTGTAGTCTATCAAACACTTCCTTATCCTTAACCTCCTTATCACGCTGAAACTGCTCTGCTTTCTTCACTATGGTAGCAACATTATCTCGCTGAGTACGTTTATTCTGTCTGATTTCTTTCTGTCGGGCTTCTTTGCGCCACAACCGAAAGGCATCAAACATGGCCGGCCTTGATTTTTTCTCAAACAATTTAATCTCTAGATTATCTAGGATCGGGGCCTCGAAGCTACCATGAGGTGGCCAACGAAGGTCGCCGTCCTTCTTCGTGTATTTAATCCAGTAATCGTTAAAAGTAATTGGGCCTAGCCCATGCTTACTATATAGCTCATAAGTGGGAGTTCCAACCGGAGGTATCGGACACGAGTCCTCCAGTCGGGAATCCGTACCACAAGGTCTGAAACAACTAAACAAAGTACTGCGACCAGGCATCTTGCACACTAGCCGAGTTTCACAAACTTCAAGGGTTACGGGATTTACCAAGTCCCAGCAAAGAACAAAACCCTCGGTTTTTGGCGGCTGCAGTCGTCAAACAACACAACAAAGTACGCTAGCAAAGTGTCACCGACAAAAACACTCACACAGCGTTAACAACAAAAACACTCGCTAAAGTGTCAACAACCAAGAACTCTGGGAGCGACCCACAAATACTTAACTCAAAGATCGATGGCGTCACCAGGAAGGCCCGTCAGTCGTCTCGCTCTACCAAGGTCTACGCCAGGCGCCAAAACAGGTCTACAGTCAGGGCAGCAGTCCGTCGCAGCCGTCAGGAGGCGGGAATCTTCGCGGGAAAAGTCTTCGGGCCACTTGTTTCGACAACAGGATCGATGAAGCGGAGTGCACCTTCCCTCGGAGATTTCACACGAAGTTCCTCACGATCGTCGGGCTTGGACCGGTACCACTGATGCAGCCCCACGTTGGGCGCCAACTGAAGGACTGGGTTCTTTAAGACCCAGCGGTGCCAGGGCACAACACCTGAAACCTTCGTGGGTAACCTGCTCCGGCGTACGAATCACAGAGACACGGGACACTTCCTTCGGCGTCAAAGATTCAAGGTTTATTTGCTGCAGGGAACACAGAAGTCACGACAAGTACACCACGTGCAACTTGGGGAGACTGCTTCAAATTGGTTCTGTGGATCGCTCCTTTTATACAGTTTTTACCCATAGGACAACATGGTACACAAAGGTTTACAACCCGGTTCCCACCATCATCCCTCAGAGGGGTCGCTTTGGTCACTTTGAAACACATAAGGTCCGGAACATAAGTGCGGAAACATTTGGTGGTTCCCAACTGTAAAAACCCATCTTCCCACCATTAGCGAATTCCAATCAGCAGTAAAACAGATCGAAATAGGAACAAGGACAGGTGTAGAGGAAGACGGAGACAGTGGGGAGATCGGAAAGGGTGTAAAAGGGGAGGTATCGGGAAACACGAGATACAGGCATCAAAGGGACGTGCCTAATGAGATGCACGGCTGAGACAATAAGTCCGTGCGGCAAGATGAGCCTCGAGCGGCGCCATCTGCTTTACAGTAGCATCCCCCTCGTCATAAAGACACTTACAAAGGACATGTGTCTTCCGCAAATATCTTGGGAGTCCCAGGGTCGCGAAGCGGACAACGTCCGTTCGCTGGCTACTTGAGGGCAAGAGACAAAATGGATGCCGTATCTAAGATGGAACCCGTGGGTACAGATGAAAAACCCACATAACAACCGAACGGTTTAAGTTAGCACAGCGAAACTGCGCACGCTTACTAAACTCGTCATTTGCGGTTCATAGATACCAGACTCGACCATATTCGTACGAGTCGAAAACACCACTTACAATTGTCACGGAACCTCAAACTCACTGTTTTCAGTGAAATTTGATATATTCTGAGAACAGCAAAAATAAACCATTAAATATGTATAATTAATTTTGTACTTTGAATTGTGATTTATAATATGTATTCATCTTGTCTCATGCTCACTCTTTTTTTACTACCTTCTATTAATTTAAAATTATTTGTTCTTTCTTACACAGATTAAAAGTATAAAAATTACAATTGACTAAGTTAACGACAATTATAAGGTAAATGTTTAGTACTCTTTACGTTACATCTCTATCAAATTTAACTTTCATTAGTTACACTGCTTCATTTCTTTAACCTTCAGTTTCCTGCCTTTGCTACTTCCCTCATTTCTTTTTCTATTACTTACTTATACTACTCTTTCCACTCCTTTTCTCAGTCCCTCTTTCAACAGTAACTGTGTGTTACTCCCTCTATTTGTCTTTCTTTTAACATTACTCTCTGTTTACTTACTCTTCTTTTTAAAAAAAAAAAATTTTTTAGTTTGCTTCCGGTTCGCGTACCGGCGCGCGAACCGGGAAGCGAATCAAAAGAAATAGAGGTTGCTAGAGTGCAAAACATTCTAGCAATTTTTTATAAAGGGGAGGTAGTTCTGAAAAGAACTTTTTTTTATTATTTTTGTTGTTTTATATTTGTTTTGGGTTTTTTTGAAAGGGGGTAACAAAAATGATTCATTAGAAAGGGCTCAACAGGAGCAACATAAAAAATGAAAATTTATTTTCTGGGACGTTTTGTACATTGATGATGTTCATAAGCTCTATTGATTAGAGTTACACTCCTCTCTCTACAGGAAATTAATTTGCCGCAAGTTAAACAGGTTAATTTCATTTGACCAAAATTCTTCTGTAGATTTGGGACCGTCTCCCTTGCCTCTGATCCCGTCACTGCCTCTTCATTGGTGGATGTACTTGGTACAGGTCGGGGGTTATCCACCAGATCACGTATTTGGGCAGCACTGTAATTTATCGGGTGCCACCTCTCCATATGGCGATGCATGGTATGATTACCATAACTGTATTTTTTTCTGTTCCTCTGGACAGTTCATTGTGGCAGATCAGACAGGTAAGGTACCGGGCATTTACCTTTTTTTGATGTGGGGGAAATGAAAAAAATTGCCAAATAAAATTTTCTTTTATATGGGACCTCCTTGGCTGTTCTTTTAAAAACCTCCTTGTCCCTTGCTCCTCTTCCTTTTCTTCCTCTTCTTCCTCCTCTTGTTGGAGGATGACGTGAAGAGATGGTCCTCTCTTCCTTGGAGGTGGTGGTGGTGGTGGGGGTCCACCAGCTGCAGCAATCATTGAAGCCATTTGTAAGGTCGTCAATGTAGGTCTTTCTCTCATGAAAATGAAAGTCAGAGTGAGGAAAAAAGGTGGGACTTTCATCATTTGGGAAAAGAAAATGTTCTAAACCAATGAAAAGTGTTAATTTTAAGTCATATGGCCAAGCCTTCCATCACTAGGAAACTAAAAGTAAAATGAACCAATGAAAAGTTTTATAAACAAGTCACATGACCTGTTATGCTTACGTTACGCACTCCGCGCCGCGCCCCAGATCGCTTACGGGGCGCTGCGCTTCACGCCTCGGTTCGCGTTCCGGAGCGCTTCCGGGTGCGCTAACGTGGCGCGTCATAAGACGCATTACGCAGTAACGCGATACGTCGCGCTTACGCGACACGTCACGATGTTGCTTTCTAACGCGGTACTTGCGCTAACGGAACGTTTACCGGTTGGCGGACCGGGTCTCGGAACAAATTGAAGCTAACGGGAAGCTGCCTGGTTCGCGGACCGGCAGCGAAACAAAAAAAAATATTTAAATAAATATTTAAATTAAAAAAACATAATACAAAAATATAAAAATATATTTTTGAATTAGAATAAGAATACATTTTACAGCTTTTGATATTTTCTATTAAAAAACCATTGAAATTCACTGAAAAAACCATAGGTTATAGACCATATATAGTTAGGAATTAGCATTTACAAAACCTTGAAAATTCACTGAAAAAACCATGGGTTATAGACTATATATATTTAGGGATTAGCATTTACTAAACCTTATTTTACTCACACAAAACCATTGAAATTCGCATATATATTTAGTTGCACTAACTATATATCGCGCACCTGCAATCCACTGCTGATGATGTCACATATTATATCATATGGTCCCTCCAAGATCAAATATTTGGGCATCTGGTTTTCCTCCACCCTGCGTGACACACTCAAACTGACCTTTACCTCCCTTACCCAAAAGCTTCACTCACTCCTCCAGACATGGTCTCCTCTTTTCCTTTCATGGTGGGGTCGCCTATACACCATCAAAATGATGATCTCTCCACACATATTATATACTGTCTCCATGCTTCCTGTAAAAATCCCTAAATTGTACTTCAATAGACTAAATTCCATCTGCTCTAAATTTTTATGGAACAATAAGCGACCCCGAATTTCCATACCAAAACTTCTACGCCCTAAATCTGAAGGGGGGGTTCGCTTCCCTGACTTCCAATCATACCACGCGGCCTTTTTACTAAAACAAGCCTTTTCATTGGCGTTTGATTTCACTGATACCCCGCTGCCCAGATGGATTGCAGTTGAGAGATCTCTATTAAAGGATTTCACTTTTCAACAATCCCTTTTTATGTCCAACTGTTCATTTTTGTCGCATTACTCTGTGCTAAAATATTCTCATACCCTGCTACACAATATTTTTTCAAAAGATTTATCGCCCTTGCAAATTTTCCTTTCTTCCAGTATTTGGTACAACAAATATCTTAAATACAAGGGTAAATCTTTCTACTTCAAGTATTGGAAGGAAAAGGATATTATGTTTGTTTCTCAATTCTTTTCAGATTCATCTATTATCTCATTTGAGGACATGCTAATTAAGTTTGATTTATCTGTACAACACCGTAATGAATTTGATATTATTACTAATGCCATTGTATCTCACTTATCTACCCTTCCTACGTTTGACATCCTTCCCTCTCTTACTCCTTCCACCCCTCTTTACCCGTTGTTCACCCAACAAATCCCCAAAGCTGCTTTAATTTATAAATTGTTATTAGAGAATGTTGGTCCTAGACCTAAAACTGTTATAGAAGTTGCATGGGAAACTGATTTCTCTTTACCGTTCTCTATTGATACTTGGGATCGACTATGGTCCAAACTGTTTAAGACTTCGGTTTCGGCTCGTATTACTCAGTCTCTTTTTTTCATTTACCATAGAGCTCTGTTCACCCCTATAAGCATTTCCAAATTCTCCCCTTCCTCCTCTCCCCTTTGTTGGTCCTGTTCATCTCACCCAGGCACACTTAAACACCTCTTATTTGATTGCCCTAGAGTTATCACTTTTTGGAAATCAGTTTGGAAATACTGTATGCGTATTTTTCATTTTTCTGAAACATTTTCATCACTGCATATTTTTCTAGGTTCTTTATCTGATGTTTTGGACTTGCATTCTTATAATGCAAAATTGTTTGACCTATTCATTGCAACTGCATACAAAGTAATCTTGTCTTGCTGGAAGGATAACTCTAAACTGTCTGTGCAGACATGGTGGAATTTTGTGTGTGATGAG